>NW_023998417.1:14404787-14697771 GCF_014805625.2 Glossina fuscipes
ACAACATTTTGACAAGAAGAACAAGCACTAAAAAATTACATCTACCAAGCTCACTTAAAATGACGCCAAGTAGATAATCATGCAAGTTAACTTGTTGTCATGAATTATCGCATGTGTGAATATGATGCTGAAAAAATTTTATTAACTAAATGCAAAAAAAGAAAAAACAAAAAGCAAGTAAAAGCATTGTAGTCGGACAATACCGACCGCCACTTGGCCTAAAAAATTTCTGCATGTAACTCCGTCATGAAATATCAATAATCACAGCTTGTTGACATACGAGCAGACAGACTTACTTGCCATACTTATTAGTCTCAGCCAACCTTCACCATAAAATTGGAACAGTTCGAACTTGTTGCCGTATAAAGGCCTTTATCATCTACATTCCGGTTAATTTACTTACGTTAAATCAGTTTCTGAACCGATTCAAGATTGTCTGTCCTTCTGTTCGCAATAATGACATATGTTTGTTAGATCGCAATTCCTTACATATTTTTCCGATTTGTTTTTACTCAACGACGAGCTCTATTGAAAATGGATTGAACGGGACATATAACGCCTTGTCTCGCAAGACATAACAGACAGATAAGATTCCAAGTCGACTGGTGTGATAAAAGATGGATCTATCCTGAGTACTTCTGAATGTTGTATACAATTACACAGATATATTACATGCTGTATCAGATGTGGTGCAGGGCATAACTGTGTTCGTCTTTGGTTGGTTCAACCACTTATTGACGCTTGTTTGAAACGCTTACTGTTCTTTCAACAATTTTATGGTTAAGTATACAGGTCAGGGTAAGTCTTCAAGACTGCGCTGCCTAATTATAACCGACCTGGTCTAACCGCGAATTGCCAAATGTGAATTGTTGCTAAATATTGATTTGATAACGAAACTATATGGATATATTTATTTCTTATATTGTGCGTATGTGTTTCAGTCTTGGAAATTCGTTATGGAAAATGTCTCTAACGTTCAGATGTGAATATTAGTTAAGAATCAATTACTTTCTATTTTAGTTTTTATTATGCCAGTTAAGCTATGAAAATTGTAGACTGCGAGAAGTGGAATTCGATGCGAGAGATACCTTATGTTTACCCAACTTCTTCAGGGAAGTTAATGCTTGTTAGAAATGCTCTTAAAGTCACTAATACCAGAACACTGAATGTTGTTAGGAAATTGATAGTGTTTGGAAAAATAGAGCGCAACTTATGCGGTGCCTTCTTTAAAGCTAGAGTATCAAGCACAAATAAGACTACCAAGCGGTCCAGATCTGTGATCGGATTTGCAAATTTGTCTTTAATTGTGTCGCATACATATACACTTTGTTATTATTATTTCACGCTTCCTCAATTGTCACTACCGTAAACAGGCTAAAAAAAGTTTTTCGTCCCCAAAATCCATAACCACTGGAAAAGAATAATTTGCAAAATTGTAACGAATAATTTTTACTCAATCGCCAAAATCAAACAGGTTAAAACAGGAACTATTTCACTTGAATGCTTCTTCAGTGTCGGTCGCTGACGTAACAATCTACTCAATGGCCAAAATTTTAAGACAACGTTTCTGTGCCAAATATTTTGTTTGGATAAAAATAACATTTCGCTTCCATGACTCTCTCCATATCTATGAAAGGCATGCAAATTCCGGTATAAAAACAAGTTCAAACATAAATTTGATGCTTTTCAACGTACAAGAAGAGTGCGTAACTTCCGCTTATCAAAAAAAAATTTGTCGCTTTTAAACACAATGACCATAATGGCAATCTTTACATTGCCGGCATCAGCAGACGACATTAGCTGTTATGTAGCGAAAACAATTTTGATAAAATGTGTTAATCATAAACTTTGACTATATGGCTGTCGTAAGTAAGCGTACGCGTATGGGATTTCGCTCTTCTATCTCACCTTTTCTTCGTGTTACGAATAATTGGAAACAGAATTTTCGATTTCCAAGCTAAAGATTTTTTGGCCAAAAGATCTTCTTTCCAAATTCACACAGTTCTTGTTAGTTATACTTCGGTTTGGAAGCTATAACAGACCTGAGTGGATAACTCCAATCCTGAAGCCTGATTTGCGTAATTGCGTTAAGAGCTTTTTCTCTTGATTTTTACAATTTCAGCATTTTCGACGATATAAAGACAGACTAAGTTTATCCACATTCAATACCGCTCGCCTTGAATATCAATTAAAATGCAAGTACCAAGCTTTAACCGCCATCTCAACTACTGTTATTGCAATTCTTAAGTTCCTTTAAGTTGTTAGCGTTACAGTGACAACGCCCTCTGCATCTTGAAAGCGAGTCTTAAACTAACTGTGCATATATTTTTTTCGTCTTTGCTACACAAGTCAAAACGTTATAATAATCAGTGTCAGGGTATCAGATAAAAATAATGTCTAAATATAATAAATCCATGCTAAGCAGAAATAAAGTTTTGATTAAGCGATACACAAATGCTTTGTAAAGCGCCAAACAGGAAAAAAATTATCTTTAATTTCTTCATAAACTCTTGATTTTACGATAATACAGGTGCAATATAGTTGCACATAATTAATTGCACAAGTAACTTAAGCGTAACTGATATTAATATTACTCATCATTTATCATTTAATGCAATTCGAGCTTCACTCATAGCTTTTTTTTTTTTTGACGTTTTGTTTTTTGCGCAAACACAAACACCATAAATTTAACAACAGTGATTGATTTATTAAAACATTTGAAATTTTTTCAGAAACATTCCATTCAATTTCAAAAGCGGCATAACAATCCCCAACACATTCGCATTCTGTTGAAAAGAACAAAGGCTTCAATTACTTGTTTGAATAAAAATATCGATCTCCGCGGCTTAGAAAGCCAATCTTCGTACGAACAAAAAAAGGTAAATATTTATTAGGTGCTCAAGACTAACGCTCAGTGACTATAACGGCAACTTTTCTTCTTTCTCACTTGTCCGTCCTATAAGTCATGGGAAATTTCGGCACACACTCATACTTAACCTCCGCTTATAATAATAACAATGAATATATATATTTTTTTCTTTATTTATCGCATTACTATCTTTCATATATCATTAATTTATGCTATATATATATGTAGATTCGTGCAGGTAATGTTACCATTAGCCAAACCATATAAGCGCTTGTAGGTAAGCAACAGCAAACTTAACGTAAAGCCATTCATGACACACGTAATTATTGTGCAAACGAATTAAAATATCACCCACTTTGCCATTTGTTTTCCTCTTTCTGCCAAAGATTCAGTTTTAGATACCTAAGCTGTATGTATATGTTTGCATATCATACATATATTTATGACAATTTACAAAAATCGTTGTGTTTAAATAACCAACTGACTGGAAATAATAACTACAATGAACGTTTAGCATGCAATGTATTCGCATAACAGTTGGTCGCACCCTAATGTTTCAAAATGAAAGAGACACAACGTCCGGATAACTACCTTGGCAAATACCTTGAATCCCATTAACTCCGCTGAAATTCGCAAGGGGGCAAGCAAAAGATGTATATTGAACTCCAACCGTAGGTAAGACACGCTAAGAAAATTGAAAACAATTAAATTATCGTATAGAACGTGGACTGTTTTCATTCTTCTTCATTTTAACGCATGTGAATTTTTAGCGCCACACACTGTGCCTAGAAGTTGTCAGCAAAGGCATTTGTGACGAGTTGAATGAACATGGCTGACCTGCTCATCAATAATTCACAATATGAAAGAGAAAGCGAATCAAGGCGACCCACAATCACAAATGTATCTTTGCCCACTTTGGCGCTGATGAAGAAATGAAAACGTTCGACCTCATGTCAAATATATCAAGCAAGCAAGTTCCGTTCTGTAACGAGTTCTTTGGATTATAGATCGTACTGCGATTTCGTATAGCTGGCGATATATATAAAGGGAATCATGGTTGTAACTGGGATGCGGACTACCAATTTGCTTAGTCTAAAGATGACTTCGTTCGGTAGGAGTTACGTGAGATAGCAATTAAAATGATGTTTGAGGAATGTACTTTCGGCGCTACGAGTGACGATACCAATAGAAGAACCAGCTTAGCTTACACTATTCTGCAAACAATATTGCCATAACTGTAAATGCTTTTAAGTGTGCTTAGCGACGCCCGTTGGATATTTTCATTCGGCGACCTAATCAGTCTTACGCTACATTCCTGCTTTGTTTACGGCGCAATGTCTACAAGTCGAAATCAATTCGTAGTGATGTTCAAAAGCTAGATAGTATCACAAGCTAAACAGTACGGAAGCAACGACGGCCTATTAATAAATTCATTTATAAGCGGAAACGTCAATTTTTCAATCATGAGCTGAACGAGCTTATGTAATGCAAATAGTGAGTAGTCATCACAGGCATAAAATCAACTAACAATAATTGCTGGGGGCAGGACAGATTCATTACGAGGAATTGAAAAGGAAAGCTGACTAAAATAGCATTTGCTGTCGGTAAAGGCTTTACCTAGGGATTGACATCACGGCTTTGCCATCCCAAGAAATCATACGTATGTAAGGAGGATGCCAAGATAATATGAGCAAAATTTAACGTCAAAAGAGAAACACTGTTTTAATATACAGTGGAGTGCATACTTCTTGCTATCGAGAAATATTTCAATCATTTTAAAATGTTTTTAATTAAAAATCAAAAATTTAGGCAATTAAAACGGTAAAACATGAACACTAAAAGCAATTTTCATTCGACTAACTTCACCTCACGGAAAGCGAATTCAAATCAAGGCAAACGTATTTATTGATTTGACAGACACACTTTCTATTTTCAAAAGCCATAAAAATGGCATTAAATTGTTTTTTGCATTACTGAAATACATTAGATTCAAAAATTTGAAAATGTAATAATTGCAAGTCATTCCTTTTTTTTTTTTTTGTTATAAATAAAAGGATCATACGAAATATATCCGTAATGTTCATTAACTGGGTAAAGTGTGAACACAACAGAAATTGTTATCCCGTCTTTCAAAAAAAAAAAAAAAAATACTCGTTTTTAACTCCGTTTATTTGTATCGAAAAACTATTTGCACAAATAGGAATTAATGAGAAAAACAAATGCAGTCTGTACGTTGTCTTGTAGTTTTAAACGATTGCTCTTTTCATAGAAAATTAATTTTCAAATCAATCAGTGATTTGCGAATGCCATAGTATAATGATAAATGCACTCATATGCAGGCACATGGATATAAAAAACACAAAACAAAGCTGATTGAAAATTTTCCATACAAAACGAGGAACGAGAAACCACACAATAAAATATTTCATCATTTGGTAGCCTGGAGAACTTTTGTCATATCGCTCTTTACGCTTAGATAAGAAAACTTGATTATATGGGATAGGAACGATAAAAGCGAGTAAACTGACAGAGTCACAACTTATTATTACTTATGCTAACATTAAAATGTACGCATAATTACGCACAATTAATTTTTTTGAAATTTATGTGTAATGTTGTGTTTGTTGCCACTGCATATACCTCGTATTTAATTGCGCAGACTTTTCATCACATAGCACATGCACTTACAGTGTTCATGCTTAGCATTAAATCTTGTGTGTGTGTGTGTGTGTGTGTGTGTATGTCTACATTTCCTTGTCAATAAAACTTGCTAAAACATATTGACTTAAGAATCCAAGAGATTTAAGAGATAAAATGAATGTCAACATCTTGTGTTGGATTTTTTTTACAAAACTATTGCCCTTGAGAAGAATGTTGAGTGAAAATATCTGCCGCGAGATTTCTACCTGTTTAGCATTGTCATTGCTACTACACTACCACGTGTCACACGTAGTTGTAGTAGCATGTAGCAGTACTGCTTAGTGGTAGCGGTAACTGCTTTGCAGCAAAAACATTATGTGCACTTTTAGCCCACACGTAAAGAGATTGCTTAACTACTTCAAGGAATATCAACAAAAAGTGTTGATTATACAATGCTTATAAAAACATATGCATCCAGCAAGCTCTGTTGCTTCCAAAGGCTTGATGTTACCAAAATGAGCACTTACCGTATTTGTGAACAGTAACAACACTAGTTTTCCTCATGGAGTACGACAGATCTTTTATTTGTTATTATAAAATGTTATAACCCATACTGTTATTAACCACTTTGGTCAAATTTAGTTTATATAATTTTTAATTTTTTTTCTTTTTTGTTTTCTTAAATTCATTAGACCTTAAAGTCACCGGTGATTGATGTTTTGACAATTTAAGCGTTCGCGTTTGATCATATTTGAAGCTATCAGATCTGGTTATGGTTTCTGTCACACGTATGCCTGCAAATGCGTGCCTGAACATATGTGTTTATGTAAAAGTACACGCATACGCACTCGTACCATTTTACAGATTTTTTTATTACAAAATTAAATTTTTATTTTGTTTCAATTTTCTTATAACTCTTAGCCGATGTTTTGCAATCCAAGGTAATTATATAAGAAATTTTGATAATACATCTTAAAGTAACGAATAATTGACACTGTTACTGCATTATTTCAGCCCGTCCGGTAATAAAGTTGCGATCCGTCCGTCTGTCTCCATAAGGGCCTCTGCGCTGTTACTCTCGAGAGTAACAGCCTCTGGAATGTTTACTCCGATTGTCTGAACTTTCGAATACATTAACATATTACACAGAAATGTATGACCTTGACTAGATGATAAAAATATAAAAAGCGACATCTGTGCTAGTATAGCTTACAATTGTTCCACGAACTTGACATATCCCCCCCAACCCCGGAAAGCACATAAATGTGTATAAAGAATGACATTTAATAAAACGGTTCACATCTTCCATTAACAATTCATTTCGTATGCATATATAAACCTTCTCCTTCCATTTCGTTGCTGACAAACACAATATGCAGCACGAGTTTTAATACTAAAAATAAAAAAAACGATTTTTTGGTAAAGCAAGCATTTCTTATTGCTTGTGCTTGTTTACTTGTCTGACTGCGCAGTGTTCAATACAATTACAATCCCATGTCTATCTCTAACTAGAGAAACATTTATACCACAATTTAAAACACGACTTTTCTTTTGTTTACACAAGCGCGTAGATTCAATTCAGAAATGTCAATTCTTCGATACTGTTTCCATTTACATTTCTATACATGTATCATAAGATTAATTATTTATTGTTAAAAACATAAAAGTTATTTTATAAAGACTTCGATATGCATTCAAATAACGTTGCCTTTGACTAAATCAACGTGAGCTAAAGACGCTTTTCTTCGTGGCTTGAGACATTTCAAAGTTTCTCACTATATTCAAGTCTCTGTACGCGCTTGACATTGATTTAGATATATTAGCATTTAAATGGAAACTTATGTACTGTTCAATAATGGATTAAATGGTTTGTTTTAGATTCAATAGTAAGTTATTGTTATTGTTAGGAGAGATTATATCGAGCCCTTGTTCAGTTGATTTATCCCTTACTCGTTTATATGATCAACTGGCTAAATGACATGCAAAATAAATTCGATTCAGATATGCCAACTGTTCTAGCTTTACGTGACTCTCTGTCTGGCGGCCGGATCAACTAAATTTTTGATTGAGTGTGAAAAATAAATTCAAATAGAATGGGGCAAGTTTCTCCTTAGCAATTCGTTGTTGTTTGTGTAGCAGTTGTTTTATGCGCACGTAGATTACTTCTCTGTTCTCCAAGCTTCGTTAAGCACCTTCAACCTCAATCCAGAAAATATCTGTCCTCGCTTGTAGTAGAAATACTATAGTTTTTATAAAAAATTTATCGCATGACATTATTTCGTTCTCACTACCTATGAAGAGACTAGAAAAGAATGAAATGATTCTCAGGCAAAGTTTTATCGATTCCAGCGAACGAAGCATTTTCGTTTATTGAAGAGGTATTGTATTGGAAAAGAAAGCGCCCTCATTTTGCTATTTTGATATAAAAGGAAGGACAAAACGAAAACGAACGTAGCGATGGTAGAAATTGCACAAATGCAAGGTAGAAATCACTAATCAAGTTAGGGTATCTAATGAAATCAGTCAAAAGAACGCCCTACATTCGGTCAAATGTGATCTTCGAAAACAAGTCGAAAATCTTGGAAAACAACTTTCTTCTTATAACCCACTCAAAGCAGCGATCATCTCAAAGATTTGTAGCAATATTTATTGGGTTAAGTGACGTTATTTTAAAAAATTAATTTAATTTTCAATAATTTGCGGAGCTAGACTTTAGTTTAATTTAAAAAAAAAGCGCTTACGCATAATGACAACAAGCACGCGCTCATGTACTTCTAAAAATAGTAATTTTCCATCAACTACCGTATAAGCAGCTTATACTAACTTCTACGGTTGGTTTGTCTTACTCAGACTTAGTAATCACGGCTACCAGCATAAAGCGTTATTTTCAATCAATTTAAACAATATATCTGCATGTCTATCGTGCATATGGTCACAAAACTTAATTTTATTGTATTATTGTTGTCCTTGGTAGAGATTATTTATTTAGCTGAAGTTTCGGAAGAGGCGTGACAATGGAACTTATCTCCGCTAGTACGCTTAGCTTAGAAAGAGATGAACAATTTAAAAATATTATCACTATGACCTATGGCTCATAAAGATATCGACCTAAAATCTGTTGAAGACTTTCGAAGATTATCCAAAAGTTTCTTGCAAATAATTGATGATTTAATTTATAAGCAAAACAAACAATGTCAAGTAACTGACATTCACTCTAAACCGATTATTTCTTTTTTCAAACAACTTTACCAAACTTCGTCACATTGTACAGCCTCAGGCGTCTTATGAAAATTGTAAAAAAAGAATTAAAAGTTGTTATTAACTCTTACCATTAAATATCATAAGTGAATGAGTGATTTAAGGCAACACAACCAACAGCATTGATCGTTAAATATCATTCTAATTGTGTTAAAAGCTTGCAGCGAACTAATTTAATGTAATGCACAATATTTAAAAGCAAAAAGCGAGCGATTGTTTTCATTCCTTCGCGAATAACATGAATATCACGTTCTGCAAGAATTTCCAAGTTCTACTTGTTTATTGGCTAAGTAGATAATAAAGAAGGCAAATAACCCGGGGAGTGGTATATGTATGTACTTGCTGTGGAGTTTAAATACATGGAAATTAAGTACAGTATGAAAAGTTGAAAAGTTGAAAAGAGTTTAAAGGTTTTATTTGATTAAGATTAATGCTCCGAAGTAAAACAAACTAATTGTTTAGTAGCCACCAATCAACCAAACCATCACGGTTGACTGACTGACTGACTGACTGACTGATTGACTGAACAAAGTGGTCGGAGCAAGATTATTGATTGAAATATGTGCATAATTTTTATCGAATATATTCACCATAACTACGTTTAAAGAAATAGCTTCAACTACGAGACATAATTGCTAAAACTAAATAAGTCAGTAGTTTATGTAAAGAGTGCAAAACAATTTGTTGGCTCCTTTGCTTTTTTTTTAACACATTAGACACATGCGGACATTTGAATTGTGCGCCTGAACCAGTTATCTAAATCTCCCCATAAATCCAGTAACATCTCATTGACATGTTGAATCGTCACATATATGAAGTTAGTAGCACATCCTTATGTGAAAATCATTTCGACGAGGAAGTCAACTATCATCATTTATCATCGTTGCTGCCGTTATTAACGAAATTAATTAAATATTTTCTTAATCCACAGATTTACAAGCACTGCCTTTACTAATATATCTTTCGAAAGCTTTTAAAATTTTCGCATTTACATCCAGAAACAGTCAAGACTTTCATATACGTTTCACATACACCGTCGCCGCCGCCGTTGTACCATTTGCTACAAAAAAATACCTTGGGTTAATTGTGCTCATCTGCCGCCGCCTATGCCAATTTTTAATCATATATCGAATTTGAAATGCGTGCATGCGTTATTCTCTTAAGCTAGAAAAAGGATAAACACTGGGATGAGACCCCTTGCAACCATATAAATACTTCTTTTGATAGGTGAAGCAAAAAAAAAAAAAAAAAATGGAAACAACGATAAAAATAACTCTAACGTCAGGAAGAGTTTGGACCCGCGTCGGAGAAGAATTGAGAATGAACTGTTGTTATAATTGCTAAAAATCAATTCGTACTTTATCCTCGCTCCGTTATTACCGCTTGGCAACTCCGATCCATGTTTCCAGCAAATTTAACAAAGCTACCGTCTTCGGTGTACTATGCATGCAATGTTTTCCTGATATTTTGCAAAAAGTCATCGCTCTTCCTACACACTTTCACTTTAACAACGTTCTATAAATTCCACATATTTCCCCCCGCGAAAACCACTAAATAATTCACAATCCATGTCGGACACTTTGGGTGCTTATCATCTATCGAAAATCCAATGAACCGAAATCGAGAGTATATAGCCTCACAATAATTCTGAAATATTTAAACATTGAAGTTCGTTTAACTCCTTTCGTACAGCATGGATAGGGCAGGGTGTACAGTGGTAGGGCATAAGTTAGGCCCATTCACTAAGTAAGGGATTTAATAGGTATATTTCTTTAGTGTAACAGTCTGTGGAATATCTAGGGGATAAAGATTATACCCCCATCCCCCCCCCCCTTACCCCTCGTGCGTCTATCCCTTTACAGTCTCCAATCTTTCGAGCTTTCGTCTTTCTTTATGTCAAGACACGCATCTCCGAAAGATCTCCGAACGTGCCCGATGAACACTGCTCCTGCCATTATTCTATTTGATGGGCACACAGAATTCGCTGTATTGTGGCTACGTTTATTTGGAAGCGAATTTCTTCTTTCTTTTTTTTTACTTCAGCTAGGAGCCGCTTTTATTATGCAATTATTTTTACTCTTTTTTAAAACCATTGCCGAAAATTTTTCATTTGTTTACAAAGCAAAATCCGGTCAAACAACATTAAATCGAACCGTAACAAGTGATTTAATCTTGCAGCATATAATTAACGAGGAAATGTTAAAAAAAAAGAATCTGTCCATCCGATTGTATTTAATAATGTGACTGTAAAACTGCCGGTTGTTTATTTATTTATTTATATTTTTTTTTTTTTTGGTAAACCGCGGTAAAATTAGCTCTGTAGACATACAAAAATACTAAAGTCTACAAATTTTTTGGTGTTTACGATGAAGCAAAGTTTACCACTTTTACTGCGTCAAGTCAGCTAAGTTGATCGACAACTATGCGATAAACGTTTCTTTATTGTATTTATGATATGTTTAAAAAAATGGATTCAAAGTTTATGAATATTACCATCTATAAATATAGGATAGAGATAACGAAGATACGTTATACGAACATGTAAATATTTCTTAAAGTTTCCTTATGCGATGTGCGGTTATCTTGCAAAGTTGACAAGCATCGAAACATTTAGCTGCACTCGTTGACTGAATCAAAAGCAATCGATTAGCTAAACTATGTCGCAACTTTGTTGCGAAGTTAGGGTAGTGTGACCATTATATCATATTTGTGAAAGCGTGTATAATAATTCATAGTAAAATGCTATGTAACAAGCTTCAACTTTCTGCCTCGATTTCCGCCTATAATTTAGTTCCGACTTGAAGCATAATAGACATACTTTATAAACATTATAAGACTCTTAACGGGTGTAACAATATTAGTGTATATCCGAGCCTCCTCATCTCTCAGCTCAAAGTACAAGAAACATATTTAAAACCGCATTCATACGCCATACTCTGTCTAAATAACTCAAAAACTGTCCTTTGCCTGCCTGAGTTCTTGAATTATTTGAAATTCGTTCTCACGTCAAATACTCTGATATTTCTTGCATTCTTGTTATACTGCCTTTAATTTTGTTTAAAATACTAGGTATAATCAAATAACGCATCACTAACCCCATACCGACCTTCTTGCATTCTATGATGATTTGGGCAATCATATAGCATTTATAGCTAACCACCAGAGGAGTGCACACTTGGTGTAACATTGTCCTCCTCGTTGATTGCGACAAAGTCAAGTAAGCACTTTGTTCTATTTCGTCCAGCGAAGAAGTCACTTTAGTCATACGTCACACGTTAGGAAGGCGTAGTCTGATGTGTGTGAGGGAGTAAGTAAGAAGAGAACAACACTTACTTTGGTTAATTAAGAATCCCGCGAATTGTTTTATCAGAATCATAATGTAAGCTCGTCCCAGATATCGTATATTATATAGAATCTATATTTGGACGGGCGCATCGTAAATTCCTCTCGAGTCGAATATGTTGTTTTCTGCTAAATGTTTCAGTTATTTTACTAATTATTTGAAATTATTTTCTATGTAATTGAAATTAAAAATTATATTTTCGTTGGTTTGGTTGCCAAACATACATATATTAATCAAATGGAATTATATTACAGTTTATTAGTTCTTTTTTTTCTTTTTTTTTTATTTAAAATTACGAAATAAATATATATTCCTTAACAAACCTCTATGTAGGCGAATGTACTAAGCAATTGTATGAAAAAAAAAAACAAACAAAAAAAAAAATATAGAAAATTATTATATTGTTTATACTGGCACCAAGAAAAACACACACCCACCACCACCCGAGTAAAATGAAAGCAAAATATCAAAATACATGTTAGTCACATGCACACATATATATGTTTATAAGAATGTGGATATATGTAGATGTAAAAATGTATGTATATTTATATGTATACAAAAGAGCGGTGCAAGAGCAGCCATAAAAACAAAAGAATTAATTATACATTTTAGCGGTGAACATTTGATTATTACACTGAAAAAAAAATACGTGTACGTGCATATACACACACACACACAAACACACACTATACATACAATCGATATTAATATGTATGAGTCTTGAACATGTACATGTTTTCATTTCATATGCATATAATTTAGATATATATACATATATTAATTATTTTTTCCTTATGATATTTATTTTAAGTGCAAACTAAACATGCGCAACAAAACCTTATTAGATAAACTTGTACAATACACATATGTAAATAATCGCAAAGGAATTCCCAAAATCATACTGCATTGCTAGGGCTGCCTATATCGCATACATATCTACATACGCATACGTGTACTTCGAGCTAAAAATAAAAACTGAAAATTACTTCGAGAGACGGAAATACGAATTATTTTCTATATCCTCTCACTTTGCAGTTTTAGAATGGAGCATATTTAGAAAATCTTTTCATCTTTTCAAGTCTATCCAAGAAAAGAGGAAAAGTTAGCATAATTCTGATATGGAAAACCAGAAAACAACAAAATGTTTTAAGAAATAAAAAATTTGAAAAACTTTGTGCCTTACGCGCGTTTTCTCCTCATTTCGAAGACTACCGCCGAATCGTTCGACTTCTTCGACTAATGAATTATTTAATTTTCCTTCTTTTTATTTATTTTTTATTTATTTTTTTCTCATTTTTAATTTCATCGGCATAGTTTTGTGTGTGTATAAGAATTTTTCTTTCATTCTTTTTTTGGCACTGCTTTCAATTTAAAAATAATTACAACGTTCCAACGAGGAAAAAACAACCACAACTTGCTACTCGTCAGCTAATCATAATACTCTGACGTGCATTATCGTCTAAGAAAATGCATTACATATCCATCCCATCCTTAAAAGGTGGTGCGGCCTTTCATTCACCCCGATTTGCTACGCACGCAATTCGTTTTTATAACTTTACACATATCTATGCCTTGTTTACTTTCACGCGAGCCTGCTACCGCACGCGGTATGCTCAATTTGCTAGTTACTTGCAACGCACAGGTGCACGTATAGCAATCGCCATACTCTGTCTATCGGAATCGTGTCTTAATTAAATGCATCCTTCCTGTTCACTTTCCATGCACTTTAGGTTTCAAAGCTGTCAGAAGATCATACCCGACCGCAAGCTTATCCAATAATGGGCAATCGAGAATCGGGAACGTATTGGGATTTTCGAAATGCTTCTGCAATAATCTTTTCAATGAATTCTTACACATCCATTTTTGGACTGGGTTCGCTCGTTTTACGAGTAACTCACATAAAATGATTTATTATATGTTTACCAAGTCCAACATGTTCCCATTGTAGAGCAGCTAGGCCGTAGTGGTCGTTTCGATCCAAGACAACAAAAATTGATATCTTCATAAAATTTCTTCTTCTTTGTTTTAGTCTCTTTCTTCGCTATTTGTTTAAATGATTTTATTTAAATGAAAAATTATTTCTTTAATTCTCTTTTAGTCGCTTTTATAAAATATACGAATGCTGCCGATACCGTGTGACGTAATTAGTTCATATTTTATTTATTTCTCTTCCATGTCCACCGCCGGAGCTAAATAGCAGAAAAAAGCGTGCAATATGCACGCTATCAAATCCACGATCACTCTCCTGAAGTAAACTCTGTGCGCTGCTGTATGCCCATCACAGGCCGCCATATGCATTATTACCCAGCTCTTGTTAATGAAGTCTTGACAAATAGCCAGCGTAGAATCATGTTTTACTAATATTCATTGACTGCGAGACGTAGTCTCGGAAGAAATAGTGACTTCATTTTTTTATTTCATATTTTGAAAGACAACTCTGCTAAATGATATTTGCTTTTCGTGAACTTGAAGAGATCATTACACTATCCATCTTACTTGCTTGCCAATATAATCTTTCCACGGTGTAGTGGAATATAAGGCCATAAAAGGCGCATCATACGACGACGTGTAATAATATATCACTTATCACTTTATCACTTGTCAAAGTTTTACTTTAGCTTACTCTCGCTTTAGCTTACTTATTTACTCTACTTATTTACTACTCTTCAACGGCTCCGAAAATGAACGCACCTTGAAATTTTCATGAACTCTATCTATATCTACCAACCGCTGCTGTACTAAGAGAAACTAGGTGGGCTAAGAATTATAAAAATTGTTAAAATTTCTTTTTTGTGGAGATGATGTCGTACTTATACAGATAGTCATGCTTGAATCGATCCGATATTGATCAAGTGTGTGTAGACATGGCAGGTATGTTGCAAACATTTTGACAAAACAACTATGCACCCATATCCTTCGTTTAAATTCATTACTCATTTTTTTTTTTCAAGTCGCTCGGGATAAACTAATTTAATTGCTTTGATTGCCGATTTGCCACAAAAACGAAAAGAAAGGAAAATGAAATACGAAGTCTTAAAACAACGCAAGTGTAGTCCTGACAAGGGCCAGAGAATGAAAAAGCACCCATTAGAAATCGTTCAAATGCATTTATTATTATATTATTATTATTGTTATTAATTTTTTTAGCGAGTGAAATAAATTCTAAGATTAAAATCTCGAAGCACAACTATTTTCGTCTACGGCTATCTATCCTATCGCCTTCATTGAAAACTCCACCGCACTTGAGACTTGAAACCACGGCCGCTGAGAGTTGTTAGTCGAGGCCCTTCGCGTACGCGTGAACAACAAATGCATTTAAAATTTACAAAGTGTAAGATATTTGCGTAGACTTTAAGAGCCAAATGTTTAGTATTCTTTGCAAAGGTAGCAATGATTGATTCACCAATCCGCCTACAATTATTACTCAAAATTCTTTTCAAAAGAAATAAACTTTGCTTGCTTTTCTTAAAAGAATGGAAATAATTTTCTGGTCATTAATAAGTGAATAAAATACAGAATTCAAATAAAATGCTGCATATTCAGCTCATTGTATTTTTCTACAAAACCTTTATTCGGAACAAAGAAAAAAAAAAAAAATAAAAAAGAAAAGAACCGAAAATCGTGCACATAAAGATTGAAAATACTTCCACCCAATCCATGTATGGGATGATAGTACTGTCTGCCAATATGATGAGAAAAGAAATTTTTTTGCTTTCTTTTAGTGTGCGTGTGTATGTGTTTGTGTATTACATACTTCTCTTTCAAATAATAATTTTCTTATTTATACAATTTTCAAAAATAAATGAAAATTTTGAACGATTGCACTACTCACACATTACCCCCCGCCTTCCTTTTTTCATTTTTCATTAAGACATTCTGCCGTTTGTACATTATCTGTGCGTATATTTGTGCGGGGAAATATTGAAACACAGCAGTCATTCACGGCATAATTCAAATTATCTGTACAGCTATAGATCCGAGGAGAGGAAACATATGGAGCACATTACTCAAGAGGATATTCATCGTCTATTCCAATCAGAAACGAAAGAGCTCTCAGCACTCTCATTTTCTGATAGGATATCTACATATCCCTACATATTTATGTGGTCTTAAGAAAGATTCAGCTTTTGCTGTGCATGACAAAGAACTTATATTCCATAATATTAATTCTCAGAGAATTATTGTGAAATATAAAAAAAAAAAAAAAAAAAACAAAATGAAAATATTTAGACATTTTCCCTCTAGATATGATCGAAGGGAAAGAAATGACGAGATTTCCCCTTCTATAAAGCAACGCCTGCGCCTATTACCCCACGTTGGTATTAGTGCTTAATATATCAATTGTATGGGTAACGATTGTCAATGTGTGGGTATGAAAAATGATGTTCATAAATTGTTCGCATACAAAATTCCGACAATTAGTATAAATAATAGTACATGAAAATCCAGCAGCCACTCGCAGTTCTACAGCGAAAGTGTTGATTTAGTCTCTTAGTTTTCTTAATTTGTTGAAACGGTTAGTATAGTGTGTGTTTGTGCATGTGTTCTATATACATACATATATATCTATATATATATATATATATATATACTATGGGAAAAATACTATGGACATTACCGAATGAAAGGATTAGACCCCCGGTGATATCCTAACGCCCCCTACCTGCCCGTATAAAATAAAATACGAATAAAAGCCAAGTAAATCGAAAAGAAATTTGATATTTAAAGATAAATTAAAAAACAAATAAATGAATAAATAAATAAATTAACAATTAAAACCGAATTTGGAAAAAAGAAATCATTTCAAAAATAATTTTCACTTAAGATCCGTTTCTGTTATGTAACCGGATACTTGTCTAACAAGAACAAAAATAAATTGCTTGAAAAAAATAATAATAGATATAAATGCTTTAAACATTTATATTCGAATGTTTTTTTTGAAATTACGTAAAGCTAAATATAAAGCGATTTTGTTGCCTTCAATCGTGAAGTCGAAGAAAGGAAAATTTTCGAAAATCTTTTAGTTTGAGAAATTCAAAAAACATTTAACACAATTAAACTGAAAAGCAAGCAAGCAAATAGATAAAAATTTCATGGATCCCGATAAAAAAAAGAAGAAGGAAATTAAAACTTTCCTTACTGTAATCGATTTCCACTATCTTTAAAGCCGAACAAAGTGCCCTGACATCGTTTGTATTTTTAGTCGGCAGTCTGAGACAAGATCAGCCAAAAATCGCACTTCCTATATATGTACACAAACACATATACAACTCTAAAATATTTAATCTTCTTTGTGATATGGCGCAACTTCATTATAAAAGATATATTTTCTTGCTGTGATATGGCGCAACTTCATTATAAAAGATATATTTTCTTGCTACAGTGACTGATAAAAGAATTGATGTACTTTTCATGAAATGCAAAAAAAAAAAATATTCTCTAGGTTGGCCTCTCATATGCTATATGCAATGAATATGAACTGTCGTTCCTAACTTTTACACTTTTGTTATGTCTTCTCCGACGTCCTATTCACCTGTAACATAAGCACCTGTACGATGTGCTCAGAAACCTACATAGATAGATCCGAATTATGTACATGTATTTTTTGTACATTTTGTCAAAAGTCCCTCCAAGCCTCGAAACTACAGACTAAGCGAATAGACTTAACGCCCCGCATTTTTATCAAAATTCTTGATACCGCTCTTACCTATTTACAGAATATATAACAACTCAAATACTCCAAAATGTGTGACGATGAGGTTGCTGCTTTAGTTGTTGACAACGGATCTGGCATGTGCAAAGCCGGTTTCGCCGGTGACGATGCCCCCCGTGCTGTCTTCCCTTCGATTGTTGGTCGTCCCCGCCATCAGGGTGTCATGGTTGGTATGGGCCAAAAAGATTCGTACGTAGGCGATGAGGCCCAGTCCAAAAGAGGTATTTTGACTTTGAAATATCCCATTGAACACGGTATCATTACCAACTGGGATGATATGGAAAAGATTTGGCATCACACTTTCTACAATGAATTGCGTGTCGCTCCTGAAGAGCATCCAGTTTTGTTGACTGAGGCCCCCTTGAACCCCAAGGCTAATCGCGAGAAAATGACTCAGATTATGTTTGAAACCTTCAACACTCCCGCTATGTATGTCGCTATCCAAGCTGTGCTCTCCCTGTACGCTTCTGGTCGTACTACTGGTATTGTTTTGGACTCTGGTGACGGTGTCTCACACACAGTACCAATTTATGAAGGTTATGCTTTGCCTCATGCCATTCTCCGTTTGGATTTGGCCGGTCGCGATTTGACTGACTATTTGATGAAGATCTTAACTGAGCGCGGCTATTCATTCACCACAACTGCCGAACGTGAAATTGTCCGTGACATTAAGGAGAAATTGTGCTATGTCGCCTTGGACTTTGAACAAGAAATGGCCACTGCCGCTGCTTCCACTTCCCTTGAGAAGTCCTATGAATTGCCTGATGGTCAAGTCATCACCATCGGTAACGAACGTTTCCGTTGCCCAGAATCCCTCTTCCAACCATCCTTCTTGGGTATGGAATCATGCGGTATTCACGAGACTGTCTACAATTCGATCATGAAGTGCGATGTCGATATCCGTAAGGATTTGTATGCCAACATTGTGATGTCTGGTGGCACCACCATGTACCCTGGTATTGCTGATCGTATGCAAAAAGAAATCACTGCCTTGGCTCCATCCACCATCAAGATTAAGATTATTGCCCCACCAGAACGTAAATACTCGGTCTGGATCGGTGGTTCTATTTTGGCTTCTCTATCCACCTTCCAACAGATGTGGATCTCGAAACAAGAATACGACGAATCCGGCCCCGGCATTGTCCACCGCAAATGCTTTTAAGCGACTCATTTTGTTGCATTCAAACAGGTTTAAGACCAATGACCGTGATTCGACCGCGGACGCAGAATCAAAACTATTGGTTACTATTATCATCAATCGAGAAAATTTTACAATTTTTTTTTTTTAATATTTTAAAAATACTTTACTGTATAATTTTTAATTTAATTAATGTTATTAAAGAAACTAAGTTTATAATATGACGACGAAGGATAAGAAAACAACAACAACTATTAGAAAAATCCTTGAACATCTCAATGGCATATTTAATGGATTTATCTCTGTCTTTTTTTATTACCAAATACATATACAAATATTCGTATTACTCAAAATGAAAAAAACGAAAAGCAAATGATGAAAAAAAGGATGAAAGAACTTTTGTTAGAATTATGCGAGAATACATTTATACAATATCCACAACAACATAAGAAAAATTTGAGGACTATGACAACCGAAAATCCAAATGTACATCTATTCAAAAAGAAGAATTAAATATAAAATCTAAGAAAAAGCTTAAAAAAAAAAAAAAAAAAAAAAACAAAACAAAATAAAAACAACTTTTAATTCAATAAAATTTCGCGTAGAAGACGAACAACTTTATAATATTGAAGAGATTGAAGAGTATCGATATCAATATCAAGCGCACATGTAGAGAACGTGTCGCGGAGGGTTAAAAATAAATTAAATATTTAAATAAAAAAAAAAAAAATTGTAAATAGTAATCGACTAAGTAGTTACATCGCTTCCACTTGCATCCGTAAAAGGCGAGCACACATATGTTAAACACATGCCACGATCTTCAGTTACATATGCGCTTTAGGTGTGGTGGTTATGCATCTCCCACTTAAGAATACCTTCGGCAATGGCTCAGCTACTGCAAAAACAATTCATAGATAGTGAACGCTTTTGTTCTCCAAACATTTCTCTGATTGAATGTCTAAAAATACTTTTTATTAACGATCCACTCACACATGATCTTCCTTACGCCTGAAGACACATGTGCAGGCAGACGTATTTTACATGATCACTACATACATAGCACCGCACAGAAGCACTCGAATATGCTCACATGCACACGATTTTACGATTATTAAATATAAATCTATTATAAGAGCAAGTAAAAGAGATTCGCCTCGAGGCGAACTTTGAATATCCATCGTCTAAAGTTGAATATAAATAGAAAGAAATTCGGCCCGTTTTTGACGCAACAGGCGGGCCCTCGAAATTCTACCTCTTGCAAATTGTAAAGGAAAGCATTACAAAATTATCAGCAATTTTTAAATATGGTTAACCCGCTTATGGACGAAAGTTGCCTATTTTTGTAAACAAGCAGTGAAATTCGCTACCAATTCAATTCTCCCCTCCTCGAGAAAGGAAGGACGAGCACTTGTATATAACATGCAAAAAGGTCCTATTCCCTACTTTTTAATAAAAAAAAATAGTAGCGTCTGGTCTAAGGAACTCTAATTCCGATAATTTTTTGCGAATTACAAGAAGCCTCACAGTGCAATGATAAAATTGCTTTGCCCTTTATTAACTGCGATGTCTCTTTTCTGATCGCTTGAACTATTTCCATCAGGCAATGACAGTATGACAATATGAATTATTCGGATGGGTGTAACTCAAGGTGCAACGTTTCCATAATCCCACCCGAATTGATAGTGTGATCCTTTATGAGGCAATTTACCTTTCCACTCGGTTCGGTTAAGGAATAATTATAGTCGAGTTATGGCGCAGAAGACTCATTACTTTCCATCAGAAATTGTACGCTAAAGAGACAGAAAAAGTCTGGCTGTGCGGCGGTAAAGCATGCTACGAATAACGTGTTGTTAAATTCACATTATACAACATGCCAATGTCAAGCTTCTTGATGAATTAGGAAATTCTTCCATTAAATCTTCCCTCTCTCGATCTGCTTCGTCTACTGATGCCCCTATGGAACTACGGCAACGAATTGATTTGCAGACGATTTGCGGAATTCGACCCGAATATTGGCAATCTTTGAATAGACCGTCAAACGAAATGTTGCTTTCCAAACCAACTTACATGCGTACCGTTTATCTCGTAGTCAACACCATAAATTTCACACCCCTCGTTTTCGCGCCTCAACAACTTCGTTGAATTTGAAAAATCAAATATGCCAAAAATTTTAGTTCTGTTAGTTAGTTAGTGCTTTTTACTAACAACAACGACAAAAAACAAAACCACAATATGTCAACTAATGCTTGAAAATATCAAATGGCAGAACATGAAGAACGGAGGTCTTCCAAAGAGTTATATATATATATATATATATATATGATAGAGGAAAATTTTTGTTAACGGCGCATACGCTCTTCATTCTTGCCTTTTTTTAAATAAACAAAAATATAGTTTTATTGCATTGAAAGTGTACATTTGAATACCTTTTGTATGATGTATTCTAGAAAAGATGTAAAATTGTGTATATAAAGATATATATATTATTTCATTATGTCAATTATATAATATATAATAATATACGTTTCGATATATTTAGATTTCAATATATAAATATATATGTATATACTACAGATCGTTGTCAAGAGCTTAATTAATTGCAGAAAATTCATTTTTATTTCTAAATAAATAATTTAGAGAATTAAATATCAAAGAAAAATTACAGTCATAATCATAATATTATTACTTTGCCTATATTTTGCTTAACTGAGTGATGAAAGAGCAACCGGAATGTCTTTTTTTCTTTTTTTTCTTTTTTTTCTTTTTTCTTTTAATTTTACATTTTTCTTCACAGATTGTCTATTTAAAACCTATTCATTCAAAAAAGAAAGAAAAAAACAATACGAAAAGGGAAGGAATTATACATAAGTCTTTTGGTTAAATCAATTGTCAAATATGCTTAAAAGAGTTCAATTTAATTAATTCTTATAATTTGTTAAGTACATTGCAGCAAACGACTACTTTTAAGGCACATTAATAATCATTTTATTTAATCGAATTTTTTTCTTTCATTTTTTCTTTCGGTCAATATGTGAGAAACACTTTTGGCATCTATGACCGGACTGTGTACTAATTTCACATGTCCCCGTATAATGGAGATATAAAGATTTCTCCTGATTGGCATTTCAAGACATCTATAAGACACGACCAAAATACATTTAATGCATTTCAACCTATCTACGGAATCTTTTAATCGCACGCACTTTTATAAAAAATTGTCTTTAAAAATGACAAGCAGTGTAACAAAAGTCGAATACCCACATATAAGTGAAGTGAAGGTATGAGAAGCCCCCGTACGTTATCAAAAAAATGATACGTAAAATGATACGAATGAAAATAAATATAAATAAAACAAAAATAGAAAAACAAAAACACATCATAATCATGTAATTAACAAAAAAAAAAAAATAATAAAAAACTAATCAATAGCTATTAACTAATATTAATGCTTATAACTGCGTTGTTATAACCGATTTCCGTATAATTGCAGGTTCTTTACCCTTCGGTGCCGACACAACTTCCGAAGACACCAGCCATGGTGAGACCATAGTATCATTTTGAGATGATGTAACGTGATTAACGTGCTTTGTCGGCTGAGACTAGAAGGAAAAAGAATTTATTTAAGAAATGATTTCGAAACGTTTCGTACTATTATAATACAGCGGTTCACAGCGGCAACGTACGTATCGCCGCACTAAAGCTAAGAGTAGCCTTTTTAAAATTTAATTGCGAGACATTTTCGTTTTTTGTTTTCTATTTATAATTCTAACCGGTTTAACACTCCCCGAACTTGTAAACAACAGTTTATTAATACCTTTTCAAGTCCATTTCTATGTGAATGTACAAAATATACGAATTGATAAGTTCGTGGAATGTCATTTGTAGAATAATAAAATAACATACGATAGATTCAGTGTCGATGCAATGGTTAAAATGGAAAATACATTTAAAAGTTCTTTCGAATGAAAAACTCATATTACCTGCGCTAATATTCAGAATGTATCGAAAGTCGTGGTACTACTTAGGACTAAAAATTCTTAATTCAAACTTTATATGCCTTGGATAGTGCTCCTTGCAAATGCATTGACATTTCGCTTCCTTCACCAAATCAACTTTTTTATTTTATAGACATTGAACTTTTCATGACACCAATGGAGAAAGTGTAAGCAATATGGGTCGACTAGAATGTAGAGAGTATGATGAAACCTCTATTGCTCGAGTCGTTATCCATCAACATGAATAACGTGCAATGAAATGATTCAAAAAAGAAATTTAGAAATTGTCAAGTTACAAAAAACAGCTCGCGTTATTTGCCTGATCATCGGCATTCAAGTTGCTTACGAAGCTTAACGAAGCTTTACTGAATCAAAGGGTTTCCAATTGATGCATAAACACACAGAGAAATGGTGATAAACAATATTTTTCGATCCGTTTCAGATATTTTTCAATTGATACAAATTCATACATACAGTTATTCTAATACAAGACTACACACTCTCATTGTAACAATGTCGTAATCGCCATTTATCGCTATAGTCATAATATTATTAATATACATATACAATACATAATAGAAAGTATGGAATGTGTGGCTTAAAGAAAAACTTTGTAGAAATTTTCAGCATTGATTTTGACATTATGTGATAAAGTACAGAAACTTGCATTTTAATTCTTTACTTTAAAGCACTTTTTCTCTACTTTATTGCATAGCATTTTACTGATAGGAAATGGCACTTGGATGGGGTACACGTTGCGAGGTAGGTGCGACAATATTATTACCAAATAAGAAATCAGTGCTGTTCAAATATGTTGAATTGTTATATCATCACCATGCTTTTTAAATGCACAAAAAAGGTCTTGAATGAAAACATAAAAAAGGGAAATAACGTAGACAAACATAGCCGAAACGCAAACAAAAGCGCAAAAAAAAAAAATAAAAATAAATAAAATAATTTAAAAATTTTGATTTAAATACTAAACTGAGATGCCTTAACATAAGGTACGATACAACGCTTCATTCGTGTAATACTTACAACTGTAATGCAGGTGGTATTAAGTGAATCGAACACGTCACTATGATTCGGAACGTGATTGTGTACATTGTTACTCGTGCTGGTTGTAGTTGTTGTTATCAAAGTGTTATTGTTACTATTGTTAGCGGTTGTTGTTGTTGTTGTTGTTGTTGGTTTTTGCTCAACTATGCTCAATGTTAACTTATCGCCACCCTTTTCGGGTACGAACAATTTCCCATAAGGTGTTGTATGACCCAATTTGTACACATAAGAACATAATAAAACAAAAATAATGCGCAAATACAACACATACAGAAGAAAAGAAAAATAAAACAAACACACAACATAATATATAACGTTATGCAAATCAAAACACAAATAGAAATTAAATAAAAAAAAAAAAACAATTGCATTGCAACGTACTAAATGGGTAATGGATGAAGAAGAAGGAATTTAGTTTGGTAATTAGTTCGCGCCTACAAGCCTACACAAGTCTTTTAGAAAGAAACTTAACAACTAGCACTTACAACTGATATGTAGGTGGCATTCAATGAATCAGGTCCTTCGTTATGGTGCAGTAAGTTGTTATGCAAATTATTGCTTGGAATATTAGTGGTTGTTGTAATATTGTTATTGTACACATTATTGTTTATGCCATTTACAGCTGACGCGGCCGGCACAAACATTTGATTTGTTAATTTGGCTGCAGTGCTGGCTCCAAGTTCCTCTTCAACACGTGCTACAAACAGATATTAAACAACTATATTTTCGGTTAAAGGAAAAAGGGATTTCACCTTTTAGTATATTGCACTTTATATGACCAGGTGGAAGGGCGGATCCACCCACATTAGCCAATTTCACCTGATTGTTCGGCTTATCCGAATTAGATAGTCGCTTTAAAGTTTCCGTATTATGTTCCATATCAAATGTTTTATTAATAGTGACCCTAAGAGAATGAGGGCATAAAAAATGATAAGCTATTCTTATAATAACAAGCTTCGACATATTTAAAAAAAAAAATTTGCTCCACACGCACATACACGCATGACCGCCCAATTGCAATATGTTTTATGCTCCTAACTTGTAAATTATTAAATCGCTAAAATTGTAATATAATTGTGAAAAGTTAACAAAGTCAAAAGCAGTCCCCTTCAGGGGGAGCAGCACTTTCATTTACTTAAAGCACATTTAAATTTCGCTTAATAGCAAACTGAATACTTCATCGAAATGATGCTTTCAACTGCCAGTACGACATCATAATCAAAAAGCAAATGGAGAGTGTAATTTATGTAGGAATAAGAAGAGAATCCAAATGAGAATTAGATCGGTCTTAATTAATTATCGGATTAGAAAATCCGTGTCGTTATTAAGCTGGCTTTTATTATCTCATCAAGTTATAACATAACAAATTTTCGTTTCCAGGCATCGCTACCCTATCACAAAAATATTTTAAAACTCCGTGGACCCTCTTTAAGCGTAATCGCCCGCTTTAATATATTGGTGATAGCTGATAAGTAAAATATTCATATAAAAATCAATACGTTTCATTTACTCTACCTTATGCTGTTAGCATCATTAAGAGCTTCGTTAGCTAAAATAGATGGTGATGGATCTTTAACAATAGACTTTAGCAGTGAATCAAGCTCTTTATCTTTATCCGATAAGCCACTCTTTACGCTATAAAAGAATAACGAAACACAAACACACAAATTGAAAAATAAAAATAATTTTACGATTATAAAAGTTAACAACAAAAAGCACCGAATGCTGTATGTTATACGATCAAGGTTGACTACTACCTGTAAGTTTAGTTAACAATAAAGAGAATATGTACAAAGAAAAAGCGACGCAAGCAACATTAATTATTTAAAATTTCTATCATAATTGAAAGCTTCTACGCTCGCGTAAACACCAGCATATATATAAACATTAAGAAATCTTCCAATTTTTAACTTAGATAAAGAATATTATTGTTAGTGACTTCGTAACAGAGATAAGAGAAAAAAAAATTGTTTAATGCACAAGAGACAACAGGTATGCACGAATCAAAATAATGCTTACACGTACATAATTATACACAGCAATAAGACCCCATCGCAACTCACCTCAAAGATCCTATGGGAGCAGCTTTGCTACACTCAGGTTCAAGTCTTACAAATTGCATATAGAAAAAAATTTGCATTATTGAAAAATCTGAAGGAAAGCCTAATACACTTACTCAACGGTGAGGCCTGCTTTGCCAAAGGAACCGATTCTTGAGTAGCCGGCGTCATCAATACTCGAAATCGATTTTATCGAATTGCGGCCCAGCGAGGCGCACACATTGGAGCCCGAATGTATCGAACTGCCACAATTAACCTCATCAAACACGCCTGCATTATGTATTACAGTCTGTATTGACGGTGATGGTGTTATTGGCGCAACATGGTTCGTTTGATTTTCTATGTTGGGAGTCGATAAAATTGAATCAACCGTATTAATCACTTCCTGGTTACTGGGCGGTGTGGAAGGTGCGGCAGCAGCAGCTGCACGCGCATTAACCGAAGCCAAAGCTGAAGCGGCATTTTCTTGAGACGACTTCTGACGTTCTCTCAACAAATGGGACTGACGGCTAGCAAAACGTTGAGATGGGCGCCTTTCAAATTGAACAGTTCGTCTTGCCCGACTTTGTTGCGTCTGAAATTCAGTGCGACCGGAATAACGGAATCGTGAACCCATACGAAAGAAATTTTGACGTGCTGATGGTCCTTTCACAGGAGCTCTAAGACGAAAGAATGTATGGTGCTCTACAGCACATTTCCACAAATGTTTGCAGGCCTTTTCATTATACAAACGAAAAACAAAGGTGTGTTCTTGCTCTCGTCCCTCATCATCATCTTCGACGACAATTAGAGTGAGCTTTTTCTTTTTAAAGTCCAGTTTACTAATTTTAGGCCAAAAGAATAACCCAATCTTTTGATCGCGTTCAAATACTAAAATTCCTGTAGGAGTAAGACCTAAATGATATTCGCAGCCGTCTTTGCCCTAAAACAAAACAATAACAGAATTTTATAGCAAAAATATGGGCAAAGCCAGTTGTTCAAATATAAGTTCGCCAACACGAATCTCCAATTGAAAATTTTAAAATAATAGAAACCCCAAGGTATATAAGAAGCAGTTCAATCGTGTAGTCAACGATAAACCGGAAAAACGCGGAAAAACAATTGAATCTCCCGCCATATTCCAATTCGAAATTATCCAAAAAATATAACAAAATTCATACCAACACCGTATGCATATCCACACCGTACATATCCAACCACTTAGCCTTGCTAAGGAAAGCAGTTTCCGCCTGTGCCGGAGTGAGGCCGCGACACGTTTTGTATTCCTCTAAAATAGCAATTTCCAAATCCTCCGTTTGATCGGGAACAAAACGAAATTCAGACACAGTAGCTGCCGTATGAATCTCCTCATCAAAATCGCCCAGTTCAGCTGAAAGTAATGACAGCAAGTGAAAGAGGGACTTGTGCGCCCATGACACAGCACAAATAACAAATAAATATGTATCTGTGCAATATCAATTAGTCTTTTGTTATTGTATCAACTCAGGTACGTGGCAAACTTCTACAGTAATTTTTTGGAATTTTAGTGGAAATTATGTACATTTATGACCAAAAAGAAGAAATGAATAAAGTTTAGAAAATAGAAAATGTATGCAATAATTGATAAGTATTTCTAGATGTTAAAAACAAGGCAACGAAATTAAGAGACTATGATGATGGATAAGAAGATGTATCACATCTACATCTACATCAAATCAAAGCATATCATCATGTATTTACATTGCAAGGCCAAAGCACATAATTCAGCTGCCTTATCATCCGGACAGTCCAAACGTCCTTCCAAGAGGTCATGTTTCAATTGCAGGAAGAATAAATAACGTGTTAATTCCTCACGTAAAGTAATTGGCTCTGAGGAATAAAACTTTACTTTTAAACGGAACGTGTAAGGTGGGCCGACTAAAAATGGCGATAAGAAGTAGAAAAGAAAGATTAGGACACATCGTGCAACCAGGGATTTAAACACTTACTCTTTACTTGCTTTTTGATAGGTTTGGTGGGATCTAACCAATGTTTAACATGATTTGCATCAGTAAACTGCAAACCGAAGTAATCCTTTTCAATAATATCCAAATTATAAAAAACTTGCTCATATAAAAAACTACCCATCGCTTTTTTCTGCAATACAAAAAAAAAAAAAAACAAAAAACGATAAAATAGTCTAAAACCAGTGGGCGTAGCTGCAAGAAAACATTGGAACACGTTAAAAGTTCACATGTGTAACGTATTAGCACATCAGCACTTTCATCCAAGCGTACTTACTGACAACTCAATTGATAAGTCTGTATTATCCAAAAGTATAACACGGCAATCGATCTTATTCTTGTTAACCGGAATGCGTTGAGGTTTGATTTGCGACGAGACATTGGTGTTAATGACACCAGATGCTAATCTGGCGTCGACACGATCATTTTCAACATAATTATTGCGAACTTTACGCCGACTTAGAAAGCGCAACATATTCTAAATGTTAACCCAACAAACTACACATTTAACGGAATGATGAACGGTTTATCGCAACGAAACGGTCACACAAATCGGATGAGCTAAGCAAACTCTTTGCTTTAAAAAATTGCAAATTTTCTTTTAACTTTATACGACACATACGATCACAACTCCACACACCGGTGTGACACTTAA
The DNA here is from genome assembly GCF_014805625.2 of Glossina fuscipes. NCBI lineage: Eukaryota > Metazoa > Arthropoda > Insecta > Diptera > Glossinidae > Glossina > Glossina fuscipes. The sequence goes on from NW_023998417.1 coordinate 14,433,503, forward strand.
CACCGTCAGAAAGACATTTTAAGTTTAATGAGCAGCAAATCAAGCTTTAGATTTCATACTAACAAAGACCGTAGAAAAATAGCAATATAGTAACATTCGTGTAGCAGGTTTTTGTTATGTTGAATTGTTTACTGTTGTAAAAGAGAAGATGAGATAACTCTAAGCTGAACGACTTATCGCTTTATGTGTTTGTGGAGAAAATATAAGATTGGAATTGATTTTCTTTCTTTATTAAGAATACATGCACATATAGATGCATTAATCTTGATCCTGTTTTAGTTTATTTATGTACATGTTTGTGTAAAGCACCTCGTCCAGGCAGCCGTTTCATTAATACCACTTTCCGCGTTTATTAATTATTGCAATTGATGTTGTTGTTGTTGTTGTTGTTGTTGCTTCTATTTATGTTGCCCACCACTACCATCGCTATAGCAAAAAGCATCGACTGTTTCTATTCCAAATTTACACTAAATAAACAGCCACGACCACGACCACCCAAAAAAGAACGACAGCCAAGAATAAACTGCCTCATACAACACCCATATATAACACGTTTTTAAAAGGCGGAGTACTCTTCACCACCACCGCAATACAAAATTGATTAACGATGGAAAAACTATTAACTATTGGTTCAGCCACAATTTACACACGCAAAATTTTCTCAACCTTATTTTGCATTTCGCAAATTTCACTGAAGTTGAAAAAATTATCTTTAAATTGAATTGAACGACTGTGAAGGCTAATTACGAAGTTAATTACTTCAGTTAAAAAATTAAAACTCAAACAATATTGTTTTAAAAAAAATGAAACCAAATGCAAAAAAATATTAACGCGGAGTGAAAAAGAACTTAATACACAATCTCTTTTATCAGAAACCAGTCACAAGAGTTACCAGGTCTACCTAAAGCAAGTAAGAAGAGAGGGGGGGAATACGACGAATGCCTGAATAAGAAGAATTAAGAATAGGAACAAAGAATTGATAATTACAGAAAATTAAAGAAGATTGAATGAATTTTCATGTTCTATAAAAAACTTTTTCTTGAGAAATGTTTTTAAAAAAAATAAAATAAACAATAAATATAAATTACTCTTTTGCACATATACTATCTTCACAAGATCGTATATTTCTCATTAAGCAAAATGAAAATTCGTAAGCATTTAAGTGTTTTTTTTAATAAATCAAAATCTGATCGTAAAGAATCAGCTGAACATATCAATTTTGTCCAAACACCATATGATTTTCATTTGCATTGTTTACATTTCGTTAAGCAAAAATGATGCCACATAGCAAAAATAAAGAAAACGACTAAACTGAACAGTTTTGCATATCTTCATAATCTTGTAAAAGCCCTCTAACCTATGTTAATTTTGGAAATATAAATGCCGAGATTAATTTATAACATATTTGAAATTTGTCAATGCCACTGTCAGACCTTGATTAGACATTAATTATAATACACTTAATAATTGCGCAAAGAAGACTTCTTCACTGATGCCAATTGTGCGACAATTGCGTATTTATGTAAAGAGTAGCTTGAATTAGTAATCCTACTAAAAATGTTATACTAAAAGTAATCAATTGACATCACTAAACATAAAAAACTATACACAATAAAACATAAAATATCAATTTTCTTTGGAATTATTATAGCTTAAAGTCAATATTATTTGATATTATTGCAAAATTTATTCAAGGAATTTAAGCAATTTGCAGTCAACGTTATTAGTTGAAAGTTTCGTTTGCAATTGATTGTTATTCTGGGGTAAGGCGTGCTGTAGCATTCCCAAGAGTTGACCTACAATTAACAAAAAAATAATTGTGGGAAAATTTGCATTGGGAGGAAATCGCCATGAATTTGAATTTGGTGGAAATGAATCCTTATGGCAATGGTCTTTTGTATGCCGGTTTTAATCAAGATCAAGGTATATTTCCTATATTCTATTTCTGGAAATGAGTTTGTTGGTTGATGAATGCGTTACAGGATGTTTTGCCTGCGCTACAGACACAGGTTTTCGTGTCTATAATTGCGATCCTCTCAAAGAAAAAGAGCGACAACTTTTTCCTGAAGGCGGTCTAAGTCACGTTGAGATGCTATTTCGATGCAATTACTTAGCATTGGTGGGCGGGGGTATACGTCCTTTGTATCCTCCTAACAAAGTGATTGTATGGGATGATTTGAAAAAGGCTCCAGCAATATCTTTGGATTTTAATCAACCTGTTACAGCAGTGCGTTTAAGTAAGTAAATGAGCGAACTTCGAATTTTGTTACTTTAGAGAGTAAGTAAATGAGCGAACTTCGAATTTTAATTATTTCGAATGTTACTTTAGAGAGTAAGTGAAAGAGTTTTTTAGCTAACTAGTACGTTTTGTATTTAACCTTTTTAGTTTATTTCAATTTTTTGTTCTTTTAGGTTGTCGACCTTGACCGCTCCGAATGTGATAAAATTAAATTTTAATAATTAAATTTTAGATTCATTGCTTAGGTGCAATCGACATAATAACTTTCTTATTTAATGATTTTTAGGGCGAGATCGTATAGTTGTAGTTTTGGAAGGTGTTATAAAGGTCTACACATTTACACAGCAACCTCAACAACTGCATGTTTTCGAGACTAGCAACAATCCCAAAGGCTTATGCGTTTTATGCCCTCACAGTAATAAAAGTCTATTAGCATTCCCAGGTCGTCGTTCCGGCCATGTGCAGGTAAAATGGGCTCACTACGTTTTTTGATCTTTTTTTTAACCCTTAATTTTAAGATTGTTGATTTGGCCAACACAGAACGCGCTGCGCTAGAAGTAATTGCCCATGAGGCAGCCATAAGTTGCATTGCTTTGAACCTGCAGGGAACTCGTTTAGCTACTGCCAGCGAAAAAGGTACTTTAATACGAATCTTCGATACAGAAAATGGCAAAAAAGTCGGCGAGTTAAGGCGCGGCAGTAACCAAGCGAATATATATTGTATAAATTTTAATCACCAATCGACGATGTTAGTTGTTTCTTCTGATCACGGCACGATACACGTTTTTAATTTAGAAGACAACAAACCAAAAGAGTCTAGCTTACCAATAATACCCAAATATTTTTCGAGCCAATGGAGTTTTGTTAAATTTTCCATACCGCAAGGCCCAGCCTGTATTTGTGCTTTCGGATCTGACCCGAATTCAGTAATTGGTATGTATACTTTGATTTAATTGCAAAGTATTCTCATAGTTGGTTTTAAAACAATTTTTTAGCAATATGTGCCGATGGTCATTATTACAAATTCCTTTTTAATAGTAAAGGTGAATGCAGCCGCGACGTGTGTACCCAATTTCTTGAATTGATAGACGATCAAAATTAAAAAGAAGCAATTATCTACAGACAAAAATGCATATATAGTTATAAATTTCTCTCGTCGCTGACAAGGGGATGGGGTTATAAAATACATATTCTTTTATCGCTTAATTTTTAATGTGTCCTTAGTTCCCAAAAAGTTCCCACATATTGCCACAAATAATTATTTCCTCAATTGATAATTTAAAAAGAATTCCACTTTATTCGTACGGAAATTTATATTAATTAATAAGCCAAATAAAATAATTTAGTAAAGTAAAAAATTCTAAAGAAAAAGGTACTTCTGTTTGATGCGCGCTTTCGACGTTTTCTTTTTGCACGATTTTTAAACTGCTGGCTGGAGCAAGTATAAAATACGAGGGCAGTAATCACGCAGCTGAAAGTCAACTTTCGCCATAGTATTCAGGCGTTTTTGTCAAAGTTGAATACAAAGTGAAAGCTAAATTTTTTATAAACGATTAAACTCGGGATTTAGAAGTCCGATGCGTATCTTAAATAAATTATATTAAATGTAAAAAACACAAGGTATCCTTTGCGTATATGCAATACTGCAACTATCTGAATAATCGCATTCGACTTCCAGACGACTTTGCCTTTATGCAACACTTATGTATTATGTATTTTGAATTTATGAGTAGGTTGTAAATAGTGCAGTATTAACATTCGAATGGAGTTATTTTTTCGTTAAGCGACATAATATGTGGCTAATAATAAGCAAAATTACATCGCAAATGCGACCGTATTAATTTTACATTTTAAAATTTCATAATCACCCTATTAACTGCTACCTAAATTCATCCGTTAGTTGTCAGCATGAAACACAAGTGTGCAAAGAAGAAGTATATGGAAACATTGTTGACGTGTTGAATTGCCGAAAAATTTGTGAGAAAATGTTTAATTTTGAAACCCATATGGTAAATTTTATCTTCTTTGGATTGTTTAAAAGCCTATTAACTTGATTATTAAAAAAAAATTTAGGATTTTGTCGGTCAGCAAAAGGCTGAAAAATATTCACGGTTTATTATAACCCTGTTCGGTGTTGTTGGACTTATCTGGGGTGTGATCATACAGCAATTTTCACAAACTGTCTACATATTAGGGGCTGGATTTGTTTTAGCGTCCCTGGTAAGTATGGTAATTATATATATTTCGTTTTAAAGTGGCATGAAGATATGTTCTTAATTCTCAGCTCACTATACCCCCTTGGCCGATATATAGGCGTCATCCTTTGAACTGGCAAAAGCCGAAACCAGAACACGCATCATTAAGTAATAGCAGTCATGAAGAAAGCAAGCAAAAGAAGAAAAAATAATAATTTTCCAGCATTCCACCCATTGTTTTAAGTATTCAGTTTCCGCAAGTAAATGAATAAAAAGCACTAAAATTCTATATTTTTTAGTTAATACTTTTTCAATTTAATTTTTCATATCGGTCTTCGGTACGATTTTAATTCATTGTGATCATAATATTTGTGTATTAAATTATACATGTTTGCGAAAAAATACATTAAATTATCATATTGACCATTATAAGGAGCTGTTGGTTCTACATTATTTATCCCTGTTTCTATTATTTGGGCAATTTTATACAAGTTATCATCTATTTCCAAATTCTCCAAGCCTTTATACTTAGAATTCAGTCCCCACGCATTAATATGCAATTCCAATAAAAATTGATGTATAGCTTCAATAGTGGCGAGATACCAACGTGGACTATTCTTTTGATGTCTCCAAAATTGTGAAGAGCGGTTTTGCAGAACCACAGACTTTAAACACTTGATACGTTCATCTTTGTAAATACTTCTTGATTGGTTCCAAGTGCTATCTATGAAAATTGCTTTCTTTAGTGGCAAATACTCTAATCTAGATTGTACACTGTCATCCTCAATAATTTCCTTCATTCGGCTTTTTAAAAGTGTGCCCACATTGTACCCTTTGTGATAAGCGAAAGTGTGCTCGTTGTATATTTTTACTTTACGTTCAAATAATTGCGGTACCGTTATGCTTTGAGCACTTGGAAATATTAATATGACATCTTCTCGATCTTTCTGGTAATCTGGTATGTTGGGATATGTATATATTCGCACATTTTGTGGTGACAACACGGCCGCGTGAATTGCGGTACTTTTTCCATCAATTTCCTTCTTATGTTTTATAATATCAATATCGATGGGCAAACTTACTTTGGGAATAAGGTCAGCTATATTTGGTATTGGTATATAACAATTGTAGCAAAAAAATTTTCTGGAGCGATGACAGTGCAAGCAATCATGGCGGCCTTCGATGGTATCCAGAACTGTATGGTCATCCAAACGCATATTTTCGAATGGATATTTACGCGATGTCACATTGGAACACTTTGGAGACATATCTTCCTTTATATTACTTCTTAAGCGACGCGCCAGCAACACACTCCCCACTTAGTCAATAAACATCAGTTAAACACTTCTAACTAAATTTGCTGCTGAATTGCATCAGTTGCAATTGCTCGCCTTAACCGTTTTCCGAAACAGAAAAGGCTGACCGAGCCAACTGATACAAGCAATTCGTGTTAATATGTCGCTCTCTCTCTCTTGCCTGTTTCTTATATTAAAACATTGATATTTTGTGTTTGTCGTCGTCGCACTTAATGAAACCGATTTAAATGTGTGCACACCAATCCTTTTGATTCTTTTTTTTTTGCATTCGTTTGTTTTGACTCGTATTCTTTTTAATTCGTTTATTTCATACAAAACATACCTGCACTTACAACATCTGAAACACCTGATTCACGGGATTCTTAATTCACCTTTAAATATAATTTTAAAATTGACGAAAAATAATTTCAATAAATGCGCGACTTTCCAAGTCGAAAGTTAATTTTTATAATTTCTGTCATCAATTTTATATTTCGGAAAAGAGTAAAAATTAAAATCTTTATTCTTTTCTCTTTTGAAATTTTTATAGTTGTTGAGGTATTTATTAATCTTGTTAGTACATACTATGGAAATGCAAACATAATAAAGATAAATCTGTAGCAAACGCATATTGCTATTTAGCAATATTGGTTAAAGTTATTAAATGTTTAAAAAAAAAAAGAGGAAGTATTGTAGTTGCGAAAAGCATTTTTTACTAAAGTACATAAAATAGTAGGTTTTAAGCCGCATATTCGACCCTAACACTTTATCAAGGCACATCTGGAAAAAGAGTCCATCAAAAAAAGAGGTGAAACAAATGGAATAAATGGATGTATGCAAAACGAACAGAATGATGGATAAGATGGACAAGAACAAACTTGGGCTATATTAGTCTGGATAACCAAAATAAATGTCATCAAAATGAGATCGAATTTCTGCAAAACGGAAATAAATTGCCGAAAAATGGAAAAGTTTTCAAAAAATGGCAGCAAATGCCTGTAAAATGGAAACATAATTCAAAGTAATGCAAACAACGAAAATGTATTTGTGAGTAACGAAGATGAAATTCCGTAAAATGAAATAAAGGAGCTGAAGAAAGGGTCTCGTTTCGCTATAAAACCTCTCAACCGTCAAGGTATTTTTGATAATTTATTCTTCCATATATAAGCGTTTCTATTAAGTCATTTCCGTCCCATTTATCTGACGGCGAAGTTCAGAGCATTTAGCAGCTCACTCCATCCTTTTTGCTTAAAACCGCAATATCCTCATAGTATGGTTATAAGTTTTCCACAAACTGAATGGATCATGCTTTCGATAGATATTATGTAATAAAAGGCGAAAGATAAAGGAAGTTGAAGATTTGCAATATAATTTTCGTAATATTTATCAACTCCGAGCATAGCTTATGGATAGAGTTCGCTAGCCCTTTCTAGCCCTTTTGAGATATCCTCTCCTTTCAGTTTGTAACTAATCGTATTACATACACAAAAATTCTTCTTTGCACTAAATGGCGCTTCTTCTTTATGTAAGAGAAACTACAGTTTTATAAGAAACGCTTTCGAAAACTATTTCTTAAAAAAATATGCAAAATAAAAAATTTGTATTTTTTACTGATATTTGTACATAAATTTTACACATTTTAGGCTTACGTAAAGAAAAGTTTTTTTTGTACAATAATATATATATGTTCTTCAAAGTATTTAGAAATTTACTAAATTCTAGCCGGTTTAGTTCTCCGCGTCTGTATAATGTTTATAAGACAGATAGAGAACCAAGCAATTACGGCTATCCAAGCACATATCAAGCACATATAAAAACATACTGAACTATTAATACGACCGTATTTTCGCCTTTCATAAGAGATGCTTTCTACCAAATAATCCATGAAATCGAATATGGCCGAACAGGATAGACGACTTTTAATGACCGGCACAATATTTCCCACACCTTGTATTTCTTTAAGTAAAGTCTCCCGATACTGTTTACAAGTTACTTCAAAGCCATCAGTAAAGATTGAAGCGTAGATTAATGTGTACACAAAATTAACACTGGCTGTAATAGTAACAGGAAGCCAATAATATGGAGAGATGTCGTTGTCTGTAACTTCCGATTCAGTAGTTACTACAACTACGTCGCCAGAGCTAAAATAATTAAGGGAAATGATAAAAATTCAGAAATTACAATATATATTTTAAAGGTCCCTGTCAAAGGAGCATTATGGAAGAATTGCTATGTTAGTTATTATGTATTTGCTTTCAGTTCAATTCCACAGTGCATTTTATTTCATATTACCGTCCAGACTAAGACTCGCCTTTTTATTTAAATCATTCTGAATCGATTTAAGTTGTTTAGCCTGCACGTCGGATGCATATTGATGAACAATTGATGAACAAATGATGATTGGACAATTTCTATGACCAAGCGTTATTTACAAATCAAATCAACATTTTTCGGTAAGTGATAGTACTCCGATATACTACGTTGGCTTGAAAAATTGGGATCGCATGGGCAAATTTTTTTTTAAGCCGTCTCACATTAATTGAACTTTTAATTTTCGAAAGATGTGATAGTGGTTGAGAGACGAGAAACTGAGGCGTAAATTTTGAGAAACATTCGCTAATTGATGAGTATCTATCTACGCCAAATTGTTTTAAAATAATTTAACCTTTGTCGTTGTCGTTTAAAAATACGAATATAAAATTATTGACATGTAAACCAATAGAAGAGGAAGTTCACTTGGCATTATACTCACTGCTGCCTGCTCACTAATTAATTAAGCATTGCATTTTCAAACAAAAGAAAAACAAATTTCATTAAATTGATCTTGGGAAGAGGGGTCAAGTTTATCCATACTCTCAATTTTTCACATATTTAAAAAACCTTCTCCAAGGATTTAGACATTTTCATTGTTTCATTGCAAAATAGGGAAGTTATAAGCTTATATATACTAACCGCTGTCTAATTGTCGCAGTACCAGATTTTGTTTTCGCTGTACCCAAGCACACGCGGTATACGTGGTAAATGCACAAGATTATTGAGAAAAACAGTGGCAGAAGTAAACCATATGTCGAATAATGACAATAAGCGATATGACCGCCTTCAAACGAAGTGTATGTGGAACGAGCATGGAGGAAGCATCCACAATTGGTCTCGGGGCAAGCGTTCAAAACGTAGCGCCAATGAGACCATAAAACCGCTGATGTTATGCAGCATACAACCGAAGATCCAACAACCAAGGGATAAAAGAAAGATAAAGCGCGTTCTGCCTTGTAGGACATTCTTTATGTTCAGTTCAATTTCAGCTTTTATTTGTTCTCTGACGCTTCCGTTTTCTTGGGCGGAGCAACAACTCCTCCACGCATATGCTTCAAATTTTGCGCTATTTTAAGGTTTATTTATGATTTGTTATTTGGCTTTCCGCTGCAATTTAACTTTCGTTTTTGTTATTTGTAACCGACTCTTCTTTTTTTCTTATTTTTCACTCTTCTTTAGCAAAATAAATAATCAAAACAAATTGTGTAAAGCATTACCAACAATTAAATGAAACTGTGCCGTATAAAAGTTATTATTTGTATCTGTTAGGTTTAGTTAGTTAGTTCGCTCTCAATCAACTTCCTATACGAATGAGTAAAACAACGAAAATTGTTTACTGAGAAACACAAATACAATTCTCTTGTTAGGAAACTTCAAAGATGATGATCTCACAAGTTGAGTGGAATGTTACGCGTCTACTCTTCTACTCCTTTTAAATACTTATATTGAAGATCGAATTGCAAAAAAGACTCGCGAGCACGACAATTGCCCAATGCAACAAGTGGTCGCTCATTTAATTACTCTCCCATGTTACCAAATTCGAAGTTCAAATACATTGCAATGATTTAGGTATAGAAATCAATTTTGAGGAATATTTTTGGAATATTTTCTTCAAAAATTGTCTTAATTCTTTTATTCAAAGTCTTTTTTAATAATTTCATTTTATTTTCAAAATTCTTCAAAATCCCAGATTCAAATAGTTAAGAAAAATCTCAAAACCCCTTTACGTTATAAAGTGAATTTCTTTCATTCAATTAAACAAATTATTGCCTGAGATTTTTTTACTGCGTGCAAACTTGCCGACGGCTTTGCATTTTAACAGAGTTGAATCTGTTTTGTCTGTTATTTAACAAAATTGAATCTGTTTTGTCTGTTATTTAACAGAATTGAATCTTTGTTTCCTGTTAAGTTGGGCATTTAACGTAGCTATTGACGTTACCGTTTAAGTTGTTAAGTTGAGCTTTTAACCATTTATTTATTATAAGCGACTCTGTGCTTCGCCTTTCAACAGGGAATTTAGCGAGGGTGTTGTTTAATTTGATAATAAAAATTATGGCAGTCTAATTTTAGGCTAACTTGTAAAATTATTATTATTATAAATTTAGCCAGAGAATAAATTTTTTCTCCTAAAGCGCTAGCATCAAAAAAAACTGTACCGCACTTGAGATTCGAACCCACGACATTGAGTTGAAAATCGAGATTCTTGCCATTCAGGCGCATAACTTGCAAAATTAAATAAGTTTAGTTCGCTTCGATTTAAAGTTGTGCAGGTTGCTTTCTCTTAGAGCAAGACAAAAGTATTAAGTAAATGCAGAATATTGTTTTGCGATATTTTATAACAAGGATACATTAAATTTATATTTATATAATTTTTTATTTGCGTAACATAATCGTTTAGCAGTGGGATGTGAACTAATTACACTTAAGTAGCAACAAAAACATTTTTTCGTTTTTTTTCTGTGTAAGCGAACAGAAATTATCCAAAAACACAACTAACAATTTCTTTCAGATTTTATATACATTTTTCTCTAAAAATCATAAATTAAAAGCGATTGCGTACACGTGTGCAGTCACTCACTCACAAAACACAACAAAAAAAAAGGTAAATAAATAAAAAGATCACTGGACTTATTAAAGTGACGCTAGTTGTAACGCAAATCAAAGACTCACCTAAGTACACGAAACTTAATGCTGCTGCGGTTGCTGACAAGAAACGAGGAAAAAAAGGAAAGTACGTTTAAAAACTAAAGAATAAAGATTAAAAGATTCTAACAATTTGGTTCTAGATTAAAATATCATCACTATAATTGGACACACAGGCAGTTATTGTACGCGAGCGATGATAATGGGTCCTGTTTACAGTTGGGGAGCCTCTTGAATGGGAATGTTGTTGTTGCTGCTGCTCTTGGGATGGCATGTAGCTGGCAGAAGTAGCTTGATTATGAAGTAAACGTCATTTCTTCGAATTTAAACTGGGTCTAGGCAATGAGTTAATAAATGAAGTGTGCGTGGGTATGGCAGGTGCAACAAATCCCAAATCCGGTATTAAGGCTATGCTCGGCGCTACCTTATTCGCTACCTTAGCTGAACCTACTTGAAATTGATTGTTGCGGATACCGCCACCAGCCGTAGTTACACGTTCAGGAGCCGTAGAAAAATTCTGCATTATATGTATTTGCTGTTGTTGGGCTTGTTGCGACTGTATAGGAATGTGACAGTTATTAAATGTGCTTGTTGGATTGTAATTATGGTTATTGTTATTATTTAGCTGACTATGACTGTGGTGTTTAGGGGACTGCTGGTGGCAATTGCCGACATTAATGGGACCTTTGTGGTAAAGACTTAATGGATTGTTATAGAAATTCGCATTTTGCCAAGCTCCGCTATTAAATTGTGGTATGCTTCTGTAAGTCGAGCTATACAATGGTGCAATATTGTTACCCGCAGATGGAACACTTGATACGAAGTCTGACCATTCATCGTCATTGTTCGAATTGCATTCTCTGTTGTTTGCTGGCGGCGGCTGTTTCAAGGGCGAAATGTTGGGTGTTTTAACAAAATTGTTATTGTTATTGTTGATTGAGGTTTGATTCTGGGTAATGGATTTAATATTGCTTATAGGCACCGAAATATAATCGGACCAGTCGTCTTCATCCTCTTTATGTTGGGATTGCTGCTCTTTATGAGCCACTGTAGCACTAATCGAGAGCGTGGACGGGGACGAAACGGCCTCACGAGTAGGTGTTGATTTTTGAGATGAGCTAGAGGTAGTCGATTTTAAGGATTTTGGCTCTGGAAACAGTTCATCGATTCTAGCCAATTCTTCGGGATTAATATTGGCGGTCGAATCACCCCACTCGATCTTAGGGGTTTGATTTTCCATTGCAATTGCTTGAGGCAGTAATATGGCTGGGCTTAAAATCATGCCATGCACAGCTGTTGAAGCAGATAGATTTGACGTTTCTCCTGAGCTTTTAGAATTTAAAGACTTTTGAGTTAGTGTATTGTCGCTATGGAATGGTAAGGAATTTTTTACGGCTGTGCTACAAGCTACATCTGTTCCCACGCTTGGCACTGACTGGAAGTCAGAAAATTCATCATCATCTTCGGCATTACCGACTACACCTGTTGAAAGCTTTTCGTCACTCATCTGGGCTTCAAATGGACTACTGTGACCTGTCGTTGTTACAGATGCATTGACCTGATCCGCTTCAACGCTTTCCTTTTCAAGGGCGATTTCTAATGAAAATCCAGGCTCATAGACAACATCCCGATATTCCTTTTTGACAACTGTCTCATCAATAATCACACCCATGGCTGCTTTTGCATAATCAAAATCAATGGGGATCACTTTGGAGGGTGAACTAGTCGGGGTCATACTAGAGTTTTTTCCTTCAATATCCATCGTCTTTGAAGGTGTATATATGTGAGTTTCTTTAAAAGAGCCTGAAAACGTTGATGTAACTATCACTTCATTTTCATTATTATTTGTATTCAACGAACTGGTAGGTTGAGAGATTTCAGGTAGATCAAATGATTCCGAATTATGCGTTATTGACTCCTCTGCATCTATAGCGGAAGGTAACGAGGATGAAAACCTCTCAACAGTTTCCATTTCGCTTAGAGGTGGAGTCTTCGAGTATTCCTCTTCCCTCAATTGCAATGGTGCAGTATAATTGCTATCAACTATTGTTACGGGTTTAGTGCAGGATGTGGCGATTGATGATGTATCCGAGATCATCGGATTGATAACTAAAAATAACAAACACAAAAACGCAATTTTAGGCGTTTTTGCACTAATATCGCTTTTCAACGGTTACCTTCTTTATTTTGTTCACTTGATGTGTTCACTTTCACTTCCACTGCATCTTCTATGAAACCTATCTTGTCGCGATTGCAATGATTGTAGCTATCAGTGGATTTGATGTCAGAACTAAGATCATCGTAAGTCGAACACTCGGCAATATTTGAGTTTTTCGGTTTCATAGGTTTTAAAGGATTAAAACTCAAATTGGCAGCATAGCGCGGTAGAGAGGGATTCCAATTTTCCCCAAACAGCTTCAAAGACATCGTTTAACATAAAATCATTTTTATTGCTATTATTCAAAATTATTTTCAAAAACTCACAATATTCCGAGAATCTATTCCCAAAGATTTGATAAAAATGTGACGAGTCTCTGAATTTGCCCATTGATAGTCTAAGGCTTTTGCAGAATCTATTGGCGGAAATGGTATATCACATCCCTTATAAATTTTGAAAGATGCCTGCTCATAATTGTCTGACGTGTTTGGAGCAATTGTCTGTTCAGGAAACATAAACTGTAAGATTTTTAATATGCGTTCATTTAAATTTTTATGGGATGGAATCGCCCCCGATGAAGCTTCCGTTTCTAACGTTGAAGAATGACTAGATGTTGACTTTAAAGAGGCAGGTATTATTACGGTTGTTGCAGGAATTGTGGATGGTTGGGCGGTATTGAAATCCCCAAAATCGTCATCGCTATCATCACTTTTATCAATTTTATTCTCCAAAATAAGACAACTCTCTGTTATAGATGACGTCGCTCGTGTCACAAATTGAGTACATTTACGCGGTTGTTCTTCCTCACATTTATAATTTTCTATGTTATTTTTGAATTTCGAAATATCTATGTCCTTTTCATTATCCGCAGAATGAGTTGTTGAATTTTGTTTGTCGGCGTTATCAATAGTTGGACTTGAGTTGTAAGAATTGAATCCATTAAAATCGCCCTCTCGACTACTTTGTAGGATTGGAAATGAATCGAAATCACCAAAATCCCCATTGTCATCTTCATTCTCTGAAAATTCAACTTTCAGCTGATTGTTATTCTCTACACTATTTTTCTTCCCGAGAGGATCTTTAATATTTTTTATATACACAGTTTCCTCGTTTTCTCCGCCGAATTCCTTGATTTCTCTCGTTTGAACTGTACTTAATTCAGGTTCTTGTAATGTGGTATTGAAATATTGGAAATTATCGAAGTCTCCAAAATTTTCCATTTCATATGTCTTTCGTTCTATGTTATTATTGTCTAACGAAGAGGAACCGGTAAAAATATTTTTACTAAACAGCTCCATATATTTTTCATTGCCTTCTCCATCTTCAGTTGTATTGATATTTTTAAAATCTTTCGACTTCTTTGCAGTCATATTTTCACTTCTGTTATCGATTTCTTCTATTTTGTAATAATCGTTAATGTTGGTGTCTTCTTCTGCAAAGTTTTTAGATATCTTGGAGGAATAGAGCTCCTCATCACTGCTGTCATCTTCCAAATCCTCTATCAATATTACTGCAGAATGTACAGTAGCAACTGGCTCGTCTTTAGTCCCGCTAAATGTAATTTTGTTGCTTTCACTATTGCCGTTAGTTTCATTAATATCTGGTGACGTATTTGCGGCGCCTTCCGTGGAAATAATTTCGATACTATAGTTTAAAGCCTCTAATGCCTTTGAAGAAGGTGATGGTATTTCAGTACTGGGAGCTTCTCCAGATTTTTCAGAAGACTTCAAAGGAGGCGGAGAATTTTCCTCTATATAAGTCCCTCGTTCATATAATCCTATCACTTGCATTTCGCTAAGCGAAGCTGAAGGTGATGGCAAAGATTCTAGAGTTTTTCAAATAAAACTCTATTATAAAGTTTATAATTGTGTTTGAAACGCTTACCAGGTATGTCAATGACTGTTAAAAAATCACCGTAATCTTCACCTGCAGCCACACCGGTAAGTGTGGGAGATATATCTAAGTCATCATCTTCCTCGCCAGAATCAATTGGGGGTGTACTGCATAACAATGGAGGAATCGGAGGCACATTAACCATTGTTTATAATTTTGAAAATAAAGATGTTAACCACACAATTAACACACACGCACACACAGCTGATTAAGAAGCCTGGCTTACTTAAAGCAGAGGTAGTGTGAACAGCAGTTGACAAAGCGGATATGTGCGTATATAAAACCTGGCTAACGTACGTGTATGAACTCGAATATGCACTTTAACAAATGAGTTGAGTCATGTGAAACTACTATTTAGTTTTTTATAACACACTCTGCAATTTTAAGGTGTATTCACGGAAAGCTTCTAAACAATACCTTATGACGTTTTGAATGCTTTTTTTAAATTGCACCAA
Organism: Glossina fuscipes; assembly: GCF_014805625.2. NCBI lineage: Eukaryota > Metazoa > Arthropoda > Insecta > Diptera > Glossinidae > Glossina > Glossina fuscipes. The sequence goes on from NW_023998417.1 coordinate 14,448,694, forward strand.
TATTTGTGTATTTGTTATAAGAAATAAATTAACACCTGAAAATTTACGAAAAATAAATTATATCAACATTTACAAATTTCCCCAGCTTTACGTATTTTTATTATTTCACCTTTATATACGCGCACGTATCTTGACTACTTTTAAAAGAAATATCTGTAGATAATACCAGAATTGTTATATATTTTAAAATATATAATTTTTAAACAAATACTAACAATTTCTTCTTTACTATTCCATGAAAATATTGCTTTTTTCTACGTGCTCTCCCCGTGATCAGTGTTGCCAAGCATTCATATACTCTTTCCTATTAACAGTATTAACCGCTTTATCGTATAAACTATATAATAAAATAATGCGAAACGAAAAATTATTTCTTAATTCTTCACAACTACACAGATGTGAATACAATAAAGAAAAGTTGATGGTATCAAAATAATTTGTAATTAATTTTGTAAGTATTTCTTTGTAAATTATGTAAATATTTGAAGTATGTACGAAATTGTGCAAACTTGCATATTTTTGATGCAGTTTGAAGGTCATTGTAAAAACACTAGTACAAAAAACATATGATTTTTACATTAGAACTGCGGACAAGTCAAAAATATTATTAAAATTATTAAATAAACAAAAATGAGACATTCTTTATTTATGGCACGCACAGTTCTAGTGCAAAATAATAATGTCGAAGAGGCATGTCGTTTATTAAATCGTATTTTAGGTAAAGAAGAAATATTTGATCAATTTCGGCGTACACGTTATTATGAAAAACCTTATCAGGTGAGTTGTACCTATATTACAATTATTAATTATTTAAAAAATGTTGTTAATACTGCAGGTGCGGCGTCGCGTCAATTTTGAAAAGTGCAAAGCTATATATAATGAAGACATGAATCGTAAAATCCAATTTGTTTTACGTAAAAATCGTGTCGAACCATTTCCAGGCTGTTCTTGAATTTGTTTATATGTAAATTCTAAATAAAAACAAAGAGGATTATGTAATCGTCTAAAAACCATCCCAAGAGATACTTCTTATTTCCTACCTACACCAAGCAATAAGAAGAACAAGAAACCTACACCAAGAAATATAAGAGATTATGTGGGTACGCAAAATGAATCGATTTTCAGGCATATTTATCTTATATATCATACATATTGACTTTAATAAAAATATATATGTAGTTTATTGGCCCGACCTGTCAGATCGTACACACTCTAAGAGACGCACATTGCCTTTGTGATGCTAGTTATTTTGGAGGTTTTGATTATGACCAATGAACAGGACCTGCGGTTTCGCAACCCATTTCCAAGTCGGTGTGCCATATATCATATGATAAACCGGCTTTTCTTGGATACTACCATCCAACGCTTACATACTACTGGCTAAGGCCATTTGAAATATGGCGGTTCTGCAAAAAATGCGGGTAAATTAAACAAAAGTTGCTTATATGGAGATCTTGACTAGCGACGAATTCTTAACACACTGCAGATTCCAGTTGTAGGCAATAGCGTATGTCAACTAGATGGAATCAACTGCACTGCTCCTTGTGTATTTGACGTTTGTATGCGGACTTCGTTATTCCCTTTTTGCCATTCCTATGTATACATATGAACGCCCGTTAACTTGCTCTAAACGCTTTTTAGCATTTACTTTACAATTGGTAAAAAGTTCTTTAAACTTGCAGAGTTTATATGTTCACTTCAATGTTAATTAATAAAATAATTAACAAATGGTTAAAGAAAGGATTAAATTTTCAAGCTTAATGTGAACACATGTCTTTCTCAACCTCACCTTCATATAGTAATTATAAAAAACTAAAAATAAACATCTAATAAATTATAGTCGAGTCCTCTTTATTTATACTATATAGATTATATATACCCGCCATCTTTGTCTTAAAAGATAATTCGAGGTAAATGGAATTGCGATATTCATGGCTAGGCGGAGCTGACGTTTTCCATTTTGTTGCTCTATGATCATCTATACACAACGACAAGAAAATTTTTATCCATACATCGTATGTAAGTAGAGTAAAAAAGAAAAAAAGAAACTTTCCACGGAGCGAATCTGAAAAATACGATTAGAAAGCGGATTACGCCTTGAATAATTCGATTTAATTTAAATCACTTCCATTTCAAATTCGGCAGTTTACTTGCTTGGAGCTTTGCGTGTAAATTTTGTCGATTTAGTAACCGTTGCTGGTTGAGTGATCTCCAATGTCACAGATCGGCTAAGAAATTAAGCTAAAAGCATATATATATATATTCTCTCTCTCGTACGACAAATATATTCTTCTTTAATAATAATATTACTGGTGGAGGGAGACGAATAGGTCTTCTGTAATGATATGCAATAGGGGTTAAAAGCTTTAAGCTTTGCCTCTATAAAAGCTCTTGGCTCTTGTAATTGTATGGCTATATTCCCTATTTTAAAGTGTTTTTAAGGTTGGCGAAGAACGCAACTATTGCGCCGACAATAAACGAATAAAAACTGTAATATTTAGTTACCCTAGAGATTTGAAGTGTATGTGTGTATGTTTGTGTTTGTGTTTCTGTGTGTTTGTGTGTGTGTATGGTCTTAGCAATGTGTAAATTAGATAAAAGGTGAATTAATCATTAAGAAAATTCAATTAAAGGGTAATTGAATTAAGGGCATTTTTATAATTCACAAAGGCTTAGGAATTCTAGCGACGTTAGTGTGAAATTCAATTACCCCGCACACACAAAGAAATGCATTTGCCTATGTTTGTGCACATATAGTTTCCTAAATTAGTCAGTCACAAGGGTTTTATCATCTTTACAAAGCTTATCGTTATTGTTCTTTTTGTTTTTTGTCCGTGGTAATGTTTTGGAAAATTGACAAAACAATTTCAATCAATATTTAATGTGAGAATCACTTCACACACATGCATTGCATTCAATTTCAGCCATTTGCATGCTGCGAATTGATGCAAAAATATCGGTGCAACTGAAAAAGCCATTATCCGTTTAATTATTTTATAACGTGTGCATGTGTGCGTGCGTGTGTGTTTGCTAGTTTTATAAAATTTGTAAAACATAGAAACATTGTTTGCTTAACCCGTTATATCGTTTATTGATTTTATTACTGTGGGCTGTATTGCCTACGGAATTTTGAAATTTCGCTTGTATTTCAATTTCGCTTAAAAGATTAAATCGGAGACATTTTAATTTTAAATTTATTGTTTAGAGTTTCGAAACTTATTTGACTTCTGACTGAAACCAATCACAAATGTAACTAACTAAATTTCGTTTTGTTCTTGTTGTTGGTTTCTTTCTTTAATAGCAGTAAGTGCGGTGTACGTCTTAGACTTGCTTACGATGAATTTGCATAAACTTGTTGGGATAATAGGCCTGCTGGGGTTGGCCATGTCATGTCAAGCATATCCTACTTTAGCCTTGCCTCGTTTCCACAGTAAGTATATTAATGTGTGTATTGTGTTATTAACTACCATATACTTCGACTTACGATTTACATAATGTTTGAGAGTATTTCGTATTATAAAAGGAAAATTATTGATTTCTTTTAATTGGACAATAAGCGCCTTTGTTGGCTTTAATCCAACAAGGTTGGCAGAAAAAAAAAAAGTAATAAAAATATTCGAAAACGTTTTGATTTGTTTATTTCTCTTTTTTTCTAAACAATATTTTGCGGCATATGCTGCACGATCTCTTTAGACACCTTAACGATCTCTAGTTAGTTTGGCGACTACTTACTTTAAAGTAGTTAAAGAAAAAGTTATTTTTTTCAAAAAATCTTCGGTTCATTTCTTTGGTTTCCACGCACAAAGAGCTTGGACCGTCTTTTAAATAGTCCACAATACTACTACAATGCAATTTATGTATTAGTTCTATAAGTTTCGTCTCGCCTTTTCTGCCCATTCAACGATTGGCGATGTTCAGTATAGTTCCTAAACCTTATTCCGAAATCTGAACAATATACATATGTAACTAATAGAATTGAGCTAAGTTCAATTAACATTTCTTATACGTTATATTTTCGTGGACTTGACTATCGAACATAATGTATACATAGAGTCGCCTATATGTAAGGAGGAAAAGAAATTTCTTCAATATTTAATGTTTACCTATTTATTATGTCAGCAGCGTTGTATTGTTGCAATTAATACATTCTGCTTGTATTGAATATTTTTTATATATAAGAAATCAAGGCCAGTCAGTCATGCAATGCACAAACTATCAATACATGTTTGTGCATTTGTGCAGAAGATTCAGTCATTGTATTGTATCACTAGTCCTATCCTAGTAGTGTGTGTACAAATGTATTGTATTTTCCCTTTCAATATCCCTTACGCAGGGAAACAGACGGAGCTCTACGGAACGATACATTGACATCCATCTTTGCTTTCTCGTACACAAGTTGTGTTACGACGACAATCTTTGCTTAAGCCAGAGAAGGAAATAAAGCAAAGCAAATGTGTATGTGTATGTTAACACTGCACTTGTTTATTAACATATTCTTTATTATAAACGTATTGCGAGCACATTTGTTTACATTCGTGATTAAGTATGTGTTGCTATTGCTCTTTTATTTCTATTCTTGGCGCATACTTTAATCAACTAACAATTGCGGCATAACGGTAAAGTGGATTACATTCGATTACATTGACATTTTTTCTTCTACAATATGAAAATGTATCGAATCGTTTCGTTATCTACTTAACCCTATTTCAGTTTTATATTCGTCGCCGATGTGAATGAAGATGTACTCCTTAGTTTGCTCATTTATAAAAGTATCCCTTATCGAGTAGATCTGTCGATCCGTCCGTCTGTACCCTACATATAATTTGCCACAATAGTGGCAAATTGAAATTTTGCAATAATCCCATGATAGTAAAAAATGAATAAAAAGGTACACATCACCGTTAACAAAACGGTAAGATGCAATAACCAATCTAAACTACTTTGCCCAATGGGATTTTTGTTGCGATGCTGGCATTTACTTTTTCCGCTATACCTTTGATGAAAAATTATTGCATCTAAATTGTTTCTTAGTACTCATTAGACAGTGACAATCGTGAAAGACTTGATTGGAGTTAGGAACTCTGTTCCGAGCCTCTTTTACATTGTTAGCGTGTTTGCATGCGTCCGCGTAAACTTTACCTACTTTACATACTGCTGTGGGTGTACAGGACTCGCCGCAAGACGAATATGACTTGCTTTCGTGTTTTGATACTAATATAATGCGCGATATTTACTTTGTTTCTTTTTGCAGGATCTGTAGATAGAATTGCCAAAGGATTGGCAATGGATTTGGGTTTTCCTAAGGTATGTCATTATTATGTTATTAAATATTAAAGATTTCTTAATATTTGTCATGAATTAAGAAACCAACTCGATACCATAGGAAAGTAACTTATTTTTCCACCTACTCTAAGCCATTGATAACGTGTTATAAAAATTGCTTATTATAGAATACACAGCGTAAGAAGAGGACTTAGTGTAGACAAAAGTATGGTTATGGGAAAGGGTGTTGCGAAGTGTTTACCGAATCGTCGCATGACTTACAGCGACTATAGGTTGATATGCAAATGAAAATGTCTTAGATGACGTTCGTGATCATGATTTGATCACGTGTTCCGACATTAATGTTTCGATTATAAAAATTTTCCAGTACATATTGGGAATAAGAACAATAGGGTTTTCTTTTTTGTACAATAAGTTCTAAGCAGACCTTGAATAAAGTCCTTAAATTGTTCTAGTTGAAGAACGTCAATATACACTATATTTATAACCAAACGATTAGGAAATCTAATGCAATTACAGTTGTTATCCCTGTGCTTGTGTAAAATGTATGCATATAAAAAGCAATAGTTCACATAAACAATTTCTTGGCATATACAGACCGACGACGATGTTTTGCAATTGGAACGTTTACGGGAATTACGCGAGAAGAAAGAGAGTCAACCCTATTACCATCAAAAAAAGAACGAACTTATAGCTGACGAGATACCATCGGTTGTTGATGAAAGTCCAAACACTTTACCAGAATTGGAACAACAACTGGAGTCTGCAGCTGGTGAAACAACGGCAACACCATCCAAAGCACCAGCTGAGACACCAAGTGAAGCTCAAACCAATGTCGGCGGTACTGGTATTCACAGACCACCACATTTGCAGAATAATGATGGAGGCAAAGCGGAAACAGTCGCGGGCGGTGGTGGAGAGAAAGCTAAAGCAGCAGCTAAGGTAAAAATGTTTCAAATCATAGTTTAAGGAGACAATTTTTGTCGAATGCTTAGGTGTTGTGTGAAGGGTACTTAAGATAATTGTAAAAATATGTGTAGTGTCGTTTGGGTATGCACGGTGCAGCACGGCTAATGTACGGACAAAATCCCGAAGTACTTCCAACCACGACTTCCACGTCAGCAGCACCGGCCATAACAACTACTAGTACTACGTCTACCTCTACCAGTACAATTGCCGCTGTGGACGCCGAGGCTGCGCCTGTTGAAGAGGACAAAAACATTGAAGCTAGTGGAGTAAATGAAGATGAAAATGATAAACCTGTAGAGTCAGAAGCAACTGAAATGCCTGCGGTTTCCTCCAACGAACCAGTACATCTAAATCCTATGAGGCCCATGAAGGCAGAACGCAAACCAAACAAAGAGGATGAACCTGCTCGACAATTAATAGGTGATGTGATAATTGACGAAACAGCACCATTGAGAAAAAGTGCCAGTCGAAGATCGGTTCCTACGATGAGTTCAAAGGTTTTTATGCATAAAGAATTTTTCAGTTCAGTTTTCTTGTTCAGTTTCACTTCTTTAGAGCAAACAAAAATTCGCTGAGTTTTCGAATTCGGACAATTTATTTAAGATTTTCATTTAAAGTTAGAAAAAAATTGGCTTCAATCCCACTTATGCGTTAACTTTATAGAAAAATACGCTATTTTTTGTGTTCGATTAAAAACAAAAGGGTACAAATATATTTACAGACAGCCGAGAGTTTGCTAAAACACGCCAACGGTCAATATTCATCTTTCGATATGGCGCAGTATGTTTTTTGGACGGGCGATGAGGCCGGTGTGGCGCGAGCAGTTGAAGAACTAATACACCGGGATGCGGTAATTAAAAATTAAGAATCACGTAACGCTTAGATAAGTTAATATTAAGCAGAAGCTTGATAGCTTGCGTAAGAGGAAACGAGCTGCCAATCAGAGAATTGAAAACAGCGCCGCTTTCTCTGAAACTCTTAGTTACATATTAAGCAAGTTAACAACTATTAATGAAGTATTAACAAGAATGTAAATTAATCTGAGTGTGTATGGATTGAATCCGTCTACTACTGGTTGAATCCAATAACTGCTTTGAAAATATCCAAGTCCAATTTTTATACAAGGGCTTGTGTAATTTCGCATAATGTGCAGAGTACAATCTTTTGCCTATGCTGCTTTTTTAAAAGGTTGTAGAACGAGTCTGCAACAATTCCAAACAAAATTTGTGCTTGGGCCAATTATTAAGTAGGTTTGAAGAGTAGGAGAATAATATTAGTTATAAGAAATGTTATGAAATTTTGAAAAAGCCCTCGCAACGTATTATACTTTTAGATGTCGCGTGAAGAAGCCTTAAAATTCTTGCATGATATACGTATGGGTATTGAATACTTGCAGAAATCATATGCGAATCGCATCTTCCCCGAAGAAATCCATCACAACACTGTTAAGGTGGGATGAGTAGATAATAAATATTTTTATTAAATCATTATTTCCCTCGCATATGTTTATCTACGAAATAGAAAAGTTTTATGCCGACAACAACAACAACAACGACTACAACTACAACTGCTTTACCGTATGTCAAATTAGAACAAAATTTGCAAGAAACAGATTCGGAAAATTTGAATTTGGCCAAGACTTTGGACAGCATATCATTGTGGCATAAGTTACAAGCACTTAACAACGAAGATGGACAAGGTAGTGTATGAAATGCAATACGTTAAGAGTCTGATTGGAACATAGGCTTTGTTAAACTCATACAGATTTGGCTGATTTGGACGCCTCTGAGACCAGGCATTCGAAAATCACTGATTGTGAACACAAGGAATATAATTTGGAAGAAATCATATACAAACTGGCTCGGGTAAATATGAATAAGCAAAGATTTTCGTTGTGGACATCTCCTAATGAATATTGTTTTATTTTCGGGTTGTTCTGTTGAAACAACATCTTGAAGACATTTGCACTCTTCAATTATTGGCTGCGTACCAAAGAGTCCGTGTAATTGCATTGCAAGCAAGAGTTCGAGAGTCCGTTTGCTGATAATGATTTCGCGATAAACTGACTGTCGACAATCAAACGACTTCAATTGTGAAGTTGCCGAAATCCGTTGTTTCCCGTTCTTAGCAATCAGTTGTGTATCACTTCTTATGTGTATTCAATGAAAACTGGCAGTCAGCGAAAGTCAGTTTCAGTAAAAGACTTGTATAACTTGCAAATGTTGCATTATTCCACACTAAAACGATATTCTTGAATGCTTCCATGAACAGATGTTATATTCGACTTGGAAGCACATTTATTTGCGTATTTCAATGTATTTAGATAATGTTTACTCAGTCCCTGACACATGGTTCCGATGAGGCTCAAAAGGAAATTCAAAAATTAACCGAATTCTTGGAACGCGAGCATAAGTTGGGTGTTATACCGGTCGACTTGGAAAAGAAGGTTATCCGTAAGTTGAAATTAAGCATTCGAATCATATGTATTGCTGGCATAAGGAATAGTGAATATTAACAATAATTATCATTGTGCAGATGTTCTTTTGCAAGCTTTATCCGACACTTTAACCGATAAGCCGGAATTATGGCCAGCCGCTCAATACCCTTATAATCGACTTTTACGCAGCTACGCCCACGCAAATTATGGTGGCTCCAGTCTAAATAGCGTTTAAGCTCACACACTCAAAATTAATCGTTTATGTGTGTGTGTAATGAAAATTAAAAAAGTGAAGAGAAGAAAAACTCGTCGCGTACGTAGCAGTTTATATAGCTAAACCGAAAGAAGAGAATAATACAAGAGTTATCGTCCATTAATATAAAATATAGCGAAATACAACTAAATAACGCATACAATTAAACAAACACAAAACCGACTATAGACTATATAACTTCGATTTCAATGCAAACAGCAGCACTTTTCGCTCCGATGGTTACTTCAAAAAGTTGCAAATTCTGACGAATCGTTTATCTGTTGTATACCTGTTTTTTAGGCAGACATCAGCGGACAAGCCATCCGCAAGCATATATCGTTATTGTTTTTTTTGTTTCTTTTCTTTACTTACTTTTAGCCTTCCGCTATATATGTGCAGTAAGTTTGCAATTTTCTTTAAACGCTTTCAAATAAACTTGAAGAGAGCAATAGAAGCTGACCGATGTTACACGGGGATCAATTATCTAAAAAGTACTGTCATTTCGTTTCTTCAAATTTTTCAAAAAAAAAAAAAAAAAAAAAAAAAAAAAAAAAAAACAAGAAAGAAAGATGTTCGTGTTCCATAAAGACTTGCGAAAAGTAATAAGAGTTAGTGAAATTTTGTTACTTATATTTCGGTTGTAGACAAAGACCTGTGTTTCAAAAACATATACGAGATTTTTATTTTTCAAAAAAAGAAAGTAATTAAATGTTTTATTAAAAAATTCGAAGAATTTTCATTTTAAAGCGTAAGAAGAAGAAAGCAAGCGAGCTTTATCGTAATATATATTTGTTGTATACACCGATGAATTCCCGGCAACAAATTTGTTAAAAAAGAAACCTTATATCTATAAGTATATGTTATGCCTAATATGTATAATACCAGTAGAACACATAGATACATACATACGTGTTTAATGAAAAAAAAAAAAAAAAAGAAAAGAAGAAGACACATTTTTGCTAATTTATTTACAAAATAATTCATATATTTATTATATTTAATAATAACATGTATAGAATTTTACCCATTGCTAGTGAAAATCATTCAAATCAAGCTGTTTCGTGTAGATCATTGTGTTTTCGCATTAATAATCGCGTTATTATTTTCCTCTCAAATATTACATATAATAAAATAAAAGTATAAATGTATATCAGATAAGTGTGTGTGTGAGAATGCGTTTTGCTTTGAATGCGCCTTCAGAATTTTTTCATTAAGCAATCCATCGAACCTATACAAACATCCTTACCGACTAACGTATATATAAACGGAGGGTGAACGCGGTACTCTACCTGGCACGCGGAGCACCATAGAGATGGCCTGACTACCTTTGCAATGAAATTGCTAAAAAAAAAAGTGTGGTTAAAACCACCGACATTTTGTACACAACAGTCGAAACGGTTGTACAGGAATACGAAGACTTGATGTCGCGTTTTCCATCTGCTAAAGTATCGGTTAAGGCTTTCAACTTAGTTTACAAGAACAAATCTGACTTTGCAGTCTTTCTCCATCAGGCTCGATGACAAGCTAGAAAGTCATCTAAATTTTAAGATTGAAAAGCGTACACAAAACATTTATTTTATTTTGACTTAAATTATGGACACGTAAAGGAAACGCCATTAGAACAAGTTAGATGATTACAGTTTTCAGATATTTCACATTCCACATTCTTCCAAGTCTTCTACAACTATGGAATCATTGCTCGAGGTAGTGGAGACTATGAGGGCTTTCTCAGAATCAGTTAAATTTATAAATTGATTTTTATTTTGCAACTCGTTCTGTATGGATGATAGGAGGTCTGGTGAATTCGCCCTCGAGTCCTTGGCTAATAAAAAGCTGTCATGTTTTTTCAAAGCGCGGTTTTTGTTCACTTCGTCAACTTCGCAATCCTCAATAGTTTCCATTTTTGTTGAGAGCCGTTGCTTTCGCGTTCGTTTTGAGCCTCGTGTAATAAGTAGAACAGCAGGCGATTCGTAGGGCAAAGCCTGGATAACTGTTTGTAAAAGTTTGGGCTGATTTTCTGGAGTCTTGGGATTACCGATCACGACATCAGCTTGTAAAGTGCGATGTCGAGCCTGTTGTTCTTGCTTCTCACGAGCGGCATTTTTGCGCATTAAAGCCCGAGCACGTTTCTTCAAAATGGCTTGCGCGCTAGGATAATAAGCTATTACTTCATTTAAATCGGCTTTAGATAGGACAAAGAGATTGGCGAAACCTTTAGAACGAACGTCGGCAGTGCGACGATCGGCACCATTAATACCGAGCAGGCTAATCTCACCGAAAACACTCCCTTCGGATAAAGTGGCCAGAACGGTGTCGTTGCCACCCATGACCTGAACTTGTCCCAATTTGATTATGTACATTTCGCGGCCCACCTCGCCTTTACGACACACATAATCTCCGGGTAGGAAAGTAACGGCGCGCAATTTCAAAACCAAGTCACGGAGTAAAGCCTCTTCACAATCTGCGAAGAGCTGAACTTTCGATAAGGTTTGTATGTGCACCGAAATAGCGATATCAGTTTTTAAATTAATTGGCAAGGAATCCAAGATGTTAGATTCGTCGAGAGTGCGCTGTTGATCCCAAGTAAACTTAAACCACATCTTCACACGTTTTTGGGTTTCTTTAGAAAGATTCAAGCGACGCATATACTCCAATGTCTCATCTTCCAGTTGGCGATATTCGTTTTTTGTGCGAGTAGCCGTTGATATGATGTCTCTGATTTGTCCAATAAGTAAGGCAAACACGAACACTCCCATTAGCCAGGCTACGGTCATAAAGACGTACTCTCCTTCGCGATCCGGCTTAGGATTTTTCCCTGTGGAAATGTAACTGTTTCTTCTTAAGTCTCTTTCATTGAACGAGAAAATGTTTACCTATGGAAGTGGCCGTTTTTGTGGCGAAAACGAAACAGCGCACATACGGATGGCCTTTACCATTGAAAACCCAGCGGTTTACTCCCACACCTAAAAATGTTTATATGTAGTAAAATTATCGTTTCATATCATAGTCCCTTGTGATAGTGTGTGTAGGTAATATCCAGAAAGACTTAAGAGAGACGAACTTTATACTGCGCCAATTCTATTTTAGAACATGATTCTGAATCGATTTAAACATGTCCGTCTGTCGGTCTGCCTGTGTTCAGCTTACAGATCGCAGTTTTTAAGATGAGAGATTTAAAAAAAATTTGTTACTGAATCGCTGAGTAATAATATTTCGGCATAAAAATTGATGTGAAAAGTTTGGATGTGAAGGGGCAATTTTTTGAAGAGCTTGCCCTTAAGTAAAAAGGCTAAGGTTTCAATATATCGAAAATTGCTTCCAAATATTAACTCAATATAAGAAGTAACTGTATCAAACTTGGACCGTATACCCCATAGAAGGGATGTTATGAGAAGTTACTCTTCATATGGCGAAAGGACGCACATTTTAACATTTTTTATATAAAATCTAACTATATCGATCTTAGCTCAAGAAGGTCTACAGTCTGGAGATTACGAGTTAATTTTCAATATTTTATGATGAAAATAGGTTCATAATAGCAATTTGGCATAAAACTTTGTAGCAGTAAATGTAGTAAATTTGGATTTCTTAGCTGCAATCCGTGTACTCCACATCATATCAGGGATCTTATGAGAAGTAAGCGTTCCTTTGTCAACAAAGTGTAGTTTGTAGTAGATAAAGAATAATGAAACCTTTACTGGGAAAATTTTCATCATTTTAAGTCAAAATGTGGACCCCCCTACAATAAAATGGATTACATGCAAAGTATGGCTTTATATGAGAAAAAGATGGAATTTCTGGCGTATTACGATGAAAATGAATGCAACGAATAAACGCGATGTAGGGAACTTAAGAGACGACTTTGCCCGATTGCGATGCTTGTTGTTAAATTTAAATTTCAGCTCACTCACCTTGATAAGCACTGTACGCATAATAAAGCGTGGAGGTTAGGTGAATCATATATAGCATATAGAGTAGAGTTTTCGTAATTCGCACCTAATTGTGTAGAGTGTATTATGAAAAATGATCTGAAAGCTTATAAACTTTAGCAAAATGCACTTACAATATGCGGAGAAGATATGACGCGATCGAGCAACTTGAAGAATTCCCAAAAACTTTGAACCTTAAAAAATCTAGGAAATCTCAAGTAAACGGCTATAGTGCCATATTTGAAATACAGCAGTTCCAAGGGCAAAAGCGACAATAAATCCAGCTGTAATGTTAAAAAAGATATTCAAGCAATAGTTGCATAAATACTTGCACGTGCAAGCATTGTGAACAGAAAACCTTTCTTTGTTTTTACAATTCTTGAGTAATGAAATTCTTAATGAGAAACGAATCATGCATGTTTTATGATTACTACAACGGCAACACGTACCTTGAATTGTAATTTCCTCATATAATTTTTACGAGTAAGATTTTTATCTTTAACCCAAAAACCCTCGAACAAATACATGAGGCGGTGCTTGAAGAAGACCACGTCCAATAGATAAATAATGTCGGCGCAGAAATCCATAATTAGCCATGTGTTAGTGTTTTCGGGAGTTTGGAAGGGAAATGTGGATCGCAGAGGTATAACCCAAGCATTGTAGAGAAACGATATGGAGACGACGGAAAGCCAGGCAATATATATTTTACCTTGCGGATCCAAGGTATTATGGTCATCATTGCTGCCGCAAAGGCTGGAACAAAGCCACATGCTGGAACGTGAATTATCAGCTTCAAAAGGTCGATTTTTATTAGGGGTTTTTTGAGGGTTAACAACGTTCGATTTTTTCTCTGGAGATTTTTCTCCCTTTTCACTCCAAGCGCGCGTTGCGCTCTGCGGTGGAGCAGAGGGCGAGGGTGAAGGAGACGTAGTACTGCTCGACGGAGTAGGCGGCAACTCTAGTTGTGACTTCACTTTATTAGCTCTGGCCGTAAAACGTCTCACCAAATGTCTTACTTGTTCCCTTAAAAATTGCTGGCCGTCCGAATCTAAACTACCAGCGCTCGAAAGACGATTAACGCAAACATTGATTGGAGTGTTCGGATCTACGACATCTATCTCGCTATCCATAAGCGCTGCTGTATTTTCTTGTTCGTTAAGCACTTCCGGTAATTCGTCATAACAAATTCGCACATCCTGTTCATCTTCATCGACCAACTGTGATTCTGTTTGAGGCGATTTTTGTGCAGCTGTCTCTTCAGCTTGTAAGATTAACTTGCCGGTAATTCTGTCAACTTCTTCTTTTAAAGGTTTCAATTCAATGCCTCGTTCCACGTCAATGTCCACTTGACCGGGTAAAGAGGTGTGACTCTCGTCAATGGGCGCTCCTTTGGTTTGCAATGGAGAATTTGGTTCAGATAGAGCTGCTGTTGCGTTCTTAATATCACCAATTAACACTTTTCGAACACTCTCGGGGCTAACCAAGGGTTTCTCGTTTTCATACTTCAAAATATGTTTCACTAAGGCGTGAGTACTTTCCACGTTTGAGGTCGCATTTTCTGCCTCCAAACATCCTATACGACCGTTCCGAAAATATAAACGCGAATGTATTAGACGCGGTGAACCCGGCTTGGAACGTCGATTTTTAAAAGAATTAATTTTATAAGTAGTATTCTTAATGGAATTACGTCGAGATCCATTAACTGGAGACGGCATTTTGTTTTCTTTATTCGGACTACCTTCTTTGTAACGCATCTTTTTCATTAGCAATTCCATTTCCTTTTCCTCGCGCATAACGTTCTCGGTAGCCGCCAGAAATTCCTCAATTTCCTTTATATCTTTGGATATGGATCCTAAGCTGCGCCGAACATTTTCTTCTTTTTCACTGGGCGAGGAATAGCGCGTTTCATAGCTGTTAAGACGTTTGGTGTTAATGACATTCTGCATAAAGGCATGACGTTCCAGTGTTTCGCAGAACAGAGGCGATTTGGAACGTTTACGATTTGGATAACGTGTAGGTGGTGATGTCATACGTTTGGGTTGCGTACGATCGAAATTCACTTGAAAATCTTCGTAAGAAAAGTTTTCCAATATGTTAGGAGAAGATTTTAACAAGTATTGAGTGTCATAACCTGCACTGGTGGTCTACAATAGAGAACAACAAGAAAAACAAGAAAATTACGGAGCAAACAAACCGAAAATGAAAATAATGTTTTTATTGCCACAAGCTTCGCGCAATAACTAAAATTTAAGCTTCGCAAGAGTCATTAGAGTCTTAGAGCAGGTTAACGCCAGTGGTCAATTAATTTGTTTTCTAGTAGCTTTTGTTTTGCTTGTTGTTGGATTTGCCAGTAGGCCAAACATGTCTTGCATATTAAATTGTGGGAGAGAAAAAAGCACAAAAAAAAAAACAAAACAAAAAAAAAACACAAAAAGAAAACGTTCGCATTTATTTGGTAACGATTTTAAAGCTTTCCTTCAAAGCGTTCAGCAATTTTTCATAAAAAATTAATCACTAGAAAAACACTTTTATGAGCAATGTTGAGATTTAATTGGACTCACTTTACGCAACCGACCCATATTTTCCATTTTCCTCGGAACGTAATCGTGAAGCTTTATAGCACATTAAGGCAAGATTTAAAGAAATCTCTTTTATGAAAACATTTTCAACATATGGGAAATTATTGATTTTTTTTCTTTAACACTTCACGTTACTCTACATTAAATGTGTTTTTTGATACGATTTGTTTAGACTTGTTGCTTAATATGAATTTGTGCATCCCTTCTTGTGTTAAAGTTTTTTTGAAGCCTCCGCAATTTATTTTTGAATAAAACAATGGCCGGACATCAAATTAATTATCTTCACGCTTGAATTTGCCCAACAAGATAAAACTTTTCAAATGCGGTCTGTATACCCATATGAGTGCAAAGCTAACGCAAGTTAACGGGCATGCGTTCAATGGAACATAGGGAACAACTCGTCATTGCAACGTTTTGTTTTGATTATCATTTTCTACATCGAAGAGCGTGCAAGAACGAATAGCTGCAAGACCTGTTGGGTTTCATTAATGAAAAGTTCGACGTAGCAAAACAAAAGAAAATAATGAATTTTAGATGCACGCAAACAATTCGATGACAGCAGTAATCTCTCTCTCTCTCTCTCTCTCGTGCCGTCTCCCCCCCCTTCTCACTTTAAAACCCTATAGGGTGGCAGCAAATTTACTCTGTGAGTAATGTTCAGAATTTTGAGCTGAATCTCTGCCAGATCTGCTCGTGACATTTCCTTCCTATATACCGTAGATTAATCTTTTTCTGGTCTTATATAGATGCTTACATAGTTGCTTCCACTATTGAGCTCACTCTTCACTAAATGCTTTCTTCCCATATTCAAAGCTACATATTCAAGCAATGTAAAGGTTCGGAAATGTTGAGCTCATTTGTCCATTTGCGTTTACCGTTGAAATTTTGCACATGAACTCTGCACTGAATTGGGAAGATCAAGACTAAAACGATGACCATAATATGGCGGCGAAAGGGAATTGAAATATGCCCAGAAAGCACTTTCATTGCATACATTTTTCCAAGTATCCACAAGATTTTTTTAAATGACCACTCATTGTTGTTTAGTGGGATAATATTCGGGAAGTAGATGATAGTTTATTAGTTCCTGGCCTTGTTAAAAATGAGAATACGGCACTTAACGCTAATACTGTGAACGTAAAGTGAGGTTAATTTTCCATTTCCTCCCTTTGAAGATACTATGAAGTCAGGTAAGTGAGTTTTTTAATTTTTACTACGTCCGTGGGAAGTGAATTATGAGAGATTTCTTACTATCCAGAACGTCATGGAACGCATCATTGCGGGCGACCAGACTTGAAACTATGTAGGCGATTCGTAAGTAACTGAACCGAATCGAGCAAAGGCCAAGCTGGTTCAAAAATCAAGATCCGGTTAACCTTAACCGGATTCCTCGATCATTGCGGTTATGTGTATTATGAGTTCCCTTTCGTTCGATTATTTGAACGTCATTAAGGCCATTATATCAAGGATTTGGAAGAATAAACAAGCATTTTTCATTTTATAAGCAAATTAAACTTATTTTTTGATCACAACAGTGTTAACTGTGTTATCTAAGGCACGAAAACTCACTACGTGTGCGTATGGACTCACGTTTTGCGCGTGCTATTGAGGAATTCGCAGCTAACTTAGAGTTTTATGGCAAGTTGTAGAAGTACACATATAGATTATACATTTAGCTTCTTGCTCGATATGAGCGCTGTCTACTTTACCGTACTTTGCGCTTAATCTGAATTCTTGCTCAATAAGATGTCACCCTTTTTTAGTGGAATCATGTTTTGTGTGGAGATAAGGCTAGCCCACGACTTTAAAGAAAATATAAGAAGAAATCTCGTTAAGTATTTATTTTTATCATCATTTTCATCAGAATTTCTTTGCAATCAGTAGACGCAATTATCAATGATATTTAAATACTAGTATGGAGTATTTAGCAAAAACAATTGACGCTTAATGAAGATATTTGGAGAATGTGTTGAAGGATAGCGTATACACGGAAAATAATTTTGGGAAAACTTCTCTAAAATAAAGTTTGGCAACTAATTCACTTACAATATTAGCATGTGGGAGTTTCAAGGCAATATTTATAAAAGTTGCGAGGAGTTGAATGATCAAGTTTTGAAATTTCGATCGCTTCAGTTGCTATTTATAGTAAATGTTGTTCGAGTGAGAAGTTGTTCGTTTCGGGACATGTGTTTGGAAATTGTAGGCGGAACATTAGATCTCGTAGAACGCCGTTCCACTATGGCGTTATTATAAATTACGAAGATTACGGTTTGCAATATGCGTTGAATGAATTTCTTTCAGTGTACATTCAAAACTTTTTTTTTTTTTTGATAATTTTACTGTACTCTTCCTTTGATTGATAGTTTAGTTTGGCATGTTCCTTTAAAAAAAAAATATAGTATATATAGCCTGAGTATGCACAATTCTAAGTCAGTTCAGATTGATTCTTCGGTTGAGCAAAAAACGCTTACCAAACTTGGAAGGTAGTTCGACGATTCAAAACAAGTAAGAAAATTATATTTGGCTATGGCAGAATTTTTTATATCCACCGACTTTGCCTTAAAAAAAAGCGCAATATAAATAAAATTTTAATACTCTATAATATTGGAAGGGCGTGGTCGAGTTTTCTACTTTTGTCCACGTACTGCGAAAATTTTTATCATTGGAACTCTATGTCCATTCTCTTGGCTTTTGAAAGCAAGTTTACACGGCAATGTAAGTGTGTACTTTGAAGGATTTACCCCACTTTCGACACAAACTTTCCTGCGACATCTTTCAATGCTTTTTGCCAGATTTCAAGTCGATAAGTTCTTCTTGTTTTGCATTGACAACACAGAGGGACAGACGGACGTGCTTTCCTACATTTTCTTGCGGGCAAACGGGTTGTTTAAATTGTAACTAAGCCCCATTCTTTCGTAGCGAATATAACCCGTGGTTAAAATCGTATTTAGTGAGCTTGCGAGATTTTTATTTGGATTAAGTGCATTGAGAAACATAGTTTGTTCAGAGTAAATAGCAAACCTTGGAAATTATTTCCGATTCTTTTATTCCGCTCGCTTGCGGGACTCTTTCATGCCATAATATGATTTACAATGCCGAGTAAGACTTTAACGGAAAGGAGATTATTTCGGTCCATTCTTTACAGTTCGTATCTGTTTGCGAGCCCTGCACGCGTTGACGAAAATCACATTTCCCCCGTATATGAGTCGATGCATTACACAGATATCGATGTTGCGTGTGTGCGTTTGCATATGTAAGTTGCTGCGAAACATTGTCGATTTTGTTTCCGCTAGATGTCTCTATAAAGGGTTTTGTCGTAGCTAATACCAGAAACAGGGATGTTATCTCAACTTTATTTTTTCACTCTTCTTCAAAAACTTGGTCTGAAATTTATGAAAATTTTGTAACGTATGCCGGAAAATCTTTGATATTAAATAAGTCCTAATAACTATTGGGTTGTAATTGTGAGTTTTGTGCAACAAAAAATAAAAAGAAGAAAGAAACTCTTCGGGAAACGGTGGCTGTTGATAAAACAATGAAAGAGCAAGACGATGAAAGTGAAGAAAAACAAAAATAAGCAAATTCTGTTTGATCAAATTGACGCTGAACTTTAAGCTCAGTGGAGCAAGTGCTTACGACAAATTTAAGCAAAATATAGTTTGACTGGAAGACAAGAAGCTCTACTATGTATTTAAATGCATTGGCTTCATGAGAACATTAATGGCTTTGTTATTTCTTTTTTTATTATTAACCACATGCTGTTCCTACAACTCGGCTTACATTGCAACATATTTGCAATTTCCTTTGCATGATACGCACATTTGCAGTGAACCCACAAACAAATATGCTACGCTTTACATTATTACCATTGTTGTTGTTGTCAATTATGTTTTCGATGACTTGCAAGGGGCAAACATTTCAATATTCAAGAGGTTGGACAAACGGTAAACGCGGCGGCATAGCGATAAGCAACAGTAACAACAATCACCATTTTCGCAGAGAGGAGGAGAATATACCGGAAATACTTGAAACACAACAAGATGGTGTCGATAAGAGGTTGGAAAGGTAGGAATGTAAGAAAAATAAATTGTGAATTCGTGTTGGTGGCGTAGTCATAAAGAAAATTTAAGCACAATAGAAAACCGATATATAAATAAGATTATCTTTCGCTTCTTTGCCGCAGATGTCTGCTACAGTTTCAGCATTTCCTAAAGAATCCTTTATTCCATCACGCAGCCACGGCATCTGCTTCGTACGGATTGAATCCTTCCAACGGCAACCAAAATAATGATAGTAACAATAATAACAATAATAACAATCCTTTGTATGGAAGGAATCATCATCAATCAAATGAAATGCTTGAAGAGCTTGGCAATAGTGTCGATTCCAATGATTACGTTAGACATTAAGGCATGTAACAAAAAATTATGAACTTTTATAGATAAATTGCTGCACAGTGAAACTGTAATCTAATATTTATGTAAAAAATGTATCTTAAAAGTAATTACGTTATTTAAAATAAAATTACGGGAGAACAACAATTGCTGGACTGGCAGACTTCTCTAGCCTACGCTTTTAAAATAAAAGCGAAATAACGTTTCAAGTGGATTTTGAATAAAGCGAAAAAATGGCATTTCTAAGATGGCTCCGAGGATTTACCTTCATTCAAGGAATTAACACACATCTATGATTAATGTTTTTTGATTCAGGCGTTATTTTAGGAACGCGAACATGTATAAATAAGCATATAATAAAGCAATCTTTCATTGCTAGCCGAGAATATTAAAAGCTTATGTGTGGATAGAAAAAGGAGTTCAACAATTACATATCCACTGCCCACGGTATTTCTGTCTAAACCTTTAACTTCAACTTTTACTAGATAAAAAAATTAGCGCATGGGTACGAATTAATCAAACCTAAAGTTAAGTAAAGCTATAAAGGGAATCATTGCTTACCTCGGCGTGCTGCCTATAAGTGGACGTAAGTTTCAGTAGACGTGTATCGTTTTCGGTACACGCGAACAAACTCAACAATGTCAATTAAATATCGTTGTTTTTGTATTTGTGAGGCAACACATATATTCTTCATAACTGTAGACATACAAACAACAGAATTCTCTGCATTCGGAAGAAAATGTATAAACGGTAATCGAAATTAGGAATTATATAACTGAATCTTTATTATGAAGATGTATTTCAATCATGAATAGGTCATATATACATCCAATATAAAGTCTCAATACTTCTTCAATATCCCACAAACGGTTAACAAACAACTGAAATATTCACTGCAAACAAACCAGTACGCCGCATGTACCGTTATCAGTTCACATTCAATCAGTGTTGTAAACACTGATTGCATCGCGTAAGTACATTACTTGGTGCTAAAAATAACTAATTTTGAGATTCTAACGTTGACGTGCAAATGTATTTTGGCGTGCGCTGAAAACGGTACAAGCGGCAGAGAGCGGATTAAATATGAATCGCGATAAAAAATTTTGAGCTCTTGGTGGCTCCAAAGCTCAAGGATGAATTTCAAAATAGACACATATTTCCGAATATTCAGGGATCTCTGTCGCCTTATCAGTGTTTCGTTGCCTAAGTGTCTATCTAAATTCTTGAAGGTCAAAGAAATGATTTGAAGATTTAATTTTTTTTTTAAGCGAATATAGTCATTTTGCTTGTATTTTGTTCGGTGGAGTTTGTAAAGTGATCTAATGTTTGATTGATTGTAAGAAACGTTTGATTCATTTAAAAATTTTCACACTTTTTTACAAATCATTGCAAACATTTTCTCGACCAGCTTATAAGTGGCAATACCAGCTAAATTTTACAAGTCTTCAATTATTCATAAACTCATCTTATGGTCATATAAAGATTCGAAAGAAACAACAAATGAATAAATAATAAAACCAGTAACTGCTTTAGTGGGGGAGAAGTGCGTTGAAGTTTTTTTTTATTATTCCTGTTTTAAAATCAATTTTCTTAACATTTATTGTTATATGATAAGTTTATATGGGCAATAAATTGAAAAATTCACATACTAGCACACATCTACATGTACACACAAACACACACACACACACACGCAAATGTTTATATATTAAGCAGTGAATCGGATACGGACGAGAGTGCAGCAAGATACAATGCATTAAGGTGATGTATCCATTCGTGGCCGGTCAATTTTATTATGGTCATTACCAATTGGTAAGCAGTGATTTCGCAAATAGATTTTTGAGGAAACGTGTTGAAGTAAGTATAAACTTGAAATCGGGAGGAATTGGCACGTAAGCTAAAGTTGCTACAAAAGTCATTAATGTGAATAAGTTTTGAAGTTCTCTCTCGGGTGAAACTTTGAGTTATTATATCGAAATAGGTTTTAAAATGTTATCCTTACGTGATCGCTAATAAACACACTGCACACATTCGAAGCATCTATCATAAAGCGCACACACATACAGAACAAAAAGCAAAGCAACATTCTGCGGGATTTGTTTGTGAGAAATTAATTTATACCTTCAAATTGTTTGACTCGTTTAAGTTTGTGTCGTAAGTGTGCAGTGGCGGTCTGTTGCATATTGTAAAAGAGAAAATTAATTTGTACAAAAAACATCACTTATTTAAATAAAGAAATGAAAGAAATGCTTTCGAATTGAATTCTTAACAAGCTAATCGATCCTTAGGGATAAAAGGCCGCCTGTTAAACGTCACGGTTACACCACTCATATCACCGTCGGCAAAGGGCTATAAAAGTCTCCGGACGCAATGTGCGCACAGGGAATTTGGGAATATAAATTCATATCTATCTGCGAAATGGTAAGAGAAACATCATAAAATACAAAAACAGAAAAATTAAATAAATATACAAGTAGACACACACACGCACACACACAAGGCGATAGTGAATAAAACATAAAAAAATACATACATGCAATGGTAGCGAGCAATAAAGGCTTCTGTTTATTGTCAAGTGTTTCTCTTGCTTGTTACAGTTGGAATTAAGCAATGAGTGCTTGGTAGGGTGGGAGTGCTGAGATGGGCTCGTTGCGATATCAATGGGTTCATAACAGAGCACATAATTGCATTAAAATGCAATTACGATAGAAGCAGCAAAAGCACAAAACTGACTGCCTGACTGACTGCCTAGTGTATGGGACCGTACATCAATCACAATTCAGTTGCCTCTGGCAAGTGTTTTTGAAATTTGCACGAGTCTTCTCTACTACTATCATAATAACATAAAGCGGCACAGACATGTTTTCCCATTTTCCCAAAGCATATGAAATATGAAACTTGTTAGTTTAACGTAAAGCAATTGTCTCTCTTTCTGCAATTATTTGTGTATACGCTGTGTATGTGTGCGCATTTATATCAAGGGATGATATGATTTACGTGTACGTACGCACACATATCCACCTTTGATTGCCATCGTTGTTTTTTTTTTTTTTTGCTTTCAAATATTATGTGTTAGTAACACAGCTTTAGTTATTGCTTGAGATGATATACGAGTTGTGAGCATCATTTGCATGCTCGTACTGCTTTTAACCGTGTGTATGGCTAAATGCAATCGATTCAAATGGCAATTGTATTGTGCGCACTCACACTTTTTGCTTGTGGTCTAACACTTTTATTAAAATAAATTTTCAAATTTTTCTTCAAACACACATCGGACGGTCATTATCGAGATATATCTTCCTACAGAGACTTACGCCGACGAGTAGTTCACTTTATGCGTATTGTTGCATTTGTCCGTGTGCATGTGTTTATGAACATTCGTTTTTGATGAGTATTGTGTTGACAAAAAGTTTTCATTACATTGGCATATTGCAATCATCGTTGCGTCATAAAATGTATTCAGGCAAATGCAATAAACTGCAAGGTAATGGATTGATTTTAGGTAAAATAAAATCCATTTACATGTCGATATAAGGAGAAAGGCACAACACGAACACATGTTGCATATTCACTGGCTAGGTTAGTCTAATGCCAAGTAAAGACGTGATTACAATCACTATCCATTACCATCGACCGATCGATGACAAACATATAAAACTATTATTGTTTTATTTGAGAAAGAATTATAAACGTTTTGGAACACTCAGAACGGTTATACGTCAAACGAGGACGATTCTACAGCTTTTCCGAGGAACGGCCGAAATGGCATCGGATCTTCCTCGACACACTACGTTGCAAAGACGTCACAAGACAATCCCAAATAGAAAAAAAAAAGATTCTTCAGTAATAACTCTTTGTGTCTGATTTCAACGAAACAAATGCTACAAGAAGGTGACGACGCAAGATAAGGTTTCACTCTTTTCTCTATTTCTGGTTTGTGGTCAGATAATTTGCAAAACTCTTGCACTTAGCTAAATGTGTTTAGCTGGGCATTTCCGTTTTGATAGTTCGCAAGACAATACATCAATGCACTATTAATCGAACGGTCGTCTTAATATGCTTTCTCTTTGGAAGAACCAAAATCTCTTTCTCACAATCAATGTAAAAATATTTAAATAAGTTACTGATGTTCCGTTTACTTGTACTTATATCTTGTTTCGTATTTAAAGTAATGAATTTAACAACCAAACGGTTCTGAAGTATACGTGCGGATGTGTTGATTGCTTATCCAACTAATGTTCCCATGTAATTCGCATTTATGATGAGAATGAGATAAGTTCGATTTTTCTGCTACGACTTTTCAAAAGAAAGTTTACACCAATGACTTACATACAAAACAAGATGTACAAGTTCATCTTTCTATTTTTCAGCTAAATGTAAATAACTCTCAATACAATACAAATACAAATTGTTAAGCTTTTTCATTCGGAAGAAAAGGTTAAACACAAAGAAAAATGTTCTTTCTCCCTCTCTCCATCAAGTCCCACTTGACCTTTTCAATTTAGTTCATTAATATTTAAAAACATGAAAATTAAATAAAAAACATAAAGCACAGTAAAGACTCTCTCTCTCTCTCTCTCACCTGAGAGATAGACAAGTTTTGTTCTTTATAGGGACACATCGCATATTAGCTCTTGATTTCGAATATTCGCGAATGCATGGACGCTTTGATGTCCTCCCATCTTAGAAATGTATCGATGAACTCGGAACCGAGATCGATTTTACTAATTGACACTGTTAACTGACTGATGAAGGGAAGGTTTTTACTGTATAATCGATGCACTTCTTCACAGCTTAAAATTACCTCTTTTATATCCACTGGAGAATTGACTGAATTTGTGTAGACTCCTGTTAAATACCCTTGGAGCGTTTCCCGGAGCAAATTTTATCTTTTTGCAAAACCTTGTTCTTTGTGTCTACACAAACATATTTGCCCGACGAAGAGTGCCGACTGTAGATCAAAAGATAATTCTTTCATTTGAACTTAGCGAGTGATATAAAAACCTTGGGTTATCTCAGCAAGGCGTGGCTTTCGAAACAAGTTTACTTAGAGAAATATTTATTCAAATAAATTAGGTTGGGTCTTAGAAAGTCGACTCCGACTGACTATAACAATTTTATTTGCTTCCCTTTAAATATACTTAGGGGTCAGAATACAATTCTCTGGATTTAATGTAATGAAATTTGACATTTTGTTAGGTTGAGAAATAAAAGATTTGTTTATAAAGGAGGGAACAAAAGGAAAATGAGAAAATTGTTCAGATTAAAAAAGAAAAACGAATTGCGTGAATGATTAATTTGAGAGAAGGATAGGGATTTAATAAAAAAAAATATTGTGACTTACAAACATAAATAATTAAAGAGAAATCTGTTACAAAGAGAATTAAGTAAGAAAAACAAATGCTTTTATAAACAAAGAGATATCAGTTAATTTTCTCCTTCTCGTTAAAATGTTCGTCTTTTCCTTTTTTTTTCCGATCAGATCTAATTTTGAATTAATTGCTAAGCAGTGCTGTATCTAAGTATTGGAAACAATAATATTGAAAGCGATGTTTCATTGAAAAATAAAGACTTGCTGCAGCGTCTTCGTATCCATGACTCCTCAGTGAATCTTGTTTTCAATGGTTTTTTATTCTTGTCGCGCGCTTGGCATGCTGCGGGCCATAACGCTTCCAATATATGTAACGCAAATACGCCCAATACTGATCGGAGAGTTGACCTTGTCCTGAGCACGGCACTCAGTCAGATATTTTCAAGGCTTCATTACTTTTACTTCATTCATGCTGTTAGTTAAGTTTGTGTGTCTAAAGATGTCGTGACCGTTTCCAAACGCAACTTAAATTACATACATACGTCAAGTTGCGACTTTTCATCTGAATTTTTGCGGCAAAGAGCATTGCAGTAAACGCGTGCAGGACTATTTCGACTCAGAATTTTAGTTTGCTCAAGAATACGAACACTTTGCGGCATAAACTTTGTTGTTGGAAAGCAACAAAACGGGGGGAAAAGACAGAGGTACCTGCGCGCATTGCAGTAATCGAAATGAAACGTTTAGTACGGAACTCGAACAAGGAGATATATATATATACAATTTTGCAATCATCGTTGAGCGATTCTGTTCGATTTTGAGATAAAAATTCGATTTATTTGAGACTTTTCAGTCCAAGACCGACTGACTGATTGCAAAATTTAGCATAAACACTAGGCATACATGCATGGCCCAGAGTCGCAATTAAAGTTATGCAAGTTTCTTATAAACGCACCCACAATTGCTAAAGAAATTCTTTGAAAAATTCGAATAAAAGGTTTTGAACAACATAGGTTTCGCTCTAATGGAAACTTCGTTCGATCAATCCATTAATCTGCTCCCTTGGAAAATTGTGGATTTTGTAAATTTACTTAACTCAAGTTTGTCTTTCGGTGAACTTGCGCTATGAAAGCTTCTCGATGTGCTCATTAAGCGAACTTTAATAATCACTTCTAATATAAAAGAACAAGCATCGCTCTGCATGTCTGTCTCCTCTAATTATTTACTTTACTTTGTTTTTTCTATCAAATTGAAGACATAGACTGCATTGTTCTGGAAGATTTCTTATGTAGAAAATCATGAAATAATAAGAAAACGTTTTAACTGAATATTAGCTGAACAGGAATGAGAAGTAAACCTATTAACATCTAAGAGAGACAAATCAAATTAGAACAATCACAACATATCAAAAGAACAAGAAGAAGAAGAAGAAGATTTTATCTCTTTACATATCAACTTATTTATTTTCTTATCTTCTCTCTCTCTCTCTCTCTCTAACTCATTGTCTCACATTAACGTTAAGTATCGGCAATTTCGGAAATGCGCAAGATTTCTATTTTGCGGGTTGACAAATACGAGGCTGTAAAAATAAACGAGACCGGAAATGTGGCAAAAGAATAACATCAACTACGCTACGACATGGAGATAACAAATGTGAAAACAGTTCTAAATAACAGAATAATGGCTACAACAAGTACAGATATTATTCCCCTAGGATATCAAACGACTTTCAGAGCTTGAAAATGTTGTTTTTTTCCCTCGCAAACATCAAGTGCCTGACGTGTGCTTAAACATTTGAGTATAGAACGAAGTCATTTGAAATTGATGATGAACTTGTTCTGTGAGGAAAAACATGCGTTATTGCATGCAGTCTTTTAAAAGTAAACGAATGTATTTTGTTTGAATTTTTTTTCATTTTTTAAACAGATTAACACACGAATAAAAAATACGCAGTTACGCCTATAACTAACTGGTAGCAGAGCTCAATATTGAATAATTGCTTAAATATGTTACCAAAAAAAAAAAAAAAAAAAAATCTTGTTAATTGAAAGGGTGGAAATAAGGGACGCTTTCCGGTTTTACGCCTTCTTCTCATTGCCGGATTACACGGTTACACGACTATCATATTGCAAAACATTATTTGCTGCTTCCACTCCGCCTGCCTTCCTTGTATCGCTTGTCTGTTTGTTGTTTGCCCGTGACTTTAACATGAATGTTCACTTCAGTTGGTCGCTATTGTTTTTAATGCGTGACAATAAGCGAGGGGTGAAATGCTGCTTTATGTGTGTGTGTGTGGCTGGCTTATTTGCACAAGTGTGTGTGTATATGCATGTGTGTCAAATGATTGTTACGTGCCTTTAATATTTATTTACAAAATTGACTTTGAATCGTTAACAAAACGATACACAAACATGATTGTTTTGCATGATTAACGGATTATGATTTAATTGCTGCTGCATGTGAGAGGAGTTTCAAATTTCAAATTAGACACCAAGATTAAAAGGGTTTAAAGTGTGCTTTTCACGATTACAAGGATGTTGATTACTTTTCAAATAAATTTGTCTGCCTATATATTGATAGGTTGAACGCTTGAACACTAAGATTCGATCTTTCGTTTCTTTATTCGACTTTTCTCATTGTTCAATATTTTCCACAACAACTACAATTTTACAACACAGAGGAATTTATTCCATGGAAAAAACATGAAAATAAAAAACTCAGATAATTATGGTTATAATTACTAGATTATAATTTATGCTGTGCTGACGGCGTAATGGAACTTAGCAAACAATGCAACATTTATGCATTTTCAGAAAGAGAAAAATGAAAAAAGCCCGCCCTGCATTGGCCGTAAAAAAATATATATACATACAGTGATACGAAGAAAAGTCAGTTGACTTGTGTCGTGCCAGTTGACTGCTATACATACGTATAACAACGTATGACAAATACTTTTTTAAAGCGGCAAAGTTTAATTCCCTCTGCATATATACTTCATTTTTTTATGTCTTACTTAACACTCCTCTTGGGCATATGTGTTAATAAGAACCTCTTTGAGATACTTCTCGTAGTCTCTTTCCTACCAAAGTCGGCGGCGGATTAAAGCAGCGAAATACAGGCAGCATTGAGTCCATTCTTATATTTTGTTTATATATATGTTCCTTCTGATGCGAACTGTCAGGCGTCTCTAACATTCTCATTGCGGGATGTGACCGTTTACTCATCGGTAGAGTTTTGTAGAAGACTTGGAAATTCAATGTGAACGACTCCGGTAAAGCAGATCCCGAATGCCCAGTGTGGACAGAATTTTTTTCTTCGTTTACGCATTAGATACTTTGTGCACTATATATAAAAATTCAAAGTCAGTTTAGCCTTGATTGTGCGTCCGGGGAATTATAAAGCAGAAATTTATTTCACCTATTACTGGTAATGGCGTAAGGTGTGAGACGCTTGCAGCAGTTCGCTCAATCTACGGCGGCTTTTCATGTTATTTATTGAAAAGTCGGCGTAGGCCTCACCTAACAGGGCAGTTTGCCGGTGCGAGTCCAATACTACGCAACCTTCTAGTTGGATTTTCTTTTCCTATCGAAAGGTATGAGCTTCAGCAGCAGCATCAGGGTTTACTACAAATTTAATTCCACTACAATTACAATTTATAGTCGTAGTTTATAGTATATATTCCTAATGATCGTTTTTAACATGAAAACAGAAGCTGTAGTCCGCTTTAGAAAAGAGTTTACCATAAGTGAATTTGTTAGTTTTTAAGTGAGTTTATTTAATGGATTTTTCAAGCATATGACAGCTGATATGTTGTCATTAGAGTTCATACAAGTTATGTTGGTAACGGTTGTGTAGGCACAAAACGTCTGACATTTTATCAAATTATTTATATTTGTTTACCTGGCGAAGAAGGCGTTTCTAAATAAAATTCACTTTGTATTCTTTTTTCATTCAATTCTTTTTTGCGGAAAATGCTTGATATATTTGCCTAATGATGGATTATACACTTTTCGGCCGCTGCTATTTTTATTTATTAATGTCAGTTAAGTTGACACATTCCATATTAGATTGAAATAAAATTATTCTTGCTTTTTAGAGGAGAACAAAATCTATGTAAACCCTTTTTTATGTACAACCTTTAAATACTTCGAACAATCAGAGCGCATTGATGGGACGCAAATGGTCAGGAATCTCTTTGAATGAAAATTTGGTTTCCTAGGACCAACACACACATTAGCGCTTTGCGAAAAATAAAGCAAATGCTTGAATATCTTGTCAGACTGGCACAGGCATTTTAGTCGGTTGAGTATTAATTTCCTATGAAAGGATTCGTTAGGCGCATTGTAACAACTTAATTAAGTAAAGTCTTTTGTAATTAATGGCGTAAGTGTAATATATTGTAATCTCTCAGAGAAGAAGCAAAATGTATAAAAAGCAATACACATATTGCATGGGGACATGCCACAGTGATGCCACAATTCTGAAGAACTAAGCCGTTGTCTTTGTAGGTGACCTTTCTCTTACCACTCTCAAGATTCTATAACTAAGATTGACGTCCGTAATTAAAGAGAAAGTGTTTGCAATTGGCGAAGAGTTAGCCGAGAATATGGCAACTGAATATTCTAGCATTTTGAGAGGACTTCGTTATAAATTTTGGGGTTTTGCGTAATCCCTTACCGTCTTACTGAGTCAACTTTGCATTAAATTTATTTCAACGTAAGATAGACTAGCTTTGCTGGCACAAGAGGTAGGATGGAATGGCCGTCGTGCATAAACTACTTTACTGAATCGATGGAGTGCCGAATGTGCTCCCATCTTTGGGTAATGGATATGAAAAGCTAAAGTTTTCTTATTTCGGATGCATGCCATGCAATGCGAAAGAATGGACTCACTGCCATTGAAAAAATTCGTAAATAACTCGAGATAAACAGGTTCAGGAGATGATTTGAAACGAGATTTTTTCCTACAGGCTTTAAATCGTAGGCATTGAATGTATTATAATGTAAATGTTTGGTACGTATTTGTTAATAGAGTTCGCCCATTTCCCAAATTGCGGCTGGCGAATCCGATAAAAGGTGTAGAAGCGTTAGTGGCGGCTGTGAAGTCCTATATCCCTATTCAAATTTCCGCAACTGTGAGAAATCTTAGGGGCGACATGGGCAATGGAGGGACAAGATTAAATTGATTTATAAACTTACGTTGATCAGAGACTTTTGCATCCTTTAGATTCTAATATCAGTTTATATGTGTTGTATTTGCTGTGGTGGTCGTAAAAGAATAACGTTTTTAAGCGACATTAGCTTTTAATATATATAATAGTTAACCCATCAAGGAGGTGTTAACAACGTAAACAAATGTAAGCAAATAAGAACTTATGTGTGTAGTAAATAACTAATTGAAACATTTAAATGTCATAAAATGTTGTGTCGTAAAAAATGTGACCAAAAAACGCATTCAAGTATCCGTACAAATTATATTTGCATTTAGCGACCGCTTGTGTCCGTTTAAGTTTAAGCAAAGACGAAAATTAATGAAAAATTCATTGACTGCGGGCCAATTAAGTCTGGTTTGAACACACATTTAATGCTAAAGAAACATTGCTAAGGAAACATTGAAATGACACCTTTAGTTATGAGGCTATTAAAATATATTTCTTTGTACATTTAAAAATTTCTTATCTTAAATATGCACTTAAATCGCTTAATTTGTTATTGATTTTTACAATAAACAAGAACGACTTCGATTTGTTTTTTGAAGCAGAGGAGTGAAGAGGAGTGAAGAGAAAGAGGGAAATATTTACTTCAAGATAATATGCTATTGATTTGTGAGAATTTCATTTAAACTATCATATAAACCAATGCTGCCACAATTACTGCTGTATTACCTGATATTGGAACTAAGTTGAAGATAATAGCACTACGCTTATTCGGTCTCCTTGCACTTATGTAGGAAATGCCAGCGCATTCCAACAAATGTTGGCGTCAAGCCTATGACTCATTATGATAATCTTGTTTCTTTACCTCTTCTCTTCTTCTTAGCTGGGTTCTCGTCAATTAGTTAATAACCACTATAATGTCCACCTTTGCTTGTCGTTGTTAAGCAAGGCTAGTTTCCTTATCAGTGAAGAAAATTAAAGCAAAAAAATGTATTACATTTTTCCTCATTCTTTAAGTTACAGAAAAACTATATTTTAAACGTTTTAAATACGTGTATCTTTGTGTGGTATACTGCTTTAAAATTAACCGGTCAAGTCACCTATGCATTACGAAGGCGCAGCATTAATGTGATTTTTATGGTGTGGATTCCAATCAATTAACTTTACCCTAGAAAAATCTAATCATCTTTTAACGACCTTTGTTTATACAGAATAATAATAATAATAATAATTTGAAAAAAACAAAACAAAAAAATATCTGCACCGCCTTAATCGGGGAGTACGTGGCAAGTAAGCGCTTCCATTGGTTTAAAAATAATTGTTAATGCTTTATTGAACACGTTACTCAACAGCATGCATTGTAAAGGAACATAGTGTGTTTGTGTGGCCGCTTAGTGCCAGTTGATATATTCCATATTGGAAATTACTCTTACATTTCTTTTACAGTACGGTCTACGCCTTTCGTTGAACACAGTCCGCTTTCAACGCTTTGCTTCAGCTCTACTCAGTGCTATTCAAAAACCAAAATCGTTGAATTATTTTTCGGAAATTTCCAAGATTTGTTTAATCGAGTGACAATCACTACCGTTGGCCGAAGCCATCGCTTGTTCTAGCTCTTCATTTGTTATAGGTTTCCTGGTTTCTGTCTGAAATTTACCCATCAAAGATTATTTGAATTTCAATTACGCTGGACCAAGATACGAATATTGACGATGAAGGCCCAAATAAGTCGCTTTTAAATCAAAATGAATCGCGCTCTTGCGTAAGGATACAAATAATCATTCATTACCCGAATTGATAAAATAAGTTTGTCGCGTGTAATCATCTGGAGTCAAATATCCTGAGGTGACAACTAATTTAAATATCGCTTCTCTTCCCGACTTTATAACATACCCCGGGGGCTGTGAAATAGGAATGGGTTACGGCAACGTAAGCAAGTGGTAAGGAAGGGCACTGTTACATGTATGTGGTGTACTCTCTGCGAACAGCTAAAGCCGTAAGTATGCTAAAAAGCCTGGAATTTCGATTTTGCAGAGGAAGCGTAACAAGTTAATCGAATAATTTATAATAATTAACAAGTAATGATCTACTACTTAGGCAGCCTGATATTCGATTCAGGTGATGGTAGTCAATGAGTAATTCCAAAGCAAATATAGTTTCCTCATACGGTTGCGCGAACGCATATTAACAAAAATTATTGTGTTATTATTATCTCACTTATAGCTTACATAACATTACGACGATATACACCAAATTGTGCTCATATCTGGCATATTTAAGTTTTCTTCCTTCCGTAAGAAAAACGGATGTTTTTTACTCTTGTGTAGTCGGGAGGAGAAATAGTGTCATTAATAAATCCGCCACATCTCGTTAGAATTTCGATTCTGTGAAAAATTATGTACGTTAACCTAACGAGTTGAGAACATATTTAAGTTTACAGCAAAACTTGTGTAGTACGAGTGTTAACGGACTCACTCGTTGCATTTTGTATATGTTAATCACACGCGATTAAAATTCAATTATTTACAAATCATTCTTATTAATTTCTTTGTTTTTTCTTTTTTGTCTTACAAATTCAATTTTACTGATTATATGTACACGAGCGTGTGAGTGTGAGCACTTGAACATATATAAACAAAGCAAAATTTTGCAAATGTATTATCAATTAGCCTCAAATTTCATTTGGTTTATTTTCGATTTGCGAGTTGAAATGCAGCAACAAAAACGATCAACATGAGATTTTCAGATGCAGATGTTTTCAATTAACATGAACAGCCGAGATGGTGTGAGCGTGAATATGAAGCACAACAAACAAGTATAAAATTAAATTTCCACCAACAATGATAACCACGAACGACCACGAATAGCAACAACAATAAAAAACGGCAAACGACATTAATTTGTATGTGTGTATGTGTGTGTGTGTTTGCGACTATAAACATTTTAAATGAGAAGAGGGCAACGGGTGAAAACGATTATTTGCGTTGGACGAGCTGTATGCACGACGAGCGTGCGTGTGTATATGTGTGTCCGTGCGTTATAGCGCTTGTAATAATAGAGCAACAAGACGTTACCACCTACACATGAAGAGCACTAATACTCGCATAAAATCCGCAAATGTTTATGAAATTTCAAAAAAGCAATCAAAGCTTAAGTAACATGAAACACATGCACACACTCGCTTGCACTTGTATATATGCATATGAAAGTTTACACATTTCGTACGAATTGTATACAAAACGAAGGCTTAAGTACGCATCTGCCAGGCAAACTGACATTCAAACGGACGCAGACACGTAAATGCAGTACACAGAAAAAGGACATTTTTGGTTAAATCTAAGTGCATGTGTATGTACATCGGCCGAGAGAGAGTGCAGTTAATTGAATTTTATAAGTGCAATAAAAAAAGGAAAAAAAAAAGTAATTGAAAAACAAGAAAAAAAAAGAAACGGACAAAACAATATTGCACTGCTAACCAAGACGCACGAACGTCGGCAACAACACATATGCATCTGCGTATAAAATCGAATGCGAGCGTACATACAAGAGTAAGACTAAGTAAGTAAGGTAGAGGAAATCTCCTCGAACAGCAAGTATAGCGAAATTTTTTTATTTCCATTTTTATCTCCTTTTCTTTTATATCGTCTTAATAACAAACAATATACGAAATTGATACTTGGTATGAATACGAAATGAGTTCGTACATGGTTTACATGCACACAACATACCATTGCAACCAACTACCGTGGAGTCACTTGGCAGCGAAGTCAATATGTGTCTGTAGTTGAACTCTCTTCACAACTATGTACATCATTATGTAGATAGACGTTGCCGTATCCTTACTTGGTGCCTTTTTCTTTTTACATACATTTCAATCTATTCTCACTGCACACACATAGAATATTAATATACATCAATACATATACACTAAACAAACAAACACTTGGCATATTCGGTTTTATTCCATTGTTGCTGATAGCATGTACTGATGTACTGATGTTTTTATGCTCTCGGAGCGTTATATGTGAGGTTATTCAATATAATGTCAATTTACTATGCAATTTTATTTGTGTCACACGACCAACAATCAACTATACGACCATTCAATGCAGTATTTCAAGTGTCAATATCATTATCGAGATTGAGTTTTTAGTAAATCTCTGCGATTCGGCTGCGACTCTCTAGAGTTCAAGCATTCCCGTCTGTTTTGTGGTTTCATTGTTAAATTATGAAAGTCATTTTCTTTATTAGTTTTCCCTCACAACTCTTATGTAAAATGTATTGGATTTCCTCAAAATTTTATTGCCTAATATCTCCGACCATCATCTTTGGTAGATAATTAATGTTTCTTTCCTCATTATCAAGGCAAAGGATATATTCATTTTGTCTTAGCGTTAGTAACAGCGGACGGAACCTATCGGAGATTAGGTAGATCTTAGAGATAGGTAGACATAGCGAAATGTGTGTATAGTATAGGAACTAAATGAGAACTCCTGGCATTCCAGATTTTTCATTCAAATCGGGGCATAATCTAACATAGTCCAAACCATCATTCGATTGCCGTTTGACTTTTCTTTGCTGCGACTTTTTAGATATCTGAACGAAAAACAGAACGCAGTAAATTCCGAATGCATGTTTTGGATAACAGCGAGCTGAGAGAGTTCCATAGCTAGTAAAATAAATCGTAGTCGGATAGGAGAAGGCCTACACTATATAACAATATCGCGAATGCGACCAATTTTTTTTTGTTTTTCTGTTAATCAATATTGAACGTTTTAATCCTATTACTTGTTGCAATAGGTCGGAAGCGCAAACGAAATTTTTGGAGGGGAAAAACCATTCACGGCCTTATAGAATATACAAACTTTTATTGTCGCAAGCTTTTGCTTTTTAAAATAGATGTGTTCTGGGGTTTTACGATGCTGTGCACGTATCTCCTGACGGACTTGACACACTTTCAATACCAATCTGCGCGCAAGAAATTGCAATGGTGTTTACCAAATTCGAAGTTAACACGTTCACTTTTGCGATCTCGAGAGTGGTTGTCGTGGACACTACGCAAGCGACCATAGGGACACACTTTGATCAACTAATTATACTGCTGCTGATCAAGGATACATGCACTTTACAGTAGGTATCTCTGCCTCTGAACCATCTGCATAGGCAAATGGTTCGCCAAGCGAATATATGCTCGTCCTTCGATGCTGGATATAAAAGCAGGGAAAATTGCAATGATTGCATTTCCAAGATGACGAACGTCTCGTTAGTGATGCAATCAATCGAACCAACGAACTTGTGCGCTCACATTGATGAGTACGCTAAAGTTTATTTCGAACTAAATATTTCATTAACTGAAACAACAAAGGTTAACATTACAATATTTCGGTATATTACTTGCAAAAAACTGCTGCTTTGTTTTTCATCTGTTACGGTGTTTTCACCCCAATAACTGTAAATAATTAATTTATGCACAAACTATTGTAAATAGGATTAAAGAAGGAAAGCAAATAAATTTTTAACATATATCTGCAATTATTCTTTATTCCATAACGTGGCACTTGAAAGTCGTGCATGGGTTAGCTGGAAAGCTCATCTCAATTAGGCCAATGGTAACAGTACAACGTAAAAACAATAGCATTATTTACATTTTTCGTTTCGTTTACATCTATCGAATAAATGCCAATCAGTAAAGATATTATAAGTGCTCAAGCAATGAAGTCTAGGTAGATAGAGTAAATGTTTGGACGGATCGGTGCACACACTGGTCACTTAAAATATATTAAAGCAATAAAGATCTCAAATTGACTGAGAATAAATGCAAAACAAGTGGGAAGGAAATGGGTGCACTTTCAAAAAAACAACGAATGATATGATAAACATGCTTGAAGGGGTCAAGAGTATACACGAAGAATGGAAAGATTGAGTTTATAAAGTTATCCATTTCCGAAAACATATTGTGGCAGAAATTGTTCAATCACAGATAACAATATAAAATTAAACACATTCCATAGCAAACTTAGCTTTTATTCGAAAGACTACGACTTCGAGTAGAGAGGGGACAGAAAGACAAACCAAGCTACACAAAACACCACTTAAATGTTTGGGCAAAATGTTGTAGCAAAAACCGAAAAATGGGGAGAAAAAAAAAAAAAAACAAAACAAAACAAAACAATAACAACAACAACACTGACAAAGTGCTGCTATTACCAATTGCGCTATTAATCTGCCACATTTGCACTTTCCACATATTTGAGCGTTTAACACATACGGCGATGTTTGCCTTTACAAGTATATCTCCATTTAACTCTTCTTCTATCCAATGACGGAAAGAGAGACAAAGACATTTATAGGAAAGAAAGTCTTTACTCACCCACACGCGTCTATACGAAATGTGAGTATGAGTAGTAAAACCCCAAAAGCAAAACGATTTCTATTTAAAATGTCGTCACACTGCAAATATTGTGTGCAAAGTGATTTCAACTGAGACAACAACAATAATAACAATTCTACATGGCAGCCATACGTTCATTCAGTCAATTCAGTCTTGTACGAATGTGGATAGAAAAAATAACTAAAATAATTTTTTTTTTTGCGCTTGCGCAAAGCCAATAGCGACGAGGTAACCGCCTCTTTTCCAAATTTAACAGAATGCTGCCAAGTTTTCATTTCGAAAGAAACCAGTTCGTATCGCTCGACGAACATATGCAAAAAGGAGTTTGACGGGAGCGAGAGAGAGGGCGGAGTTTAGTTATTGGTTAAGCACTGTGCACATTACGCGATATAGTAGTAGTAGTAGTAGTAGTAGTAGTATAGTGGAAGAGTAAAAGCTATTATATTAACATAGGTTAGGTTTTTAGGCCTTGGCTGATTTGATTGTATGTAAAAGAACATTCGTTTATCTTCGCACACAACCAAAGCATTTAAAAAGGAAGGAAGCAGTTAAACAGGTTTAACAAGCCAAAGAGCTGCCGGTATTTTCAGGTGGTAGTTTAGTGGTATTGGTGGTAGTTGTGTTCTGATATTGGTTACTGATGGTAGTGTGATGATGGTCTTTTTAAGTATCGTTTACTTGTGAATGAAATAAAGTAAAACTACTGAAGATATTGTTCATTAGCTGAGCCTAACAAGCCACCAAATATATCTGCTTGTGTGATTGTTGATTGTTAAAGTTGCATTGTGTTTGTAACGGGGTAGCTTGACTATTCAGTTGGCGTTAACACCTCAATTTGTCGAGTTCGCTGAAGCGCTTTACGTTAAACGATTCTAACTTCAATTCAGAGAAAAGAAGGAGAAGATTTATTTGCCCAAAACAGCCTCGCTAGCCACGGATAAATAAATGACTTCATATATGATAAATACTTAATCTCGATTTATTTAGTGAATAAATGTTGCAAATGGCGAAAAAAAACATATCTGCCATAAACGAGCAGAATTAAAGTGTGATTAAGCGTTACGCGAAAAACAAGCAAGCAACGGAAATTCGAATAGAAAGAAGTGAACAATAAAATATTACATAATATCTTGAATGGCCTCATAATTTACTGCAGCTAAGTACTTTAGCTTGTTGTTAAACATTTTGCGTGCAAAGTGTCGCCCTTAAGTGCAATCAAATTCATTTGAGTTAAAAGAAAAATCGCCGGTTTCGAATACTAGCGTGTTTTGTCTCTTAGATTTTTGTTTTCGATCTGCTTCAATATGTCATCTCATGAAGACGACGATCGTGACGATACGGAGGAACAGGAAATACATGTCGATGTCGATTCAGATTCACGCTTATCGTGCGGCACGGGCTCCGATGTCGATATGGACGGTGGCAGTTGCTACGATGAAGTAGAAGCCCCGTTGAGGTATGTGCTCCAAGGTTTATCATATCGTCGACACATTTTTTGTTATCGTAAAAAAGTGTATCACTTATCGTAGGCATATAAACGTTGATTACCTGTATACCAGTGCATGCTGTGGGCTGATAGCCGCAGAATATTATCTCCCTTGATAAAGGCCTAAAAGTCACAAATTTTTCAAACTTAAGGTCAAAGGTGGTCTACCATAGATCTTTACCGACGGGCCTACGGTTACACGGGAAATACGAACTACAGACATTTACTTTTAGCAATTCTGCTATAGAATAGTTGGACTTCCATTTAGGAGATAACTAGTATTGATGTTTTTGAAGTTTAGTCCCATGAGGATGAAATGAAGATCAAATTATAATATAATCGGTTTTTGATGGCCGCTAATGTGGGCTGTAGACGCCACCATATTTGATTTTCACGGGTGAAGTATATACATCAAGTCGAACATATTTATGGTAAACGAAGGAATAAGAAAGCGGACGATGCATTTAACAATTCCGAAAAGCATTGGTAACTGCATTCGATATTGATGACCTGTAGGATTACAGTCAGCGGAAAAATTTTCGTAAGCTAAGTGGTCGCTAAATAGCGATTATTATACTTCCAGGCTTAACTTAATCTTCACTTATTTTAAAATTTTATCTAAAACTCATTCCTAAGTTTTCGACAGCGATACTTGCGTACAACTTGCAATAGTAACCTATCATTCAGTCATTGGAATATCCATAAGCGACTTTTGGAAAGTTTTCAAAATGTCTTTCTTAATATTTCAAGCAGATTAACAAAATAACTCTCTCTTAGTACGACGTTACTTTGTGTACTCACTATTTAGGAGCAAATCGTTCGCACAGGCAATATATGTAAAGACCTATTAAACACTTTAACTTAATGTTTCTTGCAATTGGTTTTTTAAACTAAAATTGTCTTCAATTCTCAGGACTTAGCAGCCATTTTGCACAGCAAAATTTCTTGTTTTTCCTTTGGTCACGTCCGTCCTCTAAAAACTCATAATTCGGAATAAAAAGCTGAGAATTAAAGAGTACTAAATTTGCGAAGTCACGTTAAGTATGGGAGCATTGTTTGAATAATCATATCGGCGGAGGTGTCTTGGGAAGTGATGTAAATAGCTGAAGCAAGCCGATAAATCTGAGAAACTTCATGTAATCGTAGAGAACATAACGACTTCAATATAGTTGCAGCCCGATTCCAGAACTCTTAAATAAAAATCAAGTGTGTAACGGGACGTCCAGCTTGAAAATGATCTCATCGAACAACTGGTCTGCTTATGGTTAGCAAAATACATTTTTCATTTATCACAAATATATCGACGCAAGTCTTAGGCTTAGGAAATTGTCTTTTAAACGTATCTGTGCCACATATATGTCCCCGGTTGCC
Source organism: Glossina fuscipes (assembly GCF_014805625.2). Taxonomy (NCBI): domain Eukaryota; kingdom Metazoa; phylum Arthropoda; class Insecta; order Diptera; family Glossinidae; genus Glossina; species Glossina fuscipes. The sequence continues at coordinate 14,488,249 of NW_023998417.1, forward strand.
TTCAAATATAGCACCCGTTGACTTGAAGTTGGAGTTTATATCGACTTTTCCGCAACAATAGGTTGAATCTAGAAAAACAAAAGGGTGTTTCGTTTCTTATGTCCCAAGACTTGTAAACTAACAAAAAGATATGCGACGCATATGGAGGATAAGAGAGCGTATGTATCCGATGTTGTTTGCAAAATCTTGCTGCCTGGATTTTAGTTTCCAAGATGCTGCTCGTGCTTGGGTCAATCAGTCGTTCAAGTTTTTATCGGTAATTAGTAGGTAGGGATCGTACATAAATCCAACATTGTCGATGAAATTCTTCAAAAAACTAAGAGAGGCCGTTACACTTCACGATGTGCCTTGGCTGCAGAACTAACTGTTAACCCAAAGCGTCTTGATCCTTTCAGAAAAGCTTGGATACAAAAAAACTCGATACTGTTATCGTAAGCAATTTAAGAGCATCGGGCTTGCATTTGAGGAGCGATGTTCACGAAAATCGAAATCGATCCGTTTTTGAAAATATTCGTGGCTTCATGCTTGAAGGCACGCGAAAGGTAGCAGAAGGCCAGATTGATGCCACGTAAGGTGTTGGGTTTGGTTGGCGCGACTGGAGAGCAAGCGTGCATCGCCAGCCGCTCGTATTTGGCCAGACCACTGATTTTGCCCTGTACTCTCGACGACTAATGCGATTAAAGCGCGCAATTGCGCTCTCCAGGCAAATTTGGCAAAGATTGATTATCTAGTCATGAGCCTGCCTTTTCGGCAACCAATTGTATTACTATTGTATTGCATTCATCTCTTGCTGACCTCAAAAGAGATCCGTGAAAGCCCGTCCATTAAGTTTTTCTTCACACAATACTAAGTTGCTTCTATTGGGCCAATCTATCTCGAAGCTCTAAACTCAAATAATAAAACTTGTATAAATAACGAAACCCCCTTATTTCCGAGTATAAGGCATTAGAAAGGTTGCGCAAAATGACCTTGGCCCTTATCAGTCCCTCGTAACGTAGATAGGTAACTTATTTTTGAATGCGATTAAAGCGCGCAATTGCGCTCTCCAGGCAAATTTGGCAAAAATTGATTGTCTAGTCATGAGCCTGCCTTTTCGGCAACCAATTGTATTACTCTTTGCATTAATCTCTTGCTGATGTACATACGTAACTTATTTTTGAATTGAAATGAATTTGTGTGGCGTAGGGCATAGAAAAGTTATGCATATGCAACTCAAGTCTACGTTTCTAAAAATATCTTCATTATTTTGTAAGAATTGCAGCTGATCTCTCGGGGGATCTAACGCTAATAAATTTTCCTCTTGAATCATAATATCGTTGAATTTATTGAGAAAGATAACTACTTCTGGATTTGTTATTATCTGGCGTAACAATGCCAGCACTTTTCGCTATAAATAATAAAATACGTATATTTAAGTTGATAAAAATTCTAAAATTGCTTTAAGAAAATCATTCATTTTTTGAAATTCAAACAGAGAGAGAGAGAAAAAAAAAAAAGAAAAAGATTTAATTCATCAACAGTCACGCAATTGTCTTGATATTTAGTTTTTATTTATTTTTTTTTTGTTTATTTTCAAAAACCAATTTAAGCATAAATCTTGGTTTCTTGTTGTTGGTTTTAACCCGCGAGCTACTGTATTTAGCAATCGCTTTTATTTAATATTTCGTGTGCAATAATTTTCTCATGTGTTGACAACAACAGCATGCTTGTATATTCTCGCAGACATATGTAATATTTTGTCTTTGGTTAATTGCAATATAAAATGCTTATCATTTGACGCCGTAAGTTGCGTGGGCTACTGCATAGTCCGACTTGAAATGACTAACCACAACCTTATAGAGTAGCAGTAGTGGCGTTACAAAGTACAGCCATATGGAACTTATACTCATTTCCACGATATAGCAGTGCAAACGTGGCCATTGTACTGGGGTGCACACGCATGTAAAAAGGTCGTTTTTTTCACGCAAATGTATTTTAATTAATAATATATGTTACACCAGGTATTCGGGCAGACAGCAGAACATAAGAACATAAAAATGTTAAATAAATCTTTTTATGGCCTTTCGTTGTTTAGCAATGGAATATTTAATATCATTTTGTTATCGCTGACACTTTTGTAAAAATCATTAATTCTTTCAAACGAAAACGAAACGAAACGAAATGAACGACTCACTACTACTTCATAAATAAATTGAAAAATTTATACAAAAAAGCAATTTCTCTTTGTTAACTAGCAACTAACGTCTCTGATTATTATAAAATATGAAGAAGAACATCACACGAATTCCATAAGCAGTGTCTTTAAGTGGTTAAATGCGAAAATTGTGCAATGGACGCACGAACGCAAAAAAGTTAATAAAAAATTTTTCTTTGTTTTATATCATTCTTGTCAATAGCAGTGAATCACAATCGGAGCAAACGCGCTCATCATCAAGCGAAAATTTACCGTTTAGTATATCACGCCTGCTTTCGAAGCCTTTTGAGAACAACAATCATATTAATAGCAACAACAATAACAGTAGCAACGGCAGCAATAAGTCGGCTAGTGATCCAGACATAGCGAGCGAACACGATTTGGCCGCATACAAACTGGCTACAAGTCTAGCATCTTCTACGTACGGAAGTGCGGCTACCGCACTTTACACATACCCACACCTATATCCATCGGCAGCGGCGGCGGCAGCTGGCCATGTGCTGAGAGTACCACCACAACGAACGCCATTAACTTGGGCTTTACCACCTTTACATCATGCTGCGCTAGCGCATCAGGCTGTCAAAGATCGACTAGCAGGTGAGCAAAATACATGAGTACATACGTTCGAACAACTTTTTGTTTTAATGATATTCAATTTATGTTTTCATCAAGTTTTCGCTAAGCGAAACATTAATTGTTATAGACTTTTTAAAGCCATGTTTTACAAACGCAACGGGGGCTTTCCTCCTTATCGCTATTTATTGCTTAATAAGCAATAACTTTTAATTATTTATAAGAGTTTTTCAAATTAAATCCGGTTTCCATTCCTTTTACAACTCTTTTGGAGGCAGCAATCTTGGAAGAACACTTACTTGCGATCGATCATAACTGAGAAACATTGACTCATTGCAGTTTAGCTTGACTTAGTTAATTAGCTAATTTCTTAATTTAAATCTATACACTCTTCATCGAGAAGGCAAGATACATCACACCTTCAGTCGGCTTGAGATGTTTGCCTCCTATTTACATCGAAATAAGTTTCGAATTAAGAAGCTAAAGTCACGAGTTTTGTGAAATCGGCGCAATAGAGCAGAACTGAAGAAAAGCTGGTCGATAGTGGGTATAGAAGTCGAAGCTTTTCGCTAAAATCTACGTCATTTTCTTATTTTTCATCTTCTTTAGTGAGGCATTTTTGCCGAACATGCTTAATTTTCTCTACTTACTCCGTTTCTTGAATAGGTTTCTTTAGTGCAAGAGAGGAGTGCTAACCTTTAACATTTGTTTAACATTTGTTTGTAAGGGGACGTAACGCATCCTTGATAGCCTGTTTTGCGACCATCCCGCAGCGCATGTGATCTTATCGGTGGGTTGGTGGCGCTTGTTCTACACTAAATTAAAGTCTTTGATTTTGGATAGTGAAATAGAGTTTATCTATTTGAGGTAGAGTAACTCTATCCATGACCCTCATAACGGGGTTTTTCTTGTACTAAATATGACGACACTAAGCGTTCCTTTGTCTGCGTTGCATTGTTTAAATTCACTTGGCTGGCTACTTGCATCCGCCGCAATCCTTCCTCGCCTTGCCTATTAAAAGGGCGTCCACAGATAGATGAGCAGATAAACTGCTTGGAAAAGAGAGGCCAGGTCAACAAGAGAGCACGATTAGGTGCACATATTAGAATTTCAAATAGTGCGTGTTATTCCTTGAAATGTGAATTCAGTCATTTTTGGACGTTGCTTTTCGTCGCAACACTTTTTTGGGGGTCATCTCAAAAACAAAGTTGCGTCGTTAGACCATACACTCCAGGAGGAAATTTAGTGGAATTTAGACTTCCACCTGATTCCAACCTGACGACTTGCATTTCATAGGAGAAGTTTGCATCGCCTGATAACTCGGACTGCAAGCAAGTCTTAAGCCAAAAGTACTTGAGTGCTTGTTGTTTAAGAAGACAGATGGCGCTTTTCAGCGATAGAAAAACTAGTTTTGTCAATTGATTTGCATATCGCGGAGTATTTTCTAAATAAAATCTCTTCGATTATTTAAAATTGTAAACGTAAACTCAGCCCTGCCGTCGAACTTGGACCGACCATCAACCAAAGAGATACATGTTTTATCTTTATGAGCTTTATGAGCTGTGATGCCGCATTTATTGTAAAAAGACTTGTAAACTAACATTTACCCGTTCAGTGAAATATTTCTTGCCTTAAGTCAGAAAAGCATTTATTAAAACGAATAAAAACGGCAAAGCGACGGACAACGAAAGACTCACTTCAAGTTAAAGTGAACATCTTTCTTTTAGATAATCTCCGCTATAATCGTATGTTGGCTAAAAATCGTCCGTTTATAGATCTTTTTAGTACGAAATCGTATTGCATTGATTTTGCATTATTCGTACGTGCCGTTTAATCGCTTTTAGAAAGTTGAATAAAGTAATTTCAGCAAATAAAGATTGCAAGCATGAAATTACAAATATTTTTGCTATTATTTATCACAACTACTATAACAGCATTTTAATTTGTTTTCAACGTTCGTGATAGTTGTTTTAATTTAAACATTTTTCTTTTTAACTCATTTCTCTAATGATCTCCTCAATTTAGTTTATTGACACAATAACGATAACAATGCAAAGAAATTTAGTTGAGAGCAGATGGAATAAACTGCGAATGTAATGAGAGTTTTCATCAGTATCAGCATCGTACTTTTAATTACTCTAATGTGACAAATGTCATTTAAGGAGACCTATCAAAAATATATAAGTAACTACATGCACGTTTATGTGTGTGCTTCAGTACATGTGTCTTCATTTCCTACGAGCCAGATAAGCAATAAGTCATATAGACTTCTCTCACCCGACACGTCCAATGGATGGAACGGAGAACAAGCAGCAAAACAAATTCGTCTTAGGTCGAATTTCTTAGCACTCACCACTCGCAGACGAAAGCACTCACCTTTTTCCCTGCTCGATGTAGGCATTACTCTGCTTTTCGTAAGCTGATAATTGACCTTCAAGTTGGATTTTTACAAGAGAATGAATACTCGACACTCTTAACTTAAAGGCCTAAATGGGGGCGGGAATTTAGAGGAAGAAGGAGAATTGTGGGCTCAGCACAATTATAGACGAATGGAAATGTTTGAATGGATATTGTAATACGCGTCTACCCAAGATGTGCATATATGTACAGATTTTATAGAGTCTCCGATGCAATCTACGTCTTTTCATGTGTTACAAACGTTTGGCAGGTTTAATAATGTTTCCCCATGCTGATGGGTATAAAACGAAGAAAAACGCAAGCATTGAAAATCACGTGCCACAAACATTAACAGCGCTCCCGAATATAATAATAACATGAACATGAACATGAACATATGTATATAGAAACGCGTTTATATAGAAGAAGGTCTGTTGAAAAATGTACGCACAAGCATCCATAAATACCGGTATACGTGGAAGCAAGCTACTGGCCTTTTTCTGCACAAGGCAACACATACATCAAATGACAAACAAACACTTATGCGCAAGAAAATATGTTAAGATACTTCAATATTGTGAAACATAAAAGTAAGAAATTTTGCTCTTGTGATTGCCACAGAGCACGCACTTCGGAGCACACCAAAAAAAAAAACAAAAAAAACAAAAAAAAAGAATCATCATTGTCATTGTTTGTGTTGGCATACGGCTATATAGGAAGGGGAGAAGGGAGGGCTAAGAACTTTGTGGTAACAATAAGTGCTAACAATTTCAGAAATGGTTGCTTATTAAAATTGTTACTCGTCTGCAGCAGTTGCCGTGCACATGCTGGTTTATGTAACACTAATAAGTGCGATCAGAGAAGTCTTTTAAGCCAACATGCGTATCGGCATGTCATTCGTAAGTAACAAATCTGCAAATGAAAAACCTACATGCGCGTCGGCGTACGTGGCACTGACATTAAGCATTGTTATACGAATATTACTCTGCTATATAAATATATTAAGGCAATAATAAGAAGAACTGAAAAGAAATGAAAATATTTTCCTTTTCTAAAGTAACAAAACATGTTTGCTTTCAGTATGCAATCGCACCTTTCTAAACGAGAACAGCGGACACTGAAATAAACGTAACGTACACAACCGCCCAGAAGCTTGTTGTGTTCAATTCTCGAGTAGATGATGCTCCTTAAATACATTGCGCGCGCGGCATCGTCTACGTCTACGTATACATTCAAATGAATTTGCATAACACTAAATGCAAACACTTGCTACAAGTTTCGTTTTATGCAACTTGCTGCGTATGTGCGCTGCCGAGCCAGGTCTTGTGCGATTTGGAGGCATTTTTAAGATTCAGTTCGAATAAATGCTAATTTGTTTTATTATGAGCTTCACTTGTTGTCGACTTTTTAAAGTTGACAATGCTGACAATGAAGAGGCCTCCCCGATGCCAAAGATAAACTGATTGCTAAAATTTAAGCCTATTTTAATGCTCGAGCAAACACATTTCATGTGGAAACGAAATTAAATGACTACAGATCCCTCTCCGCAGTCTGACCTTTATTGATTACTTAGCATCGTGTGATGATCGTCTAACATAAGAGAATAGGCTCAAATATTTGCCGCTCAGCACTTGCTATGACAGAACAAGTGCCATCATGATATATATATATATATATATATATATATATATACACACACACACACACACAAACCCATTCATTCTCATTCAGTGTCGCTATATATACGCGTTAACATCTCAGCACACTCAGCTTAATGAGCATAAAATGATCTTGTTGTTGATGGCGATTCCCATTGTTGCTGTTGTTGCAGTTATTGTTGTTTCAAATATTTTTGCTCTTTTGTATTGATTTTTATTAAATTTCCTTTTTCCGTCAGTTATTTTAATGATGTGATTAACATGACTTTTTAATTTTCAAAGCAGCGAAGGGAATTAATTACTAACTGGGCGGTCTACAGTTGGCACTGTATAAAGTCCGTTTGCCTACAGTTAAAATTTATTATCGTCACCACCACACAACTGTCAATAATATTGAATACGCAGACTGAATACCGACAACAGCAATACGCATACATACAAGTGCACATGTTGGGCTTTTAATTTCATTTTTATTAATTGTTCACAAAATCCACTTCCATTTGTCCTATCGAAAGGTGAATAATACTCAGACAAATATCATGAGAAAAACAAAACCAGAAACGCCATCAAACTTCGCTTGCACTAGACATATTCAATTCGTGATGTCGTTCGCAACATATGTCTACCTGCATCTGTCTTTTAGTCTGGTTTAGGTCAGCAACACAAATAGGCGCAAGCACTTACGTTAAAGAAGAAATCAAAAACAAGTCGGAGGACACTTCAATAAGCTCTGTGCAAAAATAATCCAAATCGTTTTTTCTTCCTCAAAATACATTTTCTATTATGACAACTTTGTACATGCTCGACTCAATTTCTGATCGTAATAGCGACTCTTATGCCTTCTAATGATAATATGAGATAAACAAACACCGATTAGTATATCAGGGGTAGAACAAAGGGGGAAAATGAGCAGAATTTAACATCGGTATGAGGAAAAAGTCAAATAAGTGATGCATTACTTCTTCGGTAATTTAAAGGATAAGTATGTGACTGCATCTATATCCGCAAGAGAATCCAATTTTGGGATGTGAAGATCGGTAGAAATGGAAAGTGAAGTGTTGGATGAATTGTGTGAAGTTCAGTTTCAGTTTCCGTTTCAGTTTCCATTTACAATTTATTTATCGCTTCGTTAGGTATTTTAAATTCAGCTTAACCCAAATACGTTCTCTCCTTTGTTGCCTTTTGTCACTGGCACTTTATAATATGATGATTGTTCCAAGTTGATTTCGCCTTTTCCCTGCTCTTTTTTTACCTTTTGACGTTTTATCTTTAATTTGTTGGTTCATTTTGCTTATTTTTTTCTGCTCGCACTTCATTGTTGTTGTTTCCTTTTGCTTTACTTTTCAAGTTTTTTATGGTTTGTATTGGTTGTTGTTGATAAGCTGGCGCCTATTTTTAAGAGAATTAAGAGCTTCGTTTCGTTTTTAAGGAAAAGATATGATTTATGATTACCTCTGAGAAATGAGACAAAAAGCACAATCTATGCGATAGTTAGTAGCAATGGTGATCAAACCATTTTTTAAACTTTTCATTTTTTGTAACTTTTTTTTTCATTTTTTGCAAACGATATGAAAAGTTATGACATATGTAAAGAACTTGCAACTGCTGGAAGCAGACTTAAGATAAGAAAAGAAAAATATTCAACAGATTTTGCACTGTAGCATAGCCACCGTAGACAAATGTCGCAGAGTAAATGCTTCTACTGTCTTGGGTACTTCGTCCATGTATATATATTTTATACCAGTAATTACTACTCGCGGTACTACGAGAAGCGATCTCACTAAGAATGCAAGAATTCAGTCATATAGAAAGCAGTGTATAGAGGGAGAAATAAAGAAAGAAAGAAAGAAAGAAAGAAAGAAAGAAAGAAAGAAAGAGAGAGAGAGAGAGAGAGAGAGAGAGAGAGCGAGAGAGAGAGAGAGAGAGAGAGAGAGAGAGAGAGAGAAGAGCAATTAACTACAAAAAACAAAAAAAAACAAAAAAAAACAACAGTGAAACCCTACGTCCAATATAAGGTGCATCTAATCAAATTCAGGACCAAACGTGCCTAAAAGCCCAACTCTGACGTTGCGATGAATCGTTAGTCATAATTGAACGCAATGTGCTTGCTTCTCGCAGGCACCATCACTACAAGGCCCTCCAAAGACAATTTGCTGCAAGCCCGAAAACCAGAACGACAAAATACTTGGGACTTGCGGCGATCCTTAGCGGGCAGTCATCAGTAAACAGTGCAGAGCAAAAAATAACCTTAATCCCAATTTATTATTATTGCCGAGCCGATAACCTGTGTTGCTAGTGCTCAATGTCTCTTTTTTTACTCTAAGAACTCAATTCGTTAGTCTAAAATTAAAATAATAATAATAATAATATTATTGCTATTTCTTTCATTCTTACTATCTTTTACTTTTAAGATGAAAGCATATGTATATAGGTATGTTGCTATTTAACTTTTACAATTATCATATTTGGTTGAAGCCGGCCATGAAACGTCTTACAGTCTGGAGTAATACCATCTTAAACGCTTTTATTTTTATCGATTTTAGGCTTTAATCCCAGCTCTTTTACTCCATTTTCCAAGATTTTTTAGCTATAATGCCAGCAGAAAATATTATCGTAGGCGTTATTTCTTTCTACCCTGTTAACCATAATTATCAATGGCATTTATGTATCACTTTTCGGGGTGTTTTTGACCTTTTGAGTTTGTTATTATTACTATTATTGGAATACGCAGAGTCTGTCCTATTTCGCATATGAAGCTTTACAATGTTTCGCTAATTGGTAGAATAAATTTGACCTAAATGTAATAATTTAGCGTTTCTTGTGTTCCACACATAGGGTTTATAATGAATGTGTATTTGCTGACTTGCTGCCTCTCTGCGGATTTCTCCTCGTTTCGCGTTCAGAGTATGTTATTTACTTTTTAATCTATTCTGTCCTTGTGTTCTTGTAGTGTTTTGTCGCCACGTTATCTTAATAGCTCCGTCGAAGTACAATAATTGGCGCCTACACGAAGTGCATTCGCCTTTCAAACGTATCCAGGCAGACGTAGCAATGCCTTGAAATCATCTTTCCCACCTTTTAAAGGCTTTTAAAAGCCTTTATTGGGACAATTTTTTGCTTTCATTCTGATATTTTTTAGTAGTAGTACAGCTTGTTTAAACGATACATTGACATAAAACAATTAATTATGAAAGAATTGCAAAAAAGAAGTGAATGGAGTTTGTGATAACGATGCAGCAGAGAAGAAACTCTTTAAAATGTTTTAAAACAACTTTTCGAATTTTTCGTTTTTAAGCGCACTTTTTTAAGTAGACATGTTGATATTTTTTTAATGAACCTTCTTTTTTGTTTGTTTTGCGAGAAAAAGTGTTAAAATGAACAAATAATGTTTTTTATAAAGTTTTTTAACAAATTGACTTAAGAGACGCAGCAACCAATGTCTCGAAACCGTTTCAATAATTTATACTTAAAGCGTGCATAAAAGATCAATACGTTGAATAAGCAATTTCCCCTCTTTATGTACGCTCCGCTCCGCTTTCACATATTCAATTTCAATAAACAACCATTTATCGCACCACATAAGCATCGGATGCGAAAATCATGATATTGTTTGATATGATACTTTACTATCACATGTTGTTATGCCCCCACCCTCCCTCAAAAAGAGGAAGTTTCCTTTTTACTGTGTACCCTTGTCAAGCCTTCCTACGTACATGACTGTTTCTTAAGGCGAAACCGCACAATAAAAAAAATTTTTATAACGCTTTATGGTTTATCTCCTAATATTATATGCTTAACGTTCTTCCATACACTCCCGCAGAGCTATATCAACTTTATCATAAAGCCTGAGACAATCATAAACATTTTTACTCTTCTGCGGGTGCGAGAAAAAGAAGAGAAATCATAAATTTTATGAATAGCTCTTCATGGGTTGGGCGTACTACGACAGTAATGCATACTTGTGTTATGTAATTAGCGACTTTGGCTACAAGAGCTCTATAAATTTGTCAGAATCTTTGAGTGAATTGATTCAAGTCGAGTAAGTTAATACAAAGAGGCTTTAATTTTATTTCATTTTTTTTTTTTTTTACTAAGCGTTTAAACTAAACGCTAATATGACGGACAGAGCATATTATTTGTGCTATTATTGCAGCAAATATGTAATCTTTGACGTTTGATTTCGAGTGCAATAAGCGGTATAGTAAAACTAGTATACGCCATTCCTCGAGGAGGAGTGTCCTCGTTGCTTCTTCAAAGTTTCCACCCGCTCCTATTTCTTCTTCAAAAACCTTTTTAAATTTATTTAACGCCTTACGAATACATTCTCTGAGTTTGTACAACTTTTAAAAAGGAAGTTTTTATTCCGGCAAAATATTGCAAAAGGATTTTTTATGACTTCGACCGTAAACGTGTTTTTTCTAAGCAATGTGAAAGATTATAAGCCATCCAACCAACAACTCGTAATGGAAAAAGCTTTTAACATGAATTATAAATATGCACAGAGAGCCGCTACGTCTGCGAGAATGTTTACATTAGTTATATGCAAAGTAATGATAAATGGTACAAACATATATATTATACACACATAAATATGCATATAAGCAAAAAATACTTTAAAAGACATATTTTTGTTGAATATTCAAATTAAAATATATAAATTTCGATCGAGAAAAGGTTAAGAAAAACTTGAAGAAAAGATTTTAACTGCTATCGCATTTAATAAAGACAACTACACTTTTGAAAACTAAAGGAAACGTCAACGTCATTAAAAATCTTAAAAGATTTGTTTGCGGCTTGTGGATAAATATATTCACAGACGGTCAGTCAGTCAGCCATCCGGTCAAGTCATACAAAAGTAGCCAGACTGGGTTAAAAACGCACTCATGCTTTCATTCAAATGACTCAGTCAATAAAGGAGCAAAAATTGTCGCGTGCGCACTAAATTACGTATGAAAAACACACATGAAAACTCGTTATTCAACTCTTTTTATACGCATTACACCTTTGTACGATAAATCTGTTATGTATATATATATGTATATATGTATATATAATACTTGCTATTAGGAATACGTTATGTTACTTAAGGTAAATAGAAGAATCAATAAAAATGTATTTTCCTCTATGGCTAATCGAAAAGGTTGCATCGAATAATCTAAGATCGTATGTCGATAAACAAAATCTTCAGCTTACTCATCATACCGAGTATAAAGTAAGATCGACGAGCTTTGCGACAAAACAATCGGTAACTTTTTTAACTTTTTCTTTTCAGTCAATAAAATTTTCATTGATACTGACTGCGATGATAGGAACTGCTTATGTTATGTGTTTTGACACAGTTTCGGTGCGTTATTTGGGTGATTTGTGACTAATCGCAAAGTCAACGTTGCGCTTATCTACTCCGTAAGACTAGTCATTGCCGCAAGTTCAAATATACCGAGCATGCGTAGGCCGACATTGTTAGTAGTTGTTTTAGAACAGAACTTACTCTAGAAGGCATTTCCAACAAGTCCGGCGAGCAATGAGAAATAGCTGTTGACGATTCCACGATTGTCACAATTACACAGTTACAGGATTTTGTCCGCTCATGTACGTTTGCTTCCGACAACATAAAATGTGGGTAGGTTTTCCTCGGCTCCTTCTAATAAACGAAATTTCTTCTCCCTCAACTTGCATTAAGTACAAGATACGAATGTGACTCGAAGATTAAGTTAGATGGATGGGGAGAGCAAATGTATTAAGGAAATAAATTCAATGGGTTCACTCGGCTATGTTTGTCATAATTTGATATAAATCGTCAAATATGCGAGAGCAGGTAATAAAAGAATATTTCGCTGCGTCTCGTTACCGGCGGAAATTATTTAACAAAGGCTATTAAGCTGATAAATTTTAAATGTTAGCGTCGCTATGAGTAGCTACACAATCTCCCAATACGATAGTGTTGGTAGATCCTTTTTCGGTTAATTCTCTTACATGCAAACTAAATTATATGTCTACAAAGTCTCTAATTGATTTCACAGCAGGTAGAAGTAATAAATATATCTTTTTTTCTATTCATTAACACTTCACTTAAGCAATTAACTGCATGACTAGCTTCTACTTTTAAGCATTTGTTTGTCGTCGGAAGTAATTGCCGGAAATTGCTCATTATCTTAACGAAAACATTTAATTCCAACAGAGACGATTCATGTCGAAAGTTAAATGACGCTAATAAGAATATTTTACATTTCTCTTATCGTTTCAGCTGCTTTTCCTATAGCACGGCGTATCGGGCATCCATATCAGAATCGTACGCCGCCGAAACGGAAAAAGCCACGAACCTCTTTCACCCGCATACAGGTTGCGGAATTGGAGAAAAGATTTCACAAACAAAAATATTTAGCCTCAGCTGAAAGAGCTGCATTAGCACGAGGCTTGAAAATGACTGATGCTCAAGTGAAAACTTGGTTTCAAAACCGACGAACGAAATGGCGGTAAGTTGAAAGGAGGAAAGAAAGCGTGTACATGTACGCGTGTTTTTGTGTTTGTGTGTATGTATGTTTCGTGTTTGTTCTTCTGAAATTACTTATCAAAGTCTTAGGGTAAATAAAAATTTCCCGAGGAAAAGCTTACCTCCTCTAAGCGATATACGCATTAAAGCCTAGGTTAGATTAACTATTGTAAGGCACTGCACTACTTGTGTAAAAAATTATTCACTTGGCATCCGATTGCCTGACCAATAGATAGATATAAGAATATTAACAGAAATAATCGAAAATTTGTCTGGTGAGTTATAATCACTCTAGAGTTCTATGCCGCTCTAAAAAAAATATTTTTTTCGTTTGGCGGATTTATCTACGAACCCTGGGTTATTGAATTGGGTTTGCTGATTTGCACTTATGGGGCGCTAAGGGGTATCGCTATCTTTAAAATTTAATATTTTACAATTTTTTCTATCTCCTTAAACTGTCCTTTAATTGAAGCTTTGAGGGTGCTCGAGTACTTCGTGTGGCTCAATAACTCGATTTTTGGACTGAAGGTACAATTCCTAAATAACTCTAATCTAATGGCGTTATTATTGGAGTACCTCAATCCTTAGCCGAGTGGAAGATGAGGGATTGTTTCGATTGATTGACTTTAACGAATTTTAGAATTGACTTTTGACAGAGTTTTTCGAAAAATAAAATTGGAACAATTTCCCTTTACTTGGAAAGAAAATGTTGTTATGAAGCTGCAATCGAAAGTTGAAATCAATCGGCGGAAATAGAAGGTATGCTAATTGTACGAGTAAGGAAGTGGTGTAAAAAGGCAAGATGTATTTATTTTGGAAGAAAGTTTGGCCTTAGGGAAATCAAATGTAAGAAATAAGCTTTCGCTCTTATAGGTTAGCATTGCGCGAGTGTATGACATATGCAAGCCTAAGTTTTGTTGACAAAATTTTCTGCAACTTTTGCAGGTTTTTAGAATATGCTTAAAGAGAAGCCAGACCTCTTGGGTTAAGTAGGCGTATGCTACCTATTAATTCTTTCAAGTAGGCTGCTCTGCTTATCTGATTGTAGTCTGTTGGCATGTCTGTGTCTCCGCGGCATACAGATAAAGTTTCTATGAAGCTATTCAAAGTTATTTCGCTTCGCTTCCATTTGTCTTTCGAATTCATGGAATTTCTCGAATTGACGGGTATTCGTTTTTTCGCCTAGTATTCGAGAGGAAAAATCTAAACTTCTTAAAAAAATTTGCAAAATATTGTATCGGCCTTTTGTAATGTTCATTGGACACATAATACTGAGATGAAGGATAGAGAGCAATTACAAACTTACCGGTAGCTTGATCTAGGTGTCAAGTAAACAGCGTAGAATCTGCAAAGAGTAAGAGAGATTAAATGTGTATATAAAACATAAGCGAAATGAGGAGATGGTGCTTAGAGAATACAACTGAATCAATTTGATTAATAATAATGTTCGCGGCCGCAAAATAAGCAAAGCAAAGTAAACTTTTGGCAATATTTTCCTGTTTTAAATAATAATAACGATAATTACTTATTAGTTTTAGCGATAAAATCCATTACGAATGCGTCATTAATTTTAATATATAAACATTAAATTCTACCAGTTGGTAGATATCGTAATGTTCTGTGTAAACAAAGAAATAGAAAAAAAAAAAAAAAAAACAAATTAATGATTACTTGGAGAATTATGACACAATTATTAAAATGTACGAACGAAAGTAACGATCATGAAAACGTTAATAATTACTATTGACTGTGATAAAATTTATAAAATACTTTAATTAATATTTTATGAATACATTATAATAAATAGAGGGAAATATAAATTGGAAATTAGTTAACAATTTGTTGCTATTAAAAATAATATTTAACACTTTTTTTTTTGCTTCCTATGCAACAGAATTTATCGTGTGTAGTAGTAATGTCTCTCTCTCTCTCTCTCTCTCTCTTTCTTTCTCTTTTGATTTTTTTACCATTTCAAGTTATCGCGCAATACGCACACATGAACATTGTAAATAAATATTTATCGTGTTGTCGGGCAAAGTAAATAATTTTATATGTAAATTTTTTATAAGCTTAGTTTGTCATTAATAAAAACAAAAATTAATGAGCTTCAATTAAGTTAAAATTTACAACAAACACGCATACATTTACCAGCCAGCACACTTTCAGTTAACTTCAATTTGAACCTGCAACTCTCGCAAAAGGCTCTCCAAATATCCGAAACGTACAAATGGAATGACCAACGGCCATTAATATGTAAATGCGATTCGACTTCGGTGCATACATACATACGGACTGTCTCACACTAAAAGCTAATGTTTTAAACGCAACGTCTAGTTATCATAATGAAAGTGCTGCCATTTTGTTGTTGTTGCTTTTCACTGAATAACAAATGAGTTTAGTTAACAGACAGACACCAGAAAAGCGGCGAAAACAACAGAATAATACGCCATACGCGTATCAGAGACCACCCTCGTTTCGAGGAGAGCTACTTTACCTTACGCGAACGACTTTTCCCGTTTGCATAGGGGTTGATATTTCTTTTTCTTTTTTTTTCTTAATTTTCACTCTCCTGCATGTTTTTTCTTTCAATTTAATATTAAACTTTCTGCTAACCTTCCTTTTAATGTCCTTTTGAATTTTTAATGAGTTTGTATTTTTTTTTCTTTCTTTATATTTTGTAGTCGAAAAATATTAAAAAATGCTTTAGGAATTTTCGATGACAATCTAGCGACAACTTCTAATGCATAGTTATATTTGGTAGCACTCCACCACCAATAGAGATTAGTGTTTTAATTACGTTTGGAGATTTCCTTTTTTGGCAAGTAGACAGGCGCATAGAAGACAATACAAAATATATAGAATGAACGTCCGGAAATGGTTTTAATTTTCTGATGATATTTGTTAGTGGTGTCGAATACCACTTGTTCGGAGAGCTCAAGAATTATCCATCTTTTATTATAGCAATGAATGCAGAAAGAGTTTTCATCATTCTCTGTACCTTGGCCCAATTCTAAGAAATCCTTGTATGAAAGGAATTTACAACTTTTAGCCTTTTCCAGCAGAAATAGGCAAGAGGTCATATTGGAGCATCCTGAGAAAATGTGGTTGAGAGGGGATTATTTTTTGAGGACGATCATAACTAATTTCTAATGTTTCATAGCGAAAATTAGTTCACAATTGTGATATAAATTTAACCAATTTGGACCGTATTGGCCTCTTTTTCAGATATCAACTTTCCCATCCAAGAATTCCCATGAGAAGTAATCCTTTTTTTGGAAGTTTACTTATAATGTTTGTGGCTTTATGATAAAGAAAGGTAAAGAATTGAGAAACTCGGAGAAATGGTATGAGGTATGTGACGGTCGCGCTTGGAGGACTGTAGTAGTTTAGCTTCCTTTCTTTTTCTGATAATACGAATTACATATGCCATATCATTCAGGTCTAATACGTTTCTTTACTTGCATTATATGCAACTAAGAGACGATCTAGGAGTTAATTAGCATATGCTGCAAATAATTGATTGACAAATCTTTGTCCTACGATATAAATATAATACATATAGTGGACCTTTGGTGGCCAATTATGGTTGGAAAGTTCATGGAATCATTTGTAAGGTGCTCCGAAGATTACTCCTCTATACGAAAAATGGGAAGCTGGTGAATCATTCCTAGCTACTTCAAGGTCATACATGTAGCTTGGTTCGTTAATGTGTTCTTTCAATATAGCGATATAGAGTTTTGCGTGATACAAAAAACGTAATAAATGTTTATCTCCTTCTTTTTCTGCTGAATAATCTGAAAATCGGTTGCAAAATCGAGTATAATTGCAGATCTGAGAACACCTTCCGGCCTTTGAGTTGTAATATGCGAATGAAAAGAGCAACAACACAGACTTCATTGCTCTTTCCATAGTGGGGCAAAAGGGTACAAAAGTTTTGGCACATGTCATTCTCTCTCCATAAACTCTTCTGTGACTCCTCGTGTTTGATTTTTGAATCAAACTCAGCTCATACTCTGTGAAAAGCGCTTCACTTTTGGCAGACTTTTCGATCAACGAGCGTTTACTGCACGGAATGTAACATGAAGTAATTAAAATCTTACGCGTGCAAACAGTGCGCTAACATATGATATGTTTTATACGTAAACGTATATACAATTGTACATAGTTGTAGCCCTTTTGATGTTCTTCGTGCTACACATCAATTATTAAACCAACATTTAATTGCAGTCGCTTTATTCAACCTTCTCTCGTCGTACTGATTATAAATCATCTTAAAATAATTTCGAACCCCCACAGAAAGTATTATAAGGGTTTAATTAGATGAAACATACATCTTTTTGGGGAAAGGAAAAAATATAAGACACAAATTATTAATTTACTACACTAAACACTAATTCTTCTTATGGCGCAAAAGAAAGTTGAAAGCATGAAGGACATGTTAAAATAGCAGTATTTTAGCAACAACAATAACAATGGCGAACAAATTTATGAAAGTTACGTTTGCCACATATGCGGGGCATGTAGCAGTATAGATGGTGGCTGTTCTAAAAAGTATTAGGCTGATGTTGACAGTGATAATGGCTGTGATTGTCCAGGTGCACCGAGTGGGTGGAATAGTTAGATTGAATATTTCGAGCGTTTCATAAGGTTCTCACTTTCTCCACGATTTTCGTGCTGCATTATATTTATGCTCAGACTTGAAGCAACAACACCAATTTGCAATCAAGAAGCTTAGTACTTTTTATTCTTATTATACACACTACGTGTGATGGTCCTCTTCCTTTCGGTGCAGTCTCGTTTACCCAATAACTACCCAGTAAACTTTTGCTACACACACAACCATTATAAATGACTTTTTTGGAAACTTTTGAAAATTGTAAACAATTTAGTTTCAAAGTATGAAACCACACATAGCCAAGCATGAGAGATAGGTAGAGGGGTAGAGGAGAAGTGAAAAGCAATTAGCTTGAAACGAAACTTTGCGTTTTATGGATGATATACAAAAAAATCTTTAAAATTAATTACTTACAAGGGACTCTATAATACATATGTTACCTAAATACATAGACAAAGATACAGTCTTATGTGTGTTCGGTTTGTAAGTTTGGTTTTCTCAAGTTCCGTTTAATGTCCCATTCAATTGAAGCTTTAGGGAAGAAAGTAATAGTAAACCTTGTAATCTTTAGAGAAGACTTTCAACATACGCACTATACATGTATGCGTGTGCACAATGTCCCTCTCCCTAAATAATATGTAGGTATGAAAACCCACAACGGGGAGATAATTGTAATAAATGATGATGACTTTTATAAGAGTTTTAAGTGTTAATATTCCATCTTAAATGCACATAGACCGAACACAATGAGGGGTATTTGCGACACCAGCACTAAGAGGACGACGGCTGGCGGTGACGATATAACAAACAACATTAAAACGATAGCATTTATTATTAAAATGGTTTCTCTCTCGCTTGTTGTAAATAAGTAGAAGCTTTTAAAAACTTAAACAATTAACATTTATTTTACAATCTATGATCTTATAAATAAATACATTGTAAACGAATCGCTTTAATAATTCGACGCAATTTTCCTTCTTATCCTTCTCTCTCGGTAATAAATCTTCGCGAAGCCTACAAAATAAACCGGATCGCCACTAAATATTATCTTGTCATCCGAATTGAAAAATGAATTTGTTAAAGCAATTTTCTGTTTTTCAAAAAAAAAAAAAAAATTAAAAAAAAAAAGAATAAAAAAAAAAGTTTAATTAAAATTCTATCACACCATAGACACAACACACAATTTCACACAAATCTAATGTTGTTTGTACGTTCGCTCGCTGTATGTTCGCTGCCAAATATTTGGCTTTTTTCCTTTTTTTCAAAAATTGCCCGTTATTTTGCTCGCTTCGTTATCAAGTCTGTTTTTTTTTTTTTGTTTTTATTCATACGGTTTGGTTGGTTTTTGCGAAAAAACACCAGCAGCAATTGAAATTTTTTCAAACTGTTTGTTATCCATTCACACGCAATAACTCATGTTTCTAACAAACAACGCAAACAACAAAATCATCTAAATTAAATATTAAAACTCACATAGACGCGCATATATAACATACAACAACAATAACAACAAAATTGTTATAACTCTCCAATAAAATGTGATAAATTAAGTGCGTTACACAAGCACACATTCGGCAAAATATCGGCTGTGAATATATGAGCGTTGATCGAAAAATTCCGATCATCATTTCTATGGGCAGAGATAGGGGAATTCGCACAAGTTAACAGATAACAGTTGAGGCTGCTACAAGCATACGCTTGAAATATATTCAAATTCTTAATTTTTAAACTAAGGCTTTCGTTTCCGAAAAAACTTCTCTCTCCTCAAAATCTCTTCCTTTTCGACTCAGTCAATGGCAGTTCAAGGCACCTATTTTAGGTGAATACGTCCATCAAGACATACGAACGGTAATTTTTGAATAAAAATTCAAAAAGCTTTAAACTACTGATAAATCCGCCTCACTAACACTTTTGGCTGTGTTTATGTTTCGGGACGAATATGGATAGCATCCTTGACAACTCTTCTATAGAAACCGACCGCCAAAGGTTATGTTTAGTATATCCAGAGTGCTTCATATTACATTTTTCCAATATTTTCTACAAACTTGAAATTTCCGGTTATGTTAATATTATTCAGGCCCGCGAGCCTTTCGTCATGAAAGTTAGTTTGTGACAATCGTGCTTTTGGCCCTTATATCTTTGAAAGACCCTCGAAATATAAGCCCAACCGGTTTTTTCGGTTTATCGACTTTCGTTCGTTCTCCTTCTTTCACTTCTTCACAATAATAATTCTTTAAAAACCTGGAAGGCTGCCAGACATCGATTCAAACTTTATAATTCGTGCATTAAACGCATTCACATAGAAGTAGATTGTGAAACCCGTAACTCGTTTGCAAAAGTAACGATTTTTCTTATTTTAATTTGTAATTCAAGTAGCGGTTGGTATCTCTAATAACCTATAGTTCGGCTAAAAAAAACTATCCTTCGGTACGTATATAATAAAAAGCACCTTCAATTGTGTTGATAGTTGAGACGAGCGTATGCGAAGGCGAATATTAAGTACAGGGAGCAATAAAATTCATCCAAAAATGATTAGCTTATGCAAGAATACCACAACTGCAGTAAGTGTATCACATCTGCTTTTCCTTGCTGTTAAACATGAGCAGCAGCAGCAGCAGCAGTACTTTTATGCTGCCATATCCATATAGTCATTAGATTAAATCATAGTAAACATAAAGCAGGTAATATATTCCACCACTTATGTCTGTTTATGGAGTTTGCGTAAAAGTTTTCCTTCCTTTCAATGAATGTTTTTTGTATTTGTTTCCTTTTAATTGCGTTTCTGATTTAGGGCATTCTTTTGAATCCATCTACAGCAAAACATTTTCGTTTTTGAACTTCGTTTTCGATATTTAAAAAAAGGCGTTAAATACATGTACATGAGAATACCATGGCATTATCCTTGAAATTTCAATTGCGTTTCGATTACATCTACAAACAATTGTCAGAATTGTTAGCTTATTTCGAAAGAATTCGAAAAAGCTTTTCACAAATAGCCGCCGTAAGTGTATACAACACAATGGTGAAAACTGGCTTTGAGTTGATTGTTCAACAGTCCTAGGAAATGAGGCTACAAGGTCTACAAGATAAAGCAATTCAATGGTTCTTGCAGTGTTATAAGCATACGCCCACAAGGGATAGGGTGAACAGTCTAAAATGGCTATCTTTTAGCCAAAAATTATTGATGAATGTATGAATGTATTAAATATTTACAATGAAAAAAGGGGCGTTACCAACATTGCACATGACTTCAGGGTCAGTATTAATACGTTTAGCTTCTCCCAAAATGCTTTATATCACAAAGGACTAAAAATGGATGTGCAAGATAAGTTTGTTAAAAGGGCGAGACTACAAGAATCAATAAAATCAACGCTAAATAAATTAATAAAGAAAAACAAAGAAACTTGCTTTAAAGGAAGGCACTATTCACACACCTCCCGGGCTGCGGTCACTCCCGTGTAAACAGTGTCTCGTTTTTATAGTTTAGTTTACTACATATTAGAAATACATTTGAATATTTGTGAGAAGCACTCAACAAATATTGTGCGACACACATGCGAAAGTAAAATTATCGCACCCTCCTACCTATAGTAATATATTGCTTAAAATCTCCACGCAATCCTATATAGAGTATACACCATTTTAACAAAAGTGATTATCGTTATAAAAGCGTATAAGTCAAATTTTGACAATGTGATGAGTTAATATGTGTAAGGCAGGAGGGAGTGATATTTAAATATGCACGCATGAAATGTTATACGTAAAGAGCAGATAGTTTTCAAAACTTTTCATAATTTTGTCATCAAGCTCTTCTCTCTTAATTAAATATGCTGACTAAACGAAAACCATAATGAAACTATAAATTATGTACGAAAATCATGTGAGATTTCATGGGTAAACTTTAAACATCACTTTTATTAAATATTAAAATTTGATTCTATTAATTCGGTTATGGATTATTCCCCTCAACGATGGGGGGGATGATGGATAAGTGTGCCGCACAATTTTGCAGCAATTACACTAAACATAACAAGTAATTAAACCAAACAAAAGTAATAACGATTATTACTGAGTGTTAATAATATTCGAGACTCGAGACAATGATATTTTTAATCATATCGGGTTCATAGGATGCGGACAACTCGTCGTCGTACAACACCTAACGGCGTTCTGTCCCGCAGATTGCAATTTAAAATGTGCGTACAATTTGTGAATATTCAAAGGGAGAATTTAAGGAATGCTTTGGGTCTGTTGCAACAGTCGTAGAGGCTTTCCTTCTATCAGGAGGAACAATTTTGCTTTACCCAGAAGTATTCATTTTGCGCCTTTTTCTCCAGTTCTCGAGTTTCTTGTTGGCTAGTTGTGCGTTGTGCGTTGTGCGTTGTGCATATTGAGTGCCTCGTACTGCGTTGAATCCTATCACGAACTAAGTAAGCCCAGAAAATGTAGACATTTAATATGTTAAAGAGTCGGTGCATTTAATTTTAGTTAAGTTCGTCATTATATATATATATATATATATATATTTGTAGAATCGATATATGCAGGCATATAAAAAATGTTTTCATGTTCTTGTTTGTTTTCTCCATGTCTTTACAGGCGTCAGACTGCCGAGGAAAGAGAAGCTGAGCGACAGGCAGCCAATCGCTTAATGCTTTCTCTACAGGCAGAAGCTATAAGTAAAGGATTTGCTCCTCCACCAACTGCCGCTTTAGCTACACAAACGGTAAACGGAGCGCCTTTAGCAGCGTTGCACGGCCTACAGCCGTGGGCTGAAACAACCCACGCGGCTGGATGCTAATTTTGTCCAACACATGAAATCTCTTTTAAATATTAAATTTGTGATAAACTGTATATGTATATGTAAATAAGATTAATTAAATTAATTGTAAGAGCTGCAACTAACACTTACACAATATACACGTATAAAATGATAATTAAAAGATCACTTGTAGAGTATACAACAAAGACCTTTCGCAATGCCCTTCTGTTCTGTCTCAAGTATTAAATTTATAAGAAATTTGAAAAACCTGACTCATTTTACACGATGTTCCCATATGCAAATATTTATACTTTTATCCATTTGCAAATTCCTTCCGAATTATATCGAACATGCCTCCGCTTTACTATTATGTTCAAGTGTTCTCGCGGATTAGGAATGAAAGTATAGCAATAAAGTATAAAATAAGAGAAAATCCGTGTAATTTTGAAAAAATTACATATTCCCTTATAAGATGTAGACTAATTTTCATATCTCGATTTTGATGTCCAAGCACGCGCATAAAACTCTGACCGCATAAGATGTATTTCCTGGTTTGGTCGAAGTCCGTAAATGAACAGAAAGGAAAAAACTAAACCTTCGCCTACAAATTTTGTAATAAAAAAAAAGAAAAGTCGGTCCGCAAAGCTGGAAAAAAGCCAAACTACGAAACATTGCTCTCATTGCAAAGCAACGTCTTATATAAGTGCTAGCAGATTCCATCTTTTAATTTGGTTCTGGTTCGGATTCGGCCGAAAGTGATTTTCTTTTCCTTTTCCTTTTCCTTTTCCTTTTTTTTTAAATTCGGAATGAGCTGCGTATGTGTAGTTCGTTCAATGTACATAAAATGTAAACGTATATAATATATTCATTTTAATACGAATTCATATAAATGGATTAGACAGAAGATGTTATAAAAGTTTTACTAAGTAGTTAATGCCGTTCTGCCGCAAACTGCTCGAGGTAAGCAAGCAATAGTTGCAACAACATAGTTAAAGAGAAAACATAATAGCAGCATATCCTTCTCGCTCCTTTATCCCAAATACCTACACAAATGTAACCTAGCATTTAGCAAATAGTTTAGAAATCTCTTAAGGCTTGAGAAGAAGAAAAAAGACAAATTTATAAATAATTTGCTTGTAATTTTCAAAATTTTATGAAAACAAGAAAAATACACTGAAAATATATATATATATATATATATATATATATATATAAAAATTGAAAACCAAGTCGTTTAATTGAAACTTGAACTGGAATAAGGGGAAATGGATGACAGCGACAGCGCTTAGAAAACCAAGAAAATATGATATGTATGTATAATGGATTATATATATGGAAAATTCTTTTCTATAGTTGGTCAAGGCTCGCAAAGTCGCTTTATTCTTATTATATAATTCATAATTGTATTTTTCCGTAAAACAAACACAAAACAAACAAATAAACAATCCATCTCTATTAAAAAAGCCGGAAATCAAACCCAAGAAGAGCCAAACTATAATTATATGTTTAACGCGCCGATAAACATCGTCGGATATTTTCTTTCTTTCTTCTTTCTTTCGTTTATGTCACATGTTGCTTTTTTCTCGGCAATTTGCAGAGCCACCTCCACTTGTATTAACTCCATATTGCAGGAAAACGTGCGCACAAATATCTCGTTCTTCAAATTATCTTTACTTTACTCTCTAATAATGCTTCACTCTTTAATCATAAGAATGCCGTCCGTATTCTTCACAACTTGACCGTAATTTTTTCTTTTTTTTTTTTGATTTTTTTTAATGAGTTCTTCAATTCTTTAGCAATAAAATAATTTTAACGATCCTTATATGCCTTTCAGAAGCAACACTTTTCATATCCACTACCGCCGAGCATGTTCGCACTGTTCATCTGACGGTAACGGCTAACAACGAAAATGAAACTTCGTTAAGTTCATTCCTTTGGAATGGGATGCGTGAGGGGCAATATCCTTGCATTGCAAGAATTGGAATTTTGCAATTCTAGGATTCTAGGAAAATAACTTGGGGTGTACAACTGGCTAAAGGCTCTTACTACTCTTGCTACTACTATATATTATTATTATTATTATTATTATTATTAAGCTGATTGAAACTCTTTCTCTGCCGAAGACTGACGAGTGTAATGTGAAGGTTAATGAATCTACTGTTTAAAGCACTTTGCATAATTTTCAGATGCGGTAAATAAGGTTAATTTTGATTGCGTACTTATGACGGAAGGGAAATAAATGTTTAACGAATTGGAAAAACTTCTTATATATAACATATACGAACATCTTTCTTACTTTTTCTTTTGGATGATTAAAGTATTAAATTAGATCAAATTACTGTTTCTTAGAGGATATTGCTACTATTAGCAGGTTCTCCAAGGCGACTAACAATTAAAACATGTAAAAAATATATCTGGGCTATGAAAGATTATCTGCTTTATTTCATATTACATGGGGTTGTGTTGTACAATAGACGACGACTAATTTCAAAAGCTATATATTAGCCCCAAAGCGCTTCAACCCAGTTGGAGGGAGTTCCGCTGAACTCGGCTGTCTTAATAGAACTGGTTGAAAAAATCAAGAGAAGTAACGTAAGCATTTGTAGGAGAAAAGCAGAATAAAATGCAAGCATCACGATCGCACTTAAAAATAAATTGTTGGACTAAACTTTTTGGCCATCTATTGCAAGTTTCTCAATGATGATATGTTGGTCGCAATAGATTAATCTACGCTAAAGTAACTTTTCTAACCACTAACTTACTTAACTATTATTAAAATCGTCTTTCAAATCAAAACTTTAGATTACCAGAAAGCATTGCAAAGCAAGAAGAAAATGTTTCAATCGTATGTGACCTGCGGGAATTTCTGCAAAGCGATTCCAACTCCTGGAATCCCATTAACATCTATAGCTCGCCTTTAGATAGCCAAAAGTCCCTTTGCAAAAAGGTTGTCTTAATATGCAATAATTGTAACTAAAATTTGGACCCGTGGTAACATGTCGTTCGTAGTTGGCGTAGAGCTCATCATCAAACGATAATATCTAGCCATCAAAAAGATTATATTTAGTTCAATGTCAGCTAAAAAATCAGATCTCTAAGCTGACTGCTTCAACTGGTTAAAATGCTAGGAAATCGTTAAAGATATGTTTGTCCCTAACATGTAACTCAGTAACTGAGTTTAACTAATCGAAATAAATTTGTGCTAAAGTAGCAGCGCACGAGTAATATGGCAGACCTTGATTGATTATTGACCAAAGTTGTGGACAGTTTCTCATTTAACTAATCTGTTTATATACGAACATGTCGTGTTCAATGTAATTCTCTTTTCCAAAAAAAGGAAAAAAAAAAAAAATAAAAAAATATAAAAAAAAGGGAAGAACTAAAAAAAAAAAAGATGGTGAAGAAAGAATACCAGAAAGGTAAAGCAGTATAGACAGAGAAGATTACTGTTACTTTTCTGTAGCATGAAATGCAAGGACATGTGTATGAATGAATGAAAACAGACGTAAAAACAGAGAAGAGGGGCAACACATTTGGTCAAGAAACAAATTAAAAGTGAACATTTTTTGACCAAATATAAAATAACAGAAAGCAAAAACGAAGAAGAAAAGGGGATTTAACTATTCCATCAAAGATGAATGAAAAGTGGTCGCCTCTTCTATGCATGTGTGCATGTGCATGTATGTATTTATACTGAAAGTTGAGTACTTGTTTTAAGTAAACGATATGTACGTACGATATAAACGTAACATACAAATAAGGAACACGTGTCCTCCTCTCAACTTGATGGACGTGCTTGATTATGGATTATGGTTGATAAAAGGGTGTGCAATGTAATAAAACAAAACGGATATAGGATATGAATATCTACAGCCGGTATTTCCAGCAGAACGGAGAAGGCAGCAAGCAAACCTTGATGTGAATTTCAAACAATCACTAGCTTAGGTAAGGCTTCACTCAGACCACTTGTACATGCGGCATTTACGCGATTTTGATAGATTAAGATTTTGTTACTTAGTTTAATATTAGTGACGTAACCAGCCCCTACACAAAAGTATATACCAAACTTGAGATCAACATCAAATTCGTATAACATCGTTTATAGATTGTTGTGCGTTGGCTACAAAACCCATTATAGTACTTTCTGTATTAATATTAGCTACTACGACGTTTTGGGCGGCAGATCTTAGGCAAGCAAGTCAGATAACACCGCTTCGAAATTTTACACCAATCAACCATGTATGTATAGGGTGTTGGAAGAGCCTCTCTGGATATTGTACATTAACAATGGAAAAATTCTATCTTGCCCCTGTCTTGCTAGAGGCTGTAGAAGATGGGCAAAAAGTTGTGGTAGTCTTGGCTTGCTTCATGCACGAAGCCGAATTCCCGACTTTGTTAATTAATCGAACTATTTTTTGTCTATAGAGCACAAATTCTAGAGCGTATACATGACATTTAATTAATTTATGGATTGCAAGGGGTTAATTTTCAAACTTGGTCAGTTATCTTAATTCAAAACTGAATTTGACAAATCACCCATAAGCATACAAACGGTAATGTGCTATAGCGAATAAAAGACGAAAAGAGATAGCCCATGCAATGTCAAAGAACAAAGCGGACTTAGTTGTATCACAAACTCACAGAAAGTAACGTAAAGCATTTCCACATAATTTACAACTGTTTACAAGTCAAATAAATGATGATTGTGGAGTCAAAGGAAAACAA
This sequence comes from Glossina fuscipes, assembly GCF_014805625.2. Lineage (NCBI taxonomy): Eukaryota > Metazoa > Arthropoda > Insecta > Diptera > Glossinidae > Glossina > Glossina fuscipes. The sequence continues at coordinate 14,515,663 of NW_023998417.1, forward strand.
AAGCAAACGTGGATCAAAGTCGGCTTAACACTCACCGCTTTTTGCTATGCTGTTACGGATTCGGAATTTTTTAATCGTCCTTTGCTTTTATAGCAATATAATGAAATATCTCACCAAACCTGGTTTTCTTCTGCCGTATCCTGAATTCATACGATGGGCCTCTCGCCCATTTTCCATTTTGATGTATGGCGCTGACAATAGTACGCTATTCGCCAATCAGAAAATGTAACGCGGCTCTGACCCGAACTCAGATGTGCTCTAAGTGTGTCAAGTGTAACTAACAAACTTCGTATACCATCGCACTAGATCGGCTTGAGCCGAATTTTTCAGTATCTTCTTGTTCATCAAATACCATGCTTTGAAAGAATACAAAACAATTGCCCGCCGTAAGTAAGACGGCTTTAGTATTCAACATAGCAATGAACAGCTTAGTAATATTCGTTCCAAGTGGGAGTAGATACTTAAGAATTTTGTGGTTTAAGGTGTAATTTTTAAAGCACAATAATTACACTCATTCGAATCGAAAATGCATTTTACAACAGGTACGAAGCGTATGCCCACATATTGCTATAGCCTTGACCAATAATCGTGGCTTGCTTTTGGAATAAAGCGTTCACAATAGAATAAAATGATTAGAGATAATGTCGACATTCAGACGCCGATCATACTCACTGTGTTAGTCTGGATGAGAGTGTTGGCTTTGAATGTCACAAATCGATAGGGACAATAAGTATACCCTTAAGTATACGTGGATATAACGAGCGCGGTTTTAACACCAAAAATGCATAAAGGTAAGGCAATCAGCACTTAACACAAAAGCACAACGGCTAACAGGCAATTAAAACACATTTGGATCGTCGTGAAAACATTCTTTAAAATAAGTCGCCATTTTAGAGCATTTTGTATGAAAACGTCTGTGACAAATTGACGCTTTTTAATTCATTGCTTGGTTGAAAGTCATCGGGGCATTATATAGAGTCAGTAAGAGGTACGTAATGACTATGTAACGTTGTGGGCAGCACAGGTTTACACTGCAGCTAATGCTACAATGCTAAATGCGAACTGATTGATGATGATGGCGTTCATAATGACACTGTAAAATGTGAATCCTAAGCTAACTTAACTTAAACAATTCACCCAAGCATATGGAGCTGAAGGTGTTCTGTTGCATTGGCACTCATAAAAAACTAAAGAGAAAGAGACTGATTAATTGTCACCACACTATCGCAAATCAAAAGAACTTGTGTGTCAATTAAATAAAACAAAATAAAACATTCAACCGAACTCTTTGTCAGTGCCTCGTGCTCTTTAACTGTAAGAATTTAATCATAATATCAAATGCATTCAGTGCTCCGATGGCCCCCTGTCCTGTCCTGTCAACAGTTGTATGTCAAGGTCTGTTAGGTTAATAGTTGTATTTTTTCCGTATCTTCTGCATTCTTTTTTTTTTTTTTTTTTTTTGGAAATTTTAAAAGGTCCTGATGTCTTTACAAATTGTATTTATGCTTGTGTCATTTAAAATTTACAGATAAGCTAACCTGTGTTGATTTTACAATACGTTTTGTCATCATACGGGACGTCACGACTTTCAGCATAGTAAGTTAAGATATTTATGACCTACACGTTAAAATTATATTTTTATTTGCACTGTATGTTCGCGTGGCGTCTTCGTGGCACGAGTTCGTATTGCACTTTCCAAGCCTAACTCGAACAGGCCTATACTGGTATACGATTTGGAAATGAATTTTGCATAACAAGCTAGACTAAGAGCCGGCGTCGGTTACATCACAAGTTTTCTTTGCCATAAACAGTTAGCTTACTCACTCATTGACACTGAGTCACTGGAAACGCGAATATCAATCTATTTAAGTAAAGTAATCGACTCGTTAATGCGAGCCTATAAAACCTATCAAAGTCATTCCCGTTTGATTCATTTCCTCGCAGTTGAGTTGTCTTACAAACAAAACTTTTTTAAAGGTTTTGTTCATTCATAGCGCAATTTCATATTCGCTTACGCCCTTCAAGGTTCTGCCAAGTGTGCAAGTTGCCAAAATTATTGGTATTATGTGTCCACTTCCGACAGCTCGCCATTTAGTTGTCATAATGGACCTCAAACAAGCAAACAATTGAACGTGTAGTGATAAATCTCGATTTGGAGTATCGACGATTAATCTCGGTCCATAACACAACCCTTGGTAGCTGTTCCCCAAATACATAGCTTAACCTAGCGATATGTATGATTACAAGCACATCTCCCGTAACTAAAGTGAATGACATATACGTGCGGTGTTTAAAATCTATTAAAGTCAAAGGATCACATAGGAACAGCGAAAGGGATTTTCGAACGAAATAGATACACAAGTCAGCCAAACAAATGAAAGTACAAAAGCCAGAACAGGACTGCTATGAAATGGGTAGGGATTTGTAACTGTTTTCGGATTTTATTGAAGCTTCGCATTCATTATTAAAACTATTTCTTTCAAGGTATCCGCTTGAGTGGCCGAGTAGGCAAAGTTCCAATTTTGGTAAGTAAGCAAAAGGCGAGGGACGTTCGAATTGACTGGAAAATATGGTCAAGGAATGTAAATAAAACACGAAGATGACCAGCGATGAATGCGGCAGCAGCAATGTCGCTCAGCCAACTTCTGCTCAATGAAATTTCTAAAGCGGCTCCAACCGACGAGTGAATGAAAGTAAGTTTTGTAAGTAAAATAAATTTGAAAGCAAATTTGATGTAAGTTTTTTTGAATTCGAAATTCAACTATATAAAGCACAAGCTCACAAGCCATCAATATGGATAATCTTCACAAATATATATATAAGATTTGTAGGATGATACTATATAATGTATGTTGGAGATTTAGTTACCTTCTTTGCCAATAATGCTGAACGCATTTACATCTAAAAAAAATGCCATGTGTTGTGAATAGAAAGACAAGTCTAGAGTTCGCCGGCGAAATGCATGGATTTGCAGGATTCTCTGTCAATAACACTGAAATCCCTCTATACGTTCAACAGAAACAGAAGCATGTTATAAGTGAAGAGGTTGGTCCACTAAAAGCAACTCAATTATTCCGAGTCCAAATCTCAAGTGCGGAAGAGTTGTCAATAGTGTCGATGGCCTTAGACGGTAGTGCGTTAACACTTTGGTCCCTAGCTAAACTACTAATGGTAATAATGTTTTCAAAGTACGACGCCTGGGATCTTAAGTAGGATGGGCTTTCCATGTGCTACACTGCGAAATTGAAAGTTTAATTGAAAGTTAAAAAGCGATAGTTGTATCTTTATGAGGTAATCGTTTCCCTAGAAGTCTGCAGATTTTGAATAGTTATCGCGTTTTATAATAATCGACAACGACTCTTTCTACAAAACTTTTTAATTACCGCTGTCGTGAACGCTTATATAATAGATGATGAATAAGACAAATACAAAGTCATTCTAGCTCACACATGGTTTATGTTGAGTGGCGGATCATCACTTTAATTTGTAGCCGCAGTTATAAAAAATCGCAATTATGTCGGTTTCATGTCGAATTAAAAACTTATTTGCTAACAACATTTGTTCATAGGTATTGACCACATTCGATTTTGGTATTATTGGTCATGATGATGACAGTGACTATTGATTGTTTTACTTTTTCTTTCTTCGATCCCTTACGTTTGCTTGTGACGATGTGATAATGACGCTAAAACACTTGTCATTCGTTCGGTTTATATATCGCAATCAATCGATAATTCTTATAACATCAAATGCTCCTGCCCCTTGTTAGTTAGTGCGAGAGAGAGGAGGAAGAAGGGGAAGAAGAATTGATGTTCAAGTTTATTGGCGCCTATAAAATCATTTTCAAACGAACCGAAAATTTTTATCAACAAAAGTGCTTGTTTAAGAGCGGAAGTAATTAACGTAAAAAATAATTTCGCAAATTTGAAGGGAACAAGAGAGGGGAATTAAATACGTGCATTCAATACGTCCATATGTCGGTTTCATTTATAAGTTATATATGCAATCGTGTGTTTTGAATCGTGTTCGTATATACTACGATATTGCAGTCATATTCTAACAGAAGCAATAAAAGAAAGCTTCCGAAGCAGCGAGAACTTTATCACAATCTTATATCAATAAGATCGCGTACAAGATATGTGAGAATAACATTGAATAGCAATCTACGAGCATCCTCGAGTATTAGATGTGAATGTAAAGTTGATTGTTATATATAAACAAGTGTGTGTGTCGCCTACCATGCGTAACCTGAACTCTTGTCTTCACTAAACTCTTGCTAGTACTTAGAGGCAATCGTGGTAACATCCTCTTGGAGGCAGCTCCGCTTTCACGCATTAACATTAAAATTTCCAACTTTCTGAGGACTTCTTCGTGTCGATTTTCCAAATCTTCCTGAAAAGCACTAAGCGAATGAAAGTAATTAAGTCGAATAAGAGAAAATTTGTTTCTCTTTGTGTTATACGCAATCCACTCATTATTCCTGTGCACCTAACAGTAAAAATCCTCCATCTCAATGTCTTACTCTACTCGAAAGGACCTACACGCTTTGATGAGTCTATGACGCGTATTTCATGATAACGAAACCAAATAATAGAAAGTTTGCCCTAAACAATTTAAGAGAATTTATTTTCTTCCCTTCGAAGCTTTTAATGGTTTTTTTTTTTAAAATATTTATGAAACTTTTAGAAAAATATTTCTAAATCCTTTTTGAGAAAACCGATAAATTTTTAAAAACATCTAGAATGTGCCCTTTATCGCCTAACTATAGAAGAAGGGGGAGACAACTTTTTTCTAAGATGACACTGTTTTATTTTTTATTAAATGTCTACGTTTTACACAGATTTAGTATAAAAGTTATTAGTGCACATATGTAAGATCATGTTGTTGAAAGAGTACAGAGGGCAAAGCGCACACAAAATGTCTTACCGACCTGAACATGAGCCTAAGACGGTTTTAGTGGTGAGCTACTTTTTTGAAATTTCTTTAAAGTAGGGTTAAAGTAAGCAATGGTAACTTTTACCAAAGAAAAAGCTAAACATCGAATGTTTACTTTTCCGAGGACCCGTGCTCGACACATTTTCCTATTTTTTCTTAAGATTCTTTTCAAGTTTTGCTCTTCATTTTCCAGAATTCTTGTAAAATCTTGCATTCGGAATGAGAGGACAACAATAGCACGACGACGTTATTATGAAAGAAAACACTGCAAGCGCGGGGTACGTGGGAGAAATGAATGCAAATAAATTATTCGTAGCACTCTCGGCGCATTCTAACACTTGTACAAAGCCAATGATTCGACACCCCTTCAAGCACTTCAAACACTTCATTTATGGGTAATTGGCATGCAGTTAACTAATTCAGAATGAAGTGATTGTTTCAAAGGATAGCATGTATATATACATATATATGCATGTATGTATGTACATATACACAAGCCGACAAATATTGTTATATTTTATATGGAATGAACAATGAATTTATGGCAACATTAGTAAATCCAAACGCTCATGCATATGTATGAGAGTAAGACGTGTGTGTGTGTGTGGAAGGAACTCGAGCCTTTTATGTGCTTTGTGGCGTCGTAATATTTATGGAAACAATTTGCAATGATTTTTATTTTCTCATTGTTTTGCACACGTTACTCTTTGTATCGAATAAAAATTCCCAAGGAATATTTCGACCACCCTTCACTCTTGTAATGTACATATGTTTTGTATTAAATTTGCTTACAATTTAAGTAAAATATTACCGAAGTCACAGATGTAAGCGCTTGGTCTTAAGTTCGTCGTCGGGAAATGAAAGTATCGTGATTTTCTCACGACTGGGTCATGACTAAAGGTGAGAGAGCGCTTGCTGAGTTACGTACGGGGCCGTATTGACTTTTGGTTGCAGCAAAGGAACGCAAGAACTTCGCCAAGTCGCATCTCTGTGGGAGGAAGGATATTTCGGCGATCTATTTGGCATTTGTTGTTGTCGCAAACTCCTTTTGCCAGCCAACGATATAGTCGAGCCATTGGAAACTTTTTTTTTTTTAAGAAATTTTCAAAATCTGGAATTGTTAAAGACCTCCCAGCCATAGACCGTGTAAAAGAAGCAAAATATATGTTGGATTCCAAAAAGCGCGTTGATAGGTAAATTCAATCAAGTTTTGAGAAAATTTATATTGTGGCAAAAGGTAAACTATAACTTCGGGCAAGGGCAACAGTTAGGGTAAGAAGAGCACGGTTCGGTCCAAAATAAATGTAGCTGCCAGCAGAGTTGTTGGGCGACAAGAAATCGTCTAAAAATTTTAATATTCAGTTTATTGTTTTTTTATTTTTTTTATAACATTTAAAGCCACAATTTATTGTTTGTTAATTTTGTGCTCTTCGCGTTTAATCGAAAAGTGCCAGCGCACATTTACTAATCGCCTCCAATTTGAAACAATTGCCATTTAGTTGTTTAGCAGTTTGGTTTTTGTTTTTTTTTCTGTGAGAGAGTGATGCAACACGTACCATACGTAACGTGTTGAATTACTGAAAATAAATTTATTTCAAATCGAAATTGGATTTCACAAAATGTTTATTAGCGTACGTTTTCCAAGCCCAGACTTTGACCGCAAATCAGTTAAATCAAAATGTTGAAAACATCATTAAAATTTGAAATTTTAAATTGATTGTCTAACCAATAATAATGCCCATATATATATATATATATATATATCTATGTACACAGAAAAAAAAAAAGGCAGAAAAAAAAAAACATAAATGAAAATTAAATTGAATAGGTAAGCACTTGCATACGAAGCAATTACAAAAAGTTTCCAATTAAATTATTAACTATTATTAAGAGAGTGAATAGAAGCGTAATGGAAATTTTATAGGAAAGACATTTAAACTTTACTTTAGCGTCCTAAAACACACAAAGTATTTGTACTTTACTCTAGTGCACTAAAACACAAAGCACTTAACTCACTTAACTGCTGTTAATATTCGAATCGAATACCTTTATTGCATATCAACGGTTCGGAAAAGACAAAATTAGGTCAGAAAATCTTATGAGAATTCCGTGAAGTAAGCTTTTCTAATAAAATAACTAAATTGTTAAGTTATTACGACTAAGTACGGCTAGGGAGAACAATTTCAACCTTGTGTTCGTAGCGCGGTATTGCAAATTAAAATTGATTAGCACTGGGCTAGAGAACGAAATCGAACTCCTAATTATACAAAAATGTCGTTAATAAAAGATCGAGTAGTGCTTGTAGGCAAATAACTACACATGCAACGTTGCCTCGCTGGCTGATATTGACCGTCGAACTTACACCCGTTATGTTTTCTTTTTGTACTTGTCAGCACTTTTTCTCTCTGAGGCTTTGCGACTGCTATTATTATAGTGGCCCAGGTTTCAGGATATAATCATGATCGTAGAAATTGATCGTATAACATGCTTCAAATAATGGAAAGTATTATCGTATGTATCGAAAGGGTAAAGTGGATGAGAGACAGAGGTATTTACCGAGTTCTCACAGATGATAATTGCACTAAAACTCTTTTGCACGTTGCGACGGAAATGTAATTTTGACTATCATCAATCTACTTTTTTCTCCTTGATTTCCTTCGGGCGGAAAGCGTCGACAAATTGAATTGTTCTTGAATCGTTCACATCAAATTAAAGCATTAGTTACAAAAGATCTTATCAATCGTTGAACTAAAATGTCATTTTTTTTAATCTTAAAAGAGCTTAAGGGGCTTCGAAAAGAACCTACAACATAGATGATCTCTTCAAATTAGTTTTGAAAATTTTCAGTGCTTTTATTGCCGAACAGGAAATCATTTTGAAAAGATAAAATGCAAGAGCTACGAACAACTGCAGAAAGAAAAAAAAAAAAAAAAAAAACGATTACAGTTCGCCAAAATAATTGCCATAGTTAATGTAATGAAAGAAAGAAAAAAATATTAATTTAAACAACTTTTAATGGTTAAATCAACTTAAAAGCTTTTCAAAGAAAGAAATTTTAATGGCAAGAAAAAAAAAATCACTTGGATTGAGCGAAACAACCGAAATGCCAACGATTCACATGGAAATTTGCATCATATCCGCTGTTGCGGTTGCTATGCTACAATGAGCACGTTTCGTATTAACAAAAACATCATCAACATCAACTTTATAATGGCTGCGCTGCAATAACTACAGGATTCGTTAAAACGACCGCAACCAATGCTTTACATTCACCATTCAACACAAAGCACATTTTAAGCCAAATGGCAAATTGTTAAGAAAAATGGCTGCAATACATAAACGTATTATATTGAGTAAATGAATGAACAGACTAGTCGTTGAGCAAGTGAGTGAGTGAGTGAGTGAGTCAGTGAGTACGTGAACGAAGTAAGATTTGACTTGACTGTCTTAACAACAGGCCATCTAACTGATTGATTGACTAACTAACTGACTGACTGACTGACTGACTGACTGACTGACTGACTGACTGACTGACTGATTGTGAATAACCATGCGAACGGACTAACTGACACTGACATGATATAACAATATATGTACAAGCAATGACAACAACAATATCTATATAGTTGAGCATGCAACAGCAACAATCAGTAAATCAATTTTAAATAGCGATCAACTACAACGTCATTACATTACGTTAGTGTTATTATTATTATGGTTTATAGCAAGACGTAGCATGTGTTCGCAGAGCTTCAAAACCAAACTAAACCGAGCCAACTAACTTTAAAAACGATAATAATATGGAAAAGCATAATAAAAAAAAAAAATTAACAAAAACAACAGCATATTAAACCAGAAATCCATTTCAAGCCATTTCAATGCAATTCACTGCAATGCAGCACAACTCAATTCAATCCAATATCTTTGAGTTGATGAATACGTTTTTAAATTGTTTTATTATTATTATTGTATTATTTTATTGTCGGTGTTGTTATTGTTGTTGTTGTTGTTGCTGTTGTTTTTGTTAATATTATCTACATCTTAACTAAGCATGTATTGAATTGTTTTGGTTTATTATTACATTACTGACGATTTGCTGTTACTATCTGACTTTTGATACCATCGTTGCTCTGTTCTATGTGGTAAGATTAAAAGTTAATGTTTGAAATGATAAAAATTGCTTTGCGAAAAAAGCAACATTAAATTGCGTCAATAAGAAAATTAACTTTTACATTTTCTCCATCTCGTTCTCGCTTTTTTATTTTATTTGCCTGCGATTTCACCCATTAATGCCTACACATTAATAAAACTTTTCAGAAATTTTCATTCAAAGTCCTGCTAAAGATTTTCACAGAATTAATGGAATCGCTTTTGCTTACAACATCGTCCGCAAGTCAATCACCCAATCAATCATTTAATTGTAGATTGACTAATGTTTTCTGTGACCTAATGATCCCAAATCGGCAAATGTACTGCGATCAGAGAGTTGCCGTATATCAGTTATACGCAGCACTTTCATTACTCTTCACTTTTTTGAACAACTTGTGACATAAATCCGCCGATTGTAAGGCTAATTATATGATAATAACGCGATGTTAAGTGGATTTAGAAATGATTATCATTGAATGCGTAAAGAGATGGATTGCGAAGCCGCAACACCCTAACTATTGCATGAATACATGCAGTCGAGAGATTGAATCCACCTCTAATAGCCAAAAACCTTTTAAGCAACATATAAAGAAATGATTTTTATTATTTCAACACTGAAATCTGTTTGTCTTAAATGCAATCTCTCAAATCTTATTTAATAAAACAAAAAACCAATTCTTCACAAAAGGCACTGCTTACTTGATCTTACACCTTTTTGAACTTCTTTATTCTCCTTTACTATATCTCTCATACCGTGTTGTTAATCACTTGTTTCTCTTAACTAGAGGAAGTTGCGAGTTTAACCTCTTTATTCACTTTATTGTTTCTTAACAAGTACGAAGCAGCGAAACGAGTGTCGCTATCTATGAGCCAGAAAACGCATGTACAGTTTCGAGACTAACGCAAAGAAAATTTCGAATTTTTCATTTATAGGATTTGTTGTTGTTTTATTAATCAATTCTTGCGCCATCTATACGTCACTTTTGCTAGTTAAGATCGCAACCCGTTTTGGAGCGTTGATTATGTGCAGCTTTAGTCGCAATGTCAACGGTAAGATGGCAGTGAATAGTAGGAAACAAACAAACACCGGAAATGTATTCCACCAACTGCAAATAGCTTTTTTGAATGCAATTTCGGTGCGCTGTCTTTCAATGAGAATCCAACTTCAAAAAAGAAAAACAAGAGGGAAAAACCAATTTTTATTTATACAAGTTTCCATACATTTTGATTTTTGAAACGATATCAAAAAAAATGCCTGCATTGCTCTCTTAATTACTATTCGCATAGGCGGCCGGATAGTATAAGTCTGCGGTTGCAATTCGAGCACAACGATTGCCAAGCGATTGTGACGTACACGTTTTATTTATCATTGCATCACAAACAGTATATACTTCATGTGATATGAGTAATTGCTCTGAAGGAAATGATAATTATTTTTTGGAAAATTACCAAAAATAGCATAAATCTGATTAAACAACTCGAAATGAATAAATGCAATATAAAAATGAAAGAGAGGAAAGAACAACACGAAAACATTTATGATAGGCCTGTGTACTCGAAACGCACACATTGTCAACCGTAACAGCCAGTCTTTTAAAGCAACTGACAACTGACGTGATACCGTCACTATATATATTCCTTTTTTCTTCTTCTTCTTCTTCTTCTTCGTCTTGTTCTTGTTCTTCTTCCCACCCATTAACGTTAAACCGTGAATGAATTAAAATAAATTTTCTGTGACAAATGAATATTCATATGCTGCGTATATTAAAATGATGAAAATATAAAATGTATTTAATGCGATTGTTGTGTGCAACGCGTAGCTAACTAAATGCGCAGTATTGGTTTGTGTGTCACGTTTATCTTTTTGCAAATTTTTGTGTAAATAAATTTTCTTGCTTATTTTACATAATTGTATGATTATGTAGCATACATTTCATGAGCCTTAACTAATTAACGAAATGCTCTGAATTGCTGTTTCGTTTGCACTCAATGACATCTTTTTCACGTAATTGGTCTTAATGAGTTTGCATTAGTGTACATGTGCAACGTGCAACGAAGGCAATTAAAAAACACCATCAACTTTTTACGCACCACCAAGGGATGGGAGCATATTACTTATAAGAAGAGGAGCAAGAGAAAGCCTTGGAAAGGTTTTGCGAGTTGGTTCTCTATGCTTGAAGCATCTACATCTGCTAGGATGAAGACTGTGCGTTAGATTTTGTCTTATTTCTCTTATTTTACGCCGACAGATTCAATTCGGAATGAATTTTACAATGCATGATAAGTAACGATTAGTATATCATAATAACCGGACGCAAATTTTTATCAGTGTCAACAACGAAAACATTCATGAAAATAAATTCCCGATCGATTAAAGCTTTGTCGTTATCAAGTCGGATCTGGCTCAAGGATCACGTGATTATTTTAGTTTTTTTTTTACGTTACACGTGAGATGATCGCTAAACCATCTTTTAAACACTTCATAAAATGCAATGAAATGGATACGAATGAGAAAGGGGAACCCGATGAGCGACGAGCACTTAATTTGCAACCATTACACCCTTACAGTCAAGCTACAGGAAGTAACAGTGACTTCCGTGTTCAAGTTTGTGTTTGCGTTTAGGACAACTTTCAAACTATATTCTGTACAAAAAAAAAAAGAAGAAGTGATGTCGAGTTTGCATTTCGACTAAAACGCAATCATGCGATGTAGAAGAAGAGCAACATAAATATGCATGCGGTTTAGGCGTTCACACTTCTTTTCAAGTCACTGGATGCTGGCAAATGATTAAAACTGCGAGGTCTATTTTATTATACGCACTTAGATGCATTTTTCTCCGTTTTTCAAGTTACAGCAACCACTGGTTGGAACGATTGCTTTACTCAGAGTTAAGAGTCATTTTTCTTAACGAATTTATAGATCAGCCGTTGTCGAAGGGGCAGAGAAGACAACTCGGTTGACGTTCGTCTTCATTGTCTGCATTTGACAACATTTACAACAAGCATATAATTTGCGGTTACGTGTCGTCGTGGCCTTCCTTTGCCCCGCTCGTCGCTATAACTAGCCAACAGCTTTTTAGAGGCTTTAGGTGCTCGCTTGTTTGTTCATTGAAGCTCTGCTGGTTAAAGTAATGAGATAGTTTTTTTCATCGTTTTGTTGGTGACGAAAACGTATTAAAGATAAATAAGTAGAAAAGGCAGCGTTCTGCTAAAAGAAATCATGCAAAATGTTGTTGTTGTTGGTTGGTGTTGGTTCCGCTATTGTTATTGTAACACTACATACACTCTTGCATGTATTTAATGCAGCTTGCATTGTGCAACTCATTAGCACTTATTATTATAAATGCTTTGTGTTGGATATTGTTGTCGAAAACATGTATGTATCGATAGCAATGCAGGGCTGGTCGGCCTTCCAGCCTGTTTGCCAGCATGATGAATTCTTTTATTTTTCATTTTTCATTTCTCATTTTTTTGCCTTTTTTGCATTTCATTGCTTCGACTGTTTCATTTATTTCGCACTTTGTGGTTTAGTCATTTGGTTGGCATTTTATGAGCAGCTTAACGGACTATTGCCACAAAGTCATAAAGTTAATTGAAAAGCAACAACAAAGTTGCTCAAATGAATTGTTTTTGTTATTCGTCTTCTTCTTCTTCTTCTTCTTCTTGTTTTTATTATTGTCTACCATTTCAATTTTAATATGTACGAATTGTACACCTATCGCTATACGATTGTGTATATGTTTGCATTTTCAATTCACCTCAAATGTCATGTCACGAATTCATCATGAAATTTCCATATAACAAAATGATTAAGGAATAAAACAAACAATTTTACTGTTTTCAATATAAATGTGGGTTCACACGAACACTTGTTTAACCTGCGACTGCAGTTACAATATACCATTAACATAATACACTCGAGCAATACCATCATAAAATGTACATTCAAAGTTTGTCGGTTGTCGGTGTACGGTATACGTTTCCGTTTCTAATTTTAATGTTTCTTGGTTTCATTGCATATTTGTTACATTATGCGGCATCAAATTAAATATGGCAGTCAATTATTATTATTTGCTATTTATTTAGTTACGTCTTCCACAGCATATTATTCTGCCACCACCATTTAAAGAGAACGCGTTTGCTTTGTTGTTGTTGTTGTTGTTGTTGAAGGAGGATTTTTTATTAGTTTTTTGCTGTTGTTGTTACAGCTACAATTCATATCATCGATTTCATATCGCATTACATAGAGATTGTAACCGAGAAAGGCTGCCTTTAACGCCAGCACGCGGGAAAGTTATTAATAGCCCAGTATTGGTTTTACGTTTTAGAGGGAGAGAGAGAGAGAGAGATGTAATGCGGGCTCAAAGCCAAACCGTTTCATTTTAAGACAAAATTAATCCGCACATTTACGTAATCTCTTTTAAAATCGTCTAACTGATGGCAACGAGGGGCATAAGAATCGTTTGGGTTTCCGCGATGAAGACTAAATGGATTTGCTATACGATAATATTTTTATGCGAAAATTCTCTCTCTCTTCCCTGAACGCAGTGGTCTTAGCTACGCACGCAATGTTAGTTCCAACTAAATAGTACTTCCGCCTGCACTTTACTAAGAGTTTTCCATTCGTTTTTGTGTTTGTTCCTCTTCCCATCATCAATAAATTATTCTTAGCAAAGTTTAATGATTGGTCTTACGAAACGCATTTCCAAAGGTGTTCGACTCCCTAAGACGAAGAGCTGCAAGCAGCTCCCAAGCAGTACTACCTAAGTTTAGTTTTAGGCAGCTTGACTCAGGCTTCAAATGTAGGCAAGTCTCTCGCAGCAAGGTTTTTAAGGTTGTTCATGGAAGGTTAGCTCAATACCCACATATTCGACGACTAACTTTAGTAAATGCAATCGTAACTGTAGTGCAAGTTGGTCTTGGGTGGTATTTTCCATCAAAACATTTCGAGAAACTGTAAGATGTTTTCATGCCCTACACTACTTGTGGTACAAGGATATATTAAGTTTGTGTAGACGTAAGCAGGGAGGACGTGGGATAGACGCAACTTTTATTATGCCGGTCGATTCTGAAACGATTTCCATTCGTCTTGCTTGTCTTGTTTTGTCGTGGTCCACCTACGGGCCGCAATTTTTGAGATATTTTGATAAAGTTTGTGACGCTGGCGGAGTTTGGCCCAACCATGGGTGTTGTTGAAAGTGGTTCGCTCTGAATCACTCCTTCGACCACCGCCAATTACTGCCCTTATTCAGAGCAATTTGCATAGAAAAGCCACCACCTGACACATAATTTCGCACGAGTTTCTAATGCTAGGGATTATAAACACTTGGCCTAGTAAATGAGTCGCGAAACTGCTTAGTCGGCGTGCTTGTGTTCAATTCCCAGCGCGGTAGTATGCACCTCGTTTTCGATTAGAGTGGTCATAGGTGCAGTGAATGCTCCATCGGCCTTGCATACAGCAGCTTCCAAGCTGCAGCCGCATCATATCCTTCTTCCCCCTCTTCTTTCCCCCCAAACCGCAACACATTTGTACATCTATCTGACCGAATATTTATGATAAATATTTGGTTCAAATTCATTGTGTTTTAAAGCAATGATAAACTTAAGGATAGTGTACGTGAAAAGGAATTCTACAGGATTAACGAGAGAGAAAATAGGAAGCAGAAATGATATCATTATAAGTTTTGTATTTTGTAAATTGACCAAAAATGATTGGGAGACAGACACCTGTCTGCGTTAGATGAGAGATGACCTTTTAAAATCCTATTCCCGTTTTTTTTTTTTTGTTTTTTAACGCGCAACACCTGTTTCATGCTTCATTTCAACTAATTATAAAGAACATCAATTTCTAAATATTAGACTAAAAGGGTTCACGATAAAGGCAAATGCCTAAGGTGTATGTACGCACTGGTAATAAGCAGCGAGCGCGAACAAGGGGATATCCGTTGATTATTTCAAAAATATATTCATTTCTTAAGCATATGTTTACTCAATAGAAGCCTGGTATGTAGGCGTTCAAATGTCTGCATTTGTGTTGATATGCAAGCACTTTGGTCGCTGCGACCAAAAGCAAAAACATTTATTTGATCAACAAATTCGCTTAAACATCACCTTGCGGCTGTAAATGTTGTTTTCATACTCTTTTCGGTAACCACTAAAATGATTTAATTACGGTAATCATTTTTAAAGGAAAAAAAAAAAGTCAGTTTAAAAACACGTGCTCGGCGTTCTATGACTGCGGCGTTGATAGGTTACAAATGTGCCGCCAGAGGAGCGCATTCTTGTTTGCTAATGTTGTGTACATAAAGCAATTCTTGTTTTTGCGGCAAAAGATTCAATAAGTGGCTGGCTATTGGCCGGCATAAGTATCCGGAGCGTAGTTAATTGCTTGAAATTTGCTTTCGAAGATCTTTGTTATTTATTCTGCTGCCACTACTAACAACCAAAATAAAGCATTGAAGAATGCCATTAGCGTTTTGAGACGAATCTCAGTTGCTCGTCACAAAAAGTGCGTTTATAAAAACTGCCTGAACGTCTTATTCGGTCCGGCCAATTTAAATGGGTCTCGGTTATAATCGTACCATCAGACAATTGCAAGCCGATCGAAGAGTTCTCTGCCTTTTAAGCGGACGCCTCTGAAAGGTACATGACTGAGTGTTACAAGCGAAATGACAACTTACTGTATTCTGATCCGTTGGTGATGAGTTGAAAGGAGAAAACGATTCGACTGAAAACAATTAAACTAACATTTGAATGATCGTGGCTAAGGGTGGATGTCATAGTGTGAGTCGGCTGTCAATATAATGAAAGACCTTTTATTCTGGCAGTTAACAAACAACCAGAATGGGGAATGATGGTGGCGAACGATATTATTTGTTTTGCCTTTTTCAAAACGCTAATCAAATTTTTTAGTTTGTTATTATAAGGGCTCCTGACTGACGGAGGCACTATTACGTTCAAAAGCATTAAATTATTTTTCGTTTAACTTTGTGCAATTATAGCAATTCTACGATGCATTCCCGTATGTAGCCTAATGCCTAACTACGTTCTAAGCAAAACAGGTGTTGGCCAAGGCGCACGGTAGGAATGGGAAAGCAGAAAATAAGAGTGCTTTCACTCGTGAACTATAAATTGGGCCAAGTTGTAAGTGCTATTGAATTCAATTTAAATGAATTTCTTAAAGCAAAGAAAGCAAGCTATTCTTAAGAGGTTCGAGAGAAGCTATAATTACAAGCTATGAGGGTTTTTCTTACTAGTATGCACAAAAGCATCTTATTGGCTGCAGTTTGATATCAATACCACGACCATTCCTCAGCACAACGTTCTCGCACACTCTCGTGCATTTCGTAAGAGTAACATGATTAATTAAATGCATTTCTGCTTTAATTTAATGTTAGCAATACACGCACACTGCTCTTATGTACGTGCCTGTATGCATGTAAATATGCTATATCACCTTAATCATGTTCACTTTAATATCCAGCACGAATTTACACGCGATCTTAGAAGTCGATTAGAAATGTTAACAATATTCATAGATATGGTCGTCTCTTTGTTTTTTCCTTTTTGTGTTTGTGTTTCGACGACGAATACAAGAAATTAGCAATGACTTCTCTATTTAAGTATATACTTTATGTGCTTTTAATATATGCATTTGCCCTTCTAATCAAAGACTTGTTACCTCCTAAGACATGTTGGTCAGAATTTACATAAATTATTACCTATACGCTCATGTACGTGAGTGAAGGGTTTAGCGGCAAAGGGGATTGGGGAAAATTGAGTTTCTCTTTTTCAAAGGCCTTTACTTAAATGAAAAAGGGGAAGAAAGAAAGACACCAAAGTAACGAAACGGCTGGAGAAATAAGTAGAATATTATCAATAAATCAATTTAAACATTATCCGCCCGTAAAAAATTTAGCTCGTTTTTGACCAGAAGTCAAATACTCGCCGATTACACACAAAGCAATATTTTTCAAAATCCCCAGCGCATTACTCTACCTATTGATCATTTAATGCCTTAGGTGCGAGAAAAACCCCTACCCACAAATGGTTTTCATAACGTTTGCCGTTACTTCGCACTTAAGTTTTCTTATGATTCATCTTTCGTCCCGCGATTGTTTGACCGCATGGTTTTACAATTTCAACAAACTTTTTGAGGGAGTGGAAGCAAAGGGATACTTTTCTTATGTGACATAAGGTTTTCCATGAACCAAATAAGACCACCCTCCTGAATCGTGCCAATTTGTTCCGACTCTGTTGTGCATACTGGCATTAGCTAGCTATTAATTCCATTAGAAAAGAAAATCGTCGCCAAGTCACATGGTTATGTAAACGCACTATTTGCCTTTGCATGTGGTTTAATTACGGTTACCGCAAGCAAACCTTTGGTACACTACGAAAGTTTTTAAAAGATGGCAGATGTCATTGCATGAGCGAATCTTCGCTACTTTTCATATCCACTATTGGATATGAACTACAACTCTTGTGACATAGAATCGCGTCAACAAACAAAATAAAGCTTTATCTTAGCATTTGGCGTTTTGGCCTCTCCAGAGGATTACTTACTGGCTTATATCGATCTAATTAGAATAACTTTTGTTTCTTATCAAAAATGAGCCGAAAATGTGTTTTGCAATCGTACATAGCCAGGGGGTACACGCTATTTATATCGGGTGCGAGCTCTTGGTCTGCACTTCGCTTCTTATCCCTCATGTCATATACTATGAATATTAACTAAAATAACTAAATTAAAATAACTAAATTAACGAAAATTTGAAGCTTTGTTGCATCTACACGTACGAACTAAATGCATAGTTAAAAATGTTGTGGATGAAAGTAATACTGTGTCTCGCGGTGAGATGAACGCACAGGCAGTGTGAACCGCACTTAGATTAGTTCTTTAGGGCGAGATAGTGGAAATACGTTTGTATTACAATAGACAAAACATGTTTCAAAAGCTAACGGTACTATGTTATGAGAGAGCAAATACTCCCTTCCGAGAGATGATAAGCGATTCTTAATAACTATTGAGTGTGTGAATTCGTGAGTAATTCGTGGAGTGGAATTTCCCACTACTTAATCTTAGTTTTGATTAGTCTTTCCTACTTTGGCTTTATAGGTTACGTTAAAAGGCAGCAAGTGAGTTATCAAAAAATAAATAAATAAATAAATGTTTAAAATAGAGATTCAGATATTTAATATCGACAGAAGACTGTCTTGGAGAAAGCATATGCATTACAGTCAACACCAATATCAACTAAGTGGCTTTTAGCACCAAAATCCAAGCTTAGGCTGAAGAGCAAACCATTCTGAAGCCATTATGGACATATGAGATCCAGCTATGAGGGACAACTAGCAACTATAACGTGAATATATTACGCAGATATCAATCTAAGAACTTAAGGCTAATCACAATTCTGCCTTGGCTCGTGAGCAACCACATTCGATCTTGATGTCCTGATAGTCATAGATGGAAAAACACGCTTTAACAGTAGGTTCATAAAACGCCTTATCCTAGACTTCTTACATGATAGTTATGAAGTGAGAACACTGAAGAGACCACTCCTTCATATACTGATACTTTTAATGTCTGATACTTAATATTTGATTCCTAGATGTTTAATTGTAGGTAGATCGCAAACAAACACATTTCGAGGAAAGAGTTTTTACTAAACAATAATTTCTGAACTCTTTTAGTGCAAGCCTTTAAAGTTAAGCTTTTGTATACCTTCGGATTTGTAAGGATGACGTCACCGATCGATCAAAATAACCGGAGAACGCAAATCAAGAAATGTTCCTCTTATTAGCATGCATGTACATGTAATAAAGCTGAATAAATTATCCTATATTATGGGATGATAACAATTGTCTTGTCAGTTCAACACATACATATCACATATATATATATATATATATGTTTTCATGCTGTCAAATTATACGTACTCTACATTGAAATAAGCAAATTACTAAGCTGTCAACATTATAAAAGTTAAATACTTTCCGACATATATTTAAATGTAAATTGCAACAAAAAAAAAAGCCGCATATATATATATATATATATGTGTATATATATAAACATACATATATATGTGTATGTATACCTTGGGAGCTAACTAAATGCAAAGTGTTTTTAAGAAAATTACATGGTAAAGAGCCTCTTGACGAATCCTATGCCATTTGCATGGCGAAATTACTTTTCTGTCTGTACGAATACATTTGTCAATAAACATTAACGAATATATATAGGTGGTGGTACTGTTATTTCTTTGCCGCTTTTCCTCTTCAAAGCGTTCTGTTCGCATTAATTTTTTCCCTTTTTTGTGTACGTTTTTTTTTTACAAATATTGGTTTTCAAATTCAAAACATAATGGCATAATATGGCGGCGGCTTAAATCCAACTTTTTGCTTTATATTTATGTAAATTACAATTGAAGGAATTCATAACCCAATGATTGTCTGCGTACTCTAACTAATTGGATTTCAAAAGATATACAAATTGTCCGTATAGATGTACATATACATATGCATATACATACATATATATCATAGCTTTGTGAGATATTTTTTTCTCTGTATAAATAAAAAAAAAAGAGTATGCATGAATTTATGACTTTATTATATACTTTAGCCATTTAAGTTTAGCTTCGCGTGGCTCATAAATTGTTGTCAAACTTAAGTTGCCAACTTGCATGCCGCACACGGTGCGCAAACCCTTTACCAAAGTTTTCATGAAGAAGTGGTCTGATTGGTCAAAGACCATTCTCCTTTTTACATGAAGATCGGTGAAAGATCAAAGATGAATTGTTTATGTGTATGTTAAGCTATAAATGTGTATGTAATGATGGCGGTGGTTACTATAGGAGCTGCTGCTGTTGGCCACCAAAAGCTGTCTCGGCTTATATTCAAGCCTTAATGAAACGCCATATTTGTTAATATTTTTATTGCATTTCTGCTCTCCACAGCTTCAGCCTTCGCCTCGATATATTTTTAATTTTTTTCCTTACTCTTTGCAATCAGACACTAAAATTTTTATGTTGCACGGCTCCTGTTGCATTAATATGTGTTGCGAGATGTAATTAAATCTTGCTCTTAGAGCCGTGCTTGCCTTCTGCTTAAAACTTTAAAACGAATTCATTTGTTTGCTAAAACTTTTCTTATGCATTCAACATCGATTTTCATTGGTTGAATACAAGCTTTAGATGTATTACGTTAGGTTACATCCTTTTTTGTTTGTGCCCCCAATTCCAAAAATCCTATAAAGTTTTTATTCCGCATGAGATTCCAAGTCGATTTAGATAATAAGTTTAGAGGTAGCAGAAGAACGAGCTAAAGATTTGTCCCAAAAATAGTCACAATTGATCCTTAGTTAAGATAAGCATTAAACAAGAAGTGCCCTCCGATAAGTGGCCTTATGGTGCTCGTCTTTAGGAAAATTCTATTATAATACTATTGCTATAGCACTAACTGCTGTTTCGGTCTATTTCTCTTTGAGACATAATCGACACTTCACCTGAAATATTTGTCGCTTACTAGTGCAGAGACAAAAAGTTCGTTTCAATCGTAACAGCCAAGGTGTCTTGCGACTTTCTGCTGGCGTTTTTGTCTTGCTTTTAGCAAAAGCCATAAAGTGCTTTCTTTGTATTCGCAAATTAGAACCAAAAAAATCGCAAACAACCGCTCGTGTTCACTACATTATTGCATATCTTAGGTTGTTAGATGCGATTTCGCAATTTTTTTTGTTAAGCTTAACCCATGATTAGCTCACAAAGAGCGTACAGACAAAACATTTTTCGACCTTTGGTAGCTAATTACCACATATTTACTTAATATTAATATATTGATTGTCATTAATCATAGTTTGTTGGCGGAAGAAATTAAACAGGGCTGTGTGCCTGCAACCATCCGACCATGCACTAATTGTTAAAGGGTATGGCATGTGACTTTTCATTAAATTTAACCCAACCCAGATCATTAAGTCGGCTCGCATGCATTCATTGTTGTGTACACATTTAGCCGTTGAAAGCCATGAGTGTTTTTGATCGTACGGAACATATCGTTCTCAGTTGTGTCTTTCAGTTCCATTTCTGATTTAGTATTTAATGGTTGTCTTGATGGACCGTTTTCATTTTACGAAAAACTTTAAAAAGATATTTTTCATCAAATCGGAAAATTCCTATAGATAGATTATTAGATTAGCTATTTTAAAATATAATTTCCTTTACTCGATGCCCGTTTTTTGTGTTCTTGCCGTCTCGCCTACCCTTTTAATATTTCCACAAGAAGACCCGAGTCAGTGGGGTACCGGGTTCAAACCTCAGTCCGGGAAAGTTTACCTTGGCCGATGTTATAGTGAGTGCTCAGTCGATAAAGGCTTAGCACTTCCCGATTGGGCGCACATCCAATCTGACTTCTTATCTATTTTCCTTTCGTCACTTCTTCCTGACCGCCACCGTATTACACAAATCGGGCACATCGTCTGAACGATTGGTGATACAAACACAACAAAAGAGCAATGTAATGAGCGGAATTTTGCGTGAAACTTGAAACAAGTCTGAGATTTTTTCGTTTCGCTTTACCCGATTTGTAATGGGGCTTAAAGCAATCACTCATGATAAGTTGCAAATAACAACTGCAATTGCAGCTATATTTTTTATACATTAGCGGTCTCTTAAGGCCATATGCTGCACGCGTTAATGCTCTCCTTTATCTTTCAATTAATTGTATGTTAATATAAAATAAAAATAAAAAGAGTTCCTAATAGCAGGAGATGGATTGAAGCTGTTTGCGTTTGTATTTATTGCTTTTCTTTTTTTAAAATGAAGTTTGGGATAGACGTGCCAAGCGTCACAATTCATAAATAAAATATGACGTCTACATGAGTTTATGATCAAAGTTTTACTATACTACTCTTCTTCCTCTTGGCTACTTACCATACGAGCTATTGGTGAACGCATAACGCAGCGTCTGAAAATACATAAGAAGAAATATTTGTTATTATTTTTCAATTCCAAGATATACATACGTATTCAATAGCAACTATTTCAGTGACTTTTTTCTCTCGTTTTAAGGAATAGCTAATGGCAATTATTTGTCACCTTGTGTTATGTGCGCAAAGGCTAATGCATTGACATGTTTTTAAGCAACAGATTTCTGCATTGAAATATTATGTGAATTAACTACGCAAACTAGTACAACTTATTCCGGCCAACACCTGGTTACTGTATACTAAAAAATATCTTTTAGTGGGTAAGTCATGCTTACATATATTTAGTGGAAAGCAAGATTGAAAATTTCATAAACCGTCTTTCAGGTAAATCAAAACCGGAATTTGCCGGGACCAAAGAGGTCCCTAGATCAATGTGGGCTAATCCAGTTATCGTTAAACCGCCTCACGGGCGCCATCTTTTTGTTGACATAGGACGTAGGACAAAAGTACAACGTTCGCACAAAAGTGCAGTAGGAGTGGAAAGCATAGAGCTGCGCACTGCACGTATAACAACAGGGCATAGCTTATCCCACTGCTGTGAGAGTAATAGATTAATTCAACTCCAGGCCTCACACGCCAGAATGGAACATGTTTTGACAGCACGTTAAAATTAAAGATGGAGTTTAGAACTAAATTACTTTCTGGAAACACAATAATACTAATAATCACCCTTAATGCTTTTAGGCAGTAAAGACCTATTAAAACATAAGTATAAACATGCGAACATAAGTTAAATGAAATGCTCCTCCATTGACAGCATGCACGCAATGGTAAGGCTACTGCACTGTATTAAGTTTTCAACCACAGTTTATACAACTGTCACAAATAGACGTTTTCCTTTACTTAACCTAAACTAACTTCATTTATGTATGCGTTCGTAATTTGTCAATAAAACAGAAATAAGGAAAGCAAGAAAGCTGGCTTGGATCGAATTTTTCAACACCCGTCATCGGATTGCATGCGATATAGCGAAGATTCATTCGCTCGATGTGCATATAGTATTGAAGATGTCATGGTATTTGTAACCGGACTCTTGGCTCATTTTAATTGATTTACTAGCTTTACAGGGACTTTTCAATAACGAGACTTTTCTCTCTCTCTCTCTGTCTCTGTCTCTCTTTCTAAAGCTTCGAGGTTTGCTATTTGTAATCGATTCTTCGAACACACCTAAGCTGGCGTGTACTTGTCAGCAGTTGTCCTGAGATTATATAAGAAGATAGACTTTAGGCCGTCTGCACTAAATGCGTTCCAAACGTTTAGCAAATGTAATAAAACCATTGTAGTGATTGCAATAGCAACGCAATCAACCACCATTATTGAAGTTATTGTTGTTGTTGGTACGCAGCACAAACAAATTTATCTTTGTCAATATTTTGAAAAGGTCTTACTTATCAGGAGGTGGTGTTGCGTATGTTTTGTTAAGTCTATTAAAATTTACTCGAGCATTAAATGTACTTATAAAACAACGCAATAACAACAACTTAGCTCAACCATTACGAAAGAGAGAGAAAAAAAAAACAAAAGTATTTAACGCCATTACGTTTAGTATGAGAATTGATTGCTGATAAACAAAGCAAAATGGGGCAAAGTGCGTACGTCCGTCAGTTAGAGCTAAATAAGCCAAATTACGAGAAACAACCGCAGCATAGATTATACGGGAATTGTATAAGGCGCAAGGGATGGGCCTATGTCGTCATATTATAGAAGGGATTTGGGTTTTTTCTCATTACGCTTCAACGAATCTAATCCGCATACACACTATTACAGCTTTACTAAGCATTGATCTATTTCGCAAAATTAGTTTCCTTTTCCATGTTTGATGTGTACAATCAAAGATGGCAATGGCCTTAGTTGGCCTAATGAAGACAATGTTAAGGAACAAAAAATAACGGTTTAAATAAAAATCTTTTAAATTGCGCAAATGCACCAGAGTAAGGCAACAGCCATCGGCATAAGTGAATGCAAATATTTGCACTTTTAATTAATTTTGATTTTAGGTCGGAGGTGAGTAAGGCCAAGAGCGAAGAAGGCAGAATTGTGGATGATTGCTCTGCTCGCTGCAAGACGTTCACCAGCAAACCGCTTGTCAACTAAAATGTCACACAAGTGTCAAGCAATGCTTTTATATGCATTGATACAAATATGCTGACACATGTAAATATTAACATATTTGCAATGTTTGTGTCACCATCATCAACACATATCAAGTGTTACCCTTCACCACATCTTTCGAAAAGAAAAGGAAGAAATTTTTTCAGAAAACTTTTCATTTAAGAACTTCATCATTCAACAATTTGAACATCAAAGTATTGCAATTGTACGACATGCGTGACAATTTAATGAGACTCCGTTTTTCGTTTCATTGTCGAAAAGCAATTGCTCTACATTTCTGCAGACTCCTCTCAAGTTCTTTTCGTTTGCGTCTCCTCTTCTTCTTCGTCGTCTTCTTTTTTTTTGTAAGAAAACTAATTAGCTTTATTTTTTTAGGGTTTTGCTCCATCAAAAATGACACACAAATCCATTAAAATTATTTAAAAAAAAAAAAAAAAAAACAAAAACAAAAATTGTGTAAATGAAAATATTTAATGACACTTTGGCACCACAAACGAAAATCTGTTGATAATTTTGCTGATGAGAAGACATATGGAGCCGTTTAAAATTATTTTTGAGTGTGAATGTGTTTTATTTATTTACCGTTAATTGCGTTTATATCCTTTCTTTAATGGATTTTAATTAGGTATTTAATACTGAAGTGAGAGAATACCATTATTTACAAGAATTTTTTCTTGCTTGAAGAAAGCCTCGTTTCATTGGCTGCTTTTAAACTCTGAATATTCATCAATACATTATCTCGATAAGTGAACATTTAATCCGAACCAACCCACAATGTGTCTTTTCAATTCACATTTTGACATTCGACTTGAGATTTTTGATTATTTCATATTTGTATACGCATTTCCAAAAACATCTCTTTCTGAATATAAACAAGCAAGTGCCTGAGAGTCATACTGTCTCTCTTCATTTCAAAGTAAACTAAGATGTTTACTCTAAGATTCCTGTAAGATTTCTATTAACTTCACCCATCAATTTGGTTATGTAATCTTTTTTATTATCATATATTTTCTTTCCGAAAATGGCAGCGTTGGCGAGGTGTTGTGCTTAATTTTACGAATAAAAACGTCGAAGAAATATTCATTTTACTGTTGTTTAAGTTATCAAAGCCCACATAGATAATATTAGTCACTTAAGTACAGACTTGTATTACTATGCTCCCTCAGTATTCAATTCATGCTGCCCTAGTAAAGATAAGTTGAAGATAAGATGAACCAAACACGTCGTAATGAATTCATTAAATAATACTTTTTTATTAATTAATTATATAATATGTTCTGCGTTCTACAACACCTACTAACCATTTTTGTTGGCACATTAAAAATCTTCTTATGCCACTGGTATACATTAATATACATGGGTTAGTATATATGTGTTATTTATGCATTCTAAGCACTTTTATATAGCTTTGAAACAAATAAATTGTATGGAGACGTGAAAAAAATGTGAAAAATTTTCTTTTATTAGTAATAAATTTCAATTGTAATTTCCGTTCTATAATTTTATATCTCTTGTGGTTAAAATTCGATTCTTAATAGATAGTAGATGGTCGTAAAAGGTTGAGATACAAAGTTAAAGGTTGGTATTTACAGCAATCATAGAAAATAGTAGCAGCATATAAAATTTAAAATCAATATTTATCGAAAGGCGTCTGAGAGGTCAGTTAAGAAAGACTCCAATCGCTGGATGTATAACAAAAAAAAAAATAAAATAAAAAAATAAATAAAAACGGAAAAATTGTTGTTTTTTATATATGTATTAGGTTCCATGAACCTTTACGGTACGTGACGTATTAATCAAGTCAAATAATTTGACTGACAATAAATTTATTTAAATGTACGATGATTTGCTTTCAAGAATCATACCAGAACAGTATCACCATCAGCTTAATCGGCAGTGAAGCGTTACACTCGGCAGACAAAAACGAAAAAAAAAAAGATTATGTGAAAAATACTCTGAACGCAATTCGCAGAATTCTTTAAAATATATGCACATATAATAATAACTCGTATGAAACGAAACAAATATATATAATGATAGTACTGTGTGTATTTATATCTTTTGGAACCAACCCAGAAACCTTGGCCCGTAGTGTAGTTGGTTTGTTTGTTTTTTTTTTTTTGACATTCTGTCACATATCGCGTATAATATTCGTTTGCCTTTGCGGCATTGTTAAGGCGTTAACCAGACTAAAGTGAAATTTATTTGTTGCGTTCTCATCACAAAAGAATCATTTGTATAGAACGATATGTGCCGCCGCCGTCATTGAAAGCGAAACTCTTCCTATGACAGTCCAATTAGCGAAAATTATAAATTCACATAAATAAACATCAAGCGGATGTACTCCGACGATCATATGTTTGTCTGAATATCTTAAAACTACAATACATTTTTCTTAAATTATTCGTTTTTAGCGCTCTTGCGCATTGCGCGTTGGTGAAGAATCTCCGCTACGCCTGCTTACAATTTGGTTTTCGGCATATTCTTAATTAGTAAGTTACTTATTACGGTTAATTGAAAATTCTTAAGAATTATATAATATATTCAATTTTACGAAACGCTTTTCCCTAAACTGACTGGCAGTCTAACGACGTTCAGAATGTTCCATCCATAATGAGAAGAAGAAAGCAAGGCTTCGATAAAAGCTGTTGCCGATCTAATTCACTCTTCATTCTTCAATTGATAGGACAGAGTAAGGAAGAGGCGTATTGAGGCGTCTGTCTACCGTTAAAACAACTACTACCGTATAGCATCAATATGCTTATGTGCATAGTTATATTGAAGACGTCAAAAAACGTAGTGTTGCAACACGAACGATGGAGTTGATAAAGTTAATGGCACGAATGCCTTGCGAGCATCAATTTGTTTGACTTCAAAATTGGTCTGCCCGCTTGCACGGGACACTCTCCTCACGTTCACGTCCCATCTTGTTCACTTGCTTACTTACTTCCTATTAATGCCTGTCCTCATAAGTGATAAAACCCTATGCTTGAATTTCACAAAAAAACTTCTTTTTGATTGCTAGTCTTCGAAAAATATGTGTGGCAATCGTTACTGAGAACACTGGGCTGGAGCTTGGCTTTAACCAAGAATTGCTCTACAATCAATTTGAAAGTCAACGATTTTGATAATAAAGATAGCACTGCCAAATCGTAAATTCAAAAAAGTTTGAATACTTGACCCTTGCCTCTACATACTTGGTGATCTGAATACATATTTCGGATTCGGTACGTATGTCGGATTTTTCAAATTGTTTCAGTTCTCTGACAGTCCAATTTCCTTTTTCTTATTCATTTTTTGAAAACTTTCAGAATATTAGCAGTAGAGTGACGGGCAAAGGGACATAAATGAATCATTTGCAGACGTCCTCTTCACCCAGAATGCAGGTATAACTTAAAGATCTCTTATTATTGCTCCTGATTGATTGGTAAAAAAGGAAGTACCAGGTAACCGGCTAGCGAGCATAAAAGCAATGGAACGAACTTGAACGATGAAGCTGTTAATACTCATTCGCTTCTACAGGTCGTTAATTTTGGGAGGATTTCTTTCACTTAACAGTGGCAAAAACATATAAACATTTTATAGAAAAGATAGGCTAGATAGTTTAGATCTTTGCAACAGAGTTGCAAAGTTGTTTCAATGTCTTATTTACTGCGAAAGTTTGTGCCAATGCACAATCTGCACGAATTTCTTCTTTATTTAAATGTTATGCATAGAAAATTAGGCTACAAAGTCGTAATGGCGGACTCTTAAAAGAAATGTTTGAACTTAACTTTTCATAAAATGTGTAAATAAAAAATACGAATTAAAAAAAAAAGAAGAAGCTCAAGCGTTTACACATCTGGTACGCGGCACAGAGTAAACAGGCACACTTATAGCTAATATGGATCCAAGCCTACTGTTAGTAGTAAACATCTTAACGCATTAAAGAATAAAAGTTAGCTCAAGTACGACATCGTAGCCACATTAAGAAGAGTTTCTTCGATAGACTTCGCTTAGATCGTAGCGAAGCAACTTAAACGGTTCGAAAAGTCTGTAGATGTAATTCTATTGGCTTTATGAAAGTCAAGTTTCCTGGAAGAACAGTTAGGAATGTTGAAATTAATCTCATCTTCTAAAGCCGGTTACTCGGTAATAGCATTTTTTTAATTTGATTATGAACAAAGAGAGAAGGGAAACCTACGTTTCGCTAGTCTGAGGTGGAAGTGCCATTATCCGAAATGGAATACTTAGAGGGTTTGTGAGCCGGTAAACATGTAAGTGAAGGTAGCTTGCCCATAAGTTATACAAGATCAGATCGGGGCTGGTCTTGCCCAATGAGAGGAGATATCCTTGCTGCAACAGTGTGGCTGACGCGACATAAGGCGGATTACTTTGCTTAAATCAGGTTATGCAAAGTAATAAATGTTAAAACGAAAAGAAAACGCTTAGCACACAACAAAAGTATGCTCGTGAACATCAAGTTCTCAAAGCAACAACAAAACCGATGATCAAATAAACTTTGTTTAATCGAAGTACATAATAGTTTTCAACTTCGAATTTTTACAATAAATGTATTGTGTACTTAGCGATATTTTCTTTGAGGCTTAATAACAACGTTCACGTTAAGCAAAAATCTTTGATTGCTTCGAAATACATCGCTCTGCATATAGAAGAAAAATGTGGGAAAAGCTAACCTTCGTTAGCGGGTATTAAAGAACATTTGGTAAAACCCGTAATTGTAGACGCAATAGAACACTTAACCACCACATACATATGTTGTTTGTGGTTTCCTAAACAATTCCTTTCGAAAATAATTTTTTAATAATCCAGAAAATTTTTTGTGAAAAAGGAAAACATTATGAAACTTTCGTAGAGAATGAGTAAAAAAAAGGCAGACTTCCTTTCCGGTTGTCGAAGTAATTGGGAGAGAACGCTGTAAAATAAATAAATTAAACGTTATGTTTAATCGATACTAACCACAATAACATTTAGGAAGTATAAAATAATTTCAAAACATATGCAGTACACACACGCATGCACATATATTTATAAACATACGAGCAGAAGTGGAGATGTAATAAAAGGCAAGGCTAAGTACAAATTAATTTACCGCGAAGCACTGACGATAAAGTTGTAAGGTCCATGCCTAAATGTGCGTTAGACCCAAATGGATAATTTGAACAAAGAGTTAGTTAATCATTGGAAAAAAAAACATACATTTGTACAAACAAACCTTCTCGTGCAGGTATCAGAAATTTGTTTTAGGCTTTGTGTTGATTGCATTCATAATTCTTGAAACAAAGCATGGGAACACCCAGAACTTGTCTGTCTTTATGAAAACACAAGCAGCGCGCATACGATCCCATGGAGGAAGAAGAACAAGCATACGGTTGTCTTTGCTTGTTTTCTTAAGGTTCTCTGTTTACTATTATAATTCAATCACTTTTCAAAAACTATTTCTTTACACAATTAAACGCAAGAATGAAGAATGTAAAGCAACACATTTAAAAAGAAATGAAACTGATGCGCGCAGCAATCACAAATAATCTCTGCTTTATCTGCCTCTAGCTCTTGTTGTCAATAATAATGATATCAATTACAATTTTTCCCCTGAGGGCTGTCTTCAAAGTGTGACTAAATTTATTATTCTCTCTTTATAGCATCGAAAATTAATCGTATATTGTATCCTTTAGAGGACGTTTTGATTCCATTAAAGAATAGTCGTATACTTAATTAGATACGAAATGCATCCCTGAAGAAAGACATTCTAATGGAACGATCACTTTTCTTAGACTGGTAGAGACTGCGAGCTCTTCAATGTCACAGCGTTTTCCGCGCCTTTTTCCGCAAATTTTTATCAATTTTGTTTGTTATCTTGTTACAAGTAACAACATATGTGACCGACTTTAGTTTCAGTTACTTGCCGAACTATTGGCCCGACCGAAACGAAAAGTTCCTAATTGTGCTCCTAGGGGCGATTAAAGGGAACGAAAAGATTTGCAATTGACGTCGCTCTCATTAACTCTATTTCCCTCCTTTGTTAAACTTGACTTGCGAACTTTCCTCATTTGGGTCCTGCACTTAGAATTAAGATTGGTGCAGTTATTCTAGGCTGAGCCTAGGTTTAACTGCAGCAATACCACCTGACACATTTAAGTAGTGAAAGTCAGGGATAGTTCTGTTGAAATACACAATTAAATGAAGCCACAAATTTTTGCAAGAAACTTACGGTTAAATAGAGAGCGAGCAACTTTGAAACGATTGATCGTTAAACAAAAATTTCTTGTGTAATTCCCACGAGATGTATCCAATGGCTGTGGCAAATACTACAACAAAGTAATTGTGTAGTTTCAAGAGAAAAAAAAAAAAATTATGCAAAAAGTAACTGAAAGTCGTAATAACGTCGACTTGTCTTTTAGTGGAAATTTACTCATTGAAATGCTTTGCTGCAACGATGAAATGATAGATTTAAGCATAACAATATATGCCATTTTGTAAATAGTTTTGATCGTAAATATTAACTTAACAAATCACTATATTACTATGTACTTGTTTTACTCAATTCTCATATTATAATAATGATACTGGGGAGGCGGCCTCAACTATCCTGTATGTTCATAATTTGAAGCAAGTGTCTTTAATATGGCGATGCTTGAAAGATTTGTGTTCAACTAGAGTTTACGCTTGTGTGCAAAGAGATTTCATTTCAGGTGTTCATAAATTGCCGATCGTGTGCCACACCATTACAATGGTAAATAGCACAGTTGGAAATTAGCCGCGCTCCACATTATTAGTGGAGAAAGGAAGACGTAGAAGAGCAAATAACCAAACTAAACTAAAGCAAACGTCACGTTTCTCCAGATGAAATACTATGCACTGCTGTAGGTAATCGTCAATGGCAATCGAACAACGGCGAAAAGATGAAATGAAATAAAGTGAATACAGGAACGAAGCATTGATAAAACATTGTGTGCTAGGTAAGGTGGTGGCGGTTATCGTGCTTGCTGTGCCTTGGCAGCGCAATTGTTTAACTCTTGCGCTTAGTTCAATTTGATTTTTGTAGCTTGCACAAACTCTTTGTATGCACGAGTTAGGAGGTGGTACAAAACACGTTTTTACGTGCATTTTATTTGCTTGAACTTGAGTAAATAAAGCGAACATGATGTGGCGCCTAATATTATGCAATTATTTATGCAAGATTACCTATTAGCGACTCGCCGGTCAGCGTTTGTGTTATCGCTTATAAAACTTGCAAAAAAAAAGCAATCTTCACAGAATTTTCATTGTTAAAAACAGCCTCAGGTTGCATCAGGTACGATTGTGTGGGGCAAATGTGTCAATGTGTATGCACAATCCATAGTAGAAGTGGTGAGCAATGCTCTTAGTTGAAAGCATTTTAAACATTTTATTGTTATCGATGACAATGGAAATCAATGATCAGATTTAACACGTGTCCTAAACGTATATATTTCTGATTATCATACGCATGAACTATATATGAGAGTGTGTGTGCGGCATATTAACTTTCAGTTAACTTAACCGCTTTAACTTTAACGCAGCAGAGAGCGTCTTCATTAAACCCGCATAAATCTTTTCTCTGGCATTAAAAAAATTCATTAAATCATTCGTTATCCTTGTCTTGACTTTAGTTATACATACCGCATACGTACCGCATATATACCGCATTAAAAAAAGGCCGAAGAATTCAGCTTAGGAGCGTTTGTATATGCGAATGTTTGTATACTTCTTGTTATATTTCTTGTTGCAAAGAGCCGATCAGGATAGCAAAAGAACCGAACAATTTGTACGAAAATTGTTTTTTCTTGTCTTGAACAATGAAACATAGCAACAACTGCAACAATAAAAACACAATACAGATCAATTCTCTTCTTGTTCTCCTTCTCTTTGTTTTGCTATATGGTTTACAAACTGCGGCTACTTCGTTTATTGGATAAGGTGTAATTATCCTTTGTGCAGTCAAGGCGCTAAAGAACAACACCTTCTTAGCACCTTCGATTATAATTTCGTCAGATATTCTTTTTCGTTGCATGTAATATTTGTTGTTTCCTTTCCTTTCTTTTTATTTTTTTATTTATTTATTTATTTTTTATTTTTTTTTGCAAACCCGCCACGATAGCAACAATAACCGCAGATGGCTTTAATTAATTTTTTTTTTGAGGTAGAAGATGACTTTATTTTTGCGTTGCCTCGAAATCTTGCCTTTGTTTATAACCGCACAAAATAGGATAAAAATGCTTGCTTCGATTCGAACTTGTTCGTCTTTGACCAGCAGGAGATCTTAAGTGAAAGCCAGACAATTAAGGAAGAAATAGCGTAGTAAGCGACTCAGTATTCGGCTGAGAGAAGAAAAGTAATTATAGAGCCTGCTGATGCACTTGAACAACTTGAGCTTGTTCTTTAAATTACAATTCCCTCGATCCGAATGCAAAGTAAGTAAGGAGTTATTAAGAGCAACCAAATGGGGAAAGGCGTAACGGTATTTACCAGGTTTACTAATGCCTGCATAATCGTTCGCTTGCGTATGTGGGCCAATCGTTGTGCCGCTTAAAAGAGGGATTCAAAGTCGGGAGTCAGTTAGGCTGCGAAAAGCGGAAAGAGAATTAAACTTTTGCGTAGAATGTAAAGGTGACGTTGCAGATAAAGGTAAGAATATTAATTAGGATGACGTAATCAAAATACAAAACGACTGTGATTGTGTTACATAAATATCGCATCTAATCTGTTAATCATGGGTAACTAAGACTTACGCCAGCTAATTAATAATTAATGTCCGCGTATATAATAATATTAATCAGAGTCGATAGAAAAATTCCTTTAATTAAGTCTTTTTTTATTTTGCAAAACTCATTAGGCGTAAACAGTGTATTTAACAGCAAAACAAAAACAAAGCATCTAAGCTTACCTAAGCTTTCACGTAATTACTATAATAATTCCATAAGTTTCTTAATGCTTTGCAATAAAAATAATGAAATCATATTTTTTTTCTTTCTCTAAATTCCCTAAAATACTTAATTTAATGTTTGCCTTAATTGATAATTAATTACAACGATGGGGTTAAAAATATTGATGAACAATTTTTAACAGGAAGTTTAGTTTGTTGAAAAACTACGAGAAAAACTATTAATTAGTTGAAATATACATTAGAGTGGCCAGATCTAATATTTTATAATCTTTAGGAAGACGTAAAGATTTATTTACATTTAGACGATCATTCTTTCTATGCTTCAATCAACCCGAAGAGCATAGGCGGTAACCTGAATCGTTACGCAAAACGATGCTTAATATGTTGGGAGGAATTAGAGGTTCAATCAGTTCATGGTGAACGATATAAATTCGTGGAAGCTTCACTAAGCATTCGAAATCCATCACAGTCTAAACTTCTAGTAAAGCCTACATAGTTGCAACACAACTCCTAGTTTCGCTAAATTACGATCTCACGGTTGCAAGCCGGAACTTGAAGCCAATTGTTTTTAATCAAAGGTCCACTTAAGTTAAATGGACAATTGCTTGGAATTATCAGAAAAACATAAAATCAATAAATAAACAAGGCAAAGGCTACTAAGATTTTATCTGACAACATATCTCTATTCATAATTTGAAATATATAGATGATGCATGTAAGAGAGTTTGATGTTTACTGAGCAAAGCAAAAAGAGTTCTTTTTTTCTGTTTTTTGCATTTTTCGGTTTATCTGCACACATTTTCAAGCGGTGCTCATGAGCCGCATATATTGGCGTATACATGCCATAACTTCCACGTTTCACATTTTGTGGTAGCGATGTAAGTGAGATGGCCATACTTGTCCTCAATTCGAATAAGTCGTTGGGTAAGTGATTTCTGTTTTCTTTAGAAATCAATTAAAAATGATTTCGTTTATTACATTTAATGATTTATACGAATCGCGATTCTATAGACGTAAAAAACATTTTTGTTTTTTGTTTTGGTTTTTTGGCACACATTTTGGAATGTGTTACGTTTTCGACAATGTTGCGCTTTTGTAGAGGAAAAACTGCCACTTTTACTTATAAATTATTGACTTTTAAAAGCTGATTTTATGATCATCATACAAAAAATGAGTTACTCACCTCAGTAACTCACATTTATTGCTAGTGAAGATGATGATTTCTGTTGGCGAACTAAGAAAAAAGGCTGCTAAGCTTGATTTATGTGTTTTGACGTTGAGATTAAAGCAGTCATACATTTCGATTTAAGGTAAAAACGCTTAAAAATAAATTAATTATCTTTTAAAAGACAACAAAACATTTTAAATATTCTCTGTGAATAATACAATGAAAGAGAAATAAATTGTGTTGTTTAGTTAAAGCTACCGTTTAACAAAATATGTGATTAAAAATCAATAACATCATTGGAGAGAAGACGCAAATATGCAAATTATTGTAACATCTTTCTCTCTTCTGACTCTTACTTTACTTTAAATTCACGCCTAATCCACACGCAATAGTAGTCGTAGTAACAAAAATTAACCCGAATGTATCATATCTTTGTTCTTCAATAACAACAACAATAAGAACAACCAACTGCTACACAACGTTTACTGCATACATACATACATATAAATCGATTTAATCCTTGCTTTATTTAACCCTATGGCCATTATTTTGCTTTTTGTTTTGTTTTTGTTTTTTTTTTTTCATTATTTAAAATAAATTGATGTGACGACCTACAGCAGAGTCACAAGCCAAAAGCTATTATATTAGCCAGCGAAACCAGCTAACCAACAGCTAACCAACTGCATACACAGCGCAAAAGATTCTCTAAAAGGATTCGTAAAACTCGTGAACTCACTGAAATTTGAACATAACCCGAGACAGAGAAATTATCAATTTATTTCACGCCTTTAAATCACACCAACAAAACCACAGCCACCACTAAGCAGCCAACATCAAAGAGAAAAAGCGAGAAGAAACAAATTTTGAAATGAATAACTTATGGCGGCAGCGGTTCGTTATTCTAAGACTTTGCCGGCAAACAGCTTAATTATAATGAAATAAAAATGTTTTCAACTAAAGGATCAGACGACCACCATCAACAATCTGCTTCCACGTTCGTTCGATAATAACGCAGCATTTTTAGCATTTAACTGTTTAAATACATTGGTGTTCTCACTTATTTTCAAATTGAAAATAAATTATTTCAAACTCTTTCGTTTGTTGTTAGAGGAGCCGCCCATATGCGCATATCATGTAATTCAAATTGTAATGAGATATAGTTTATTATATATTTCTCTTTTCCTTCTAATACGAAAGCAAGTCTAAAAGCAATAAAGATATAGAAGAAAGCCCAGTTCGATAATGAACTGGATATGGGCTTCAAAATGTGATTTAATTAAAAAACTCGCAATTGTCGTGTGTGCAAATCCTCCCTCAAAAGAAGACAAAGTCAAAACGCAGCTGTGTGAATGAAGCGATGGAATCAAGTTACTTCTCTTCACACAGGTCCACATCTACCACACAATGAAGACTAAGCAGTCAAAACGCCAGTGGCAATTGCATCGGGCATAACTACAATGCTCAGTTTATCGTATCTACGAATACCGAACGCTGAACGGACAAAGAGAATATCTCGCTCATATCTGCTAACTTGATTTCAAATTCACTTTGTTTCGGAAACCATTCAAGCCGGTCATGTATCCATCCCGTAACTGGAAGTATTAAAAAATGAATCTTAGCCTTAACTTCAGAAACTTTTCTAGATAAGCCCAGATATTCGAATTTACCTAAAGAACGTGGGAGTCCTTAGATATGTAAATTAAAGCCAGTACGGTTGTTTTGTGTATCACATACGTTTATTAATATTTCTAGTTATTATGCTACTTAGGTTTAAGTTATGTTTTTCTAATCTAAATCTAATCTATATTCATTAAGATATTTTTTGCATTAACGATTGCCATTCCCTTTGCTATGTTAGCCGTTGGGAAATGTTGCAAGAAAATAAATAAACGGAAAACAACGGCAGTTACATTGTTATATGCACTATTAACGTGTTTTCAATTAAATGTATTTTTTTTATTATTTTTTATTACTTTTAATAAAACGATAAGGTACAGCAGCGCAATGAGCATAAACGGACAAGAATTAACTGCAAAAAACTTGTTTAGTATTAATAGTTAGATAAGTTTTGATGAACAAGAGTTTCCTTGTCGAAGAAATAACTCCGCGAAAATTGATCTAATTAGTTAGAGACCTTTCAACTTTTGAAATTTCAAGATGATGCCAACTTTAACTGAAAGGCAAGTAGTTGTAGTAAAGAATTTATTCGGATTTACAACCAAAGAACGGCCAGAGGGCATAAGAAATGTTACGAAAATATTGGACGAATAGAAAAGTTCGCCTTTTCTCTTTTTTTCTAATAAGACTTCATAGGTCAGCGAAGGCATATTGAAATAATCGACTTAATAACCGTGTAATGAATAAAATTAATAAATGAATCACGTTTCTTAGTTTTACATTCAATTAACGAGTAAGCGAAAGAGATAGAGATAATAGCGTGCGATAGTGAGTGTTTTAAATTTCAAGTTCATTAATTTTGCTAATGTTGAAATTGGAAGTTAAAGCGATAAAATCACTCAACGGCAAATAATCAAATTGGCAACGCACACTTGTACGTTCAACTGCCGGGATTATAAGCAAGGACTTAACAACACGTCTGCCAGATATACCGGAGAAAAGAAACATTAACATAAAAATTTCGTAATGCTTTAACATGAAAGGAAGCGGAAACAGCACTTGTACACTTTCCTTCTGCTCTTTACGTATTAGGGTATGGTGGATGACCTTTTCCAAAAGCCTTCATAATAATCGTGAATGGTCGTTGAGTTGTAACGAGAGTGGGGGGGGGCACACAACATGCTTGTGTACTTTTCATGAAAATCAAGTGTTGATGGCGCTTATGATACCACGATAATGTTGGTTGTGTGTTGCCGGTAGTACTAGCAAATCATTAGCTGGTGTGTAAAAGACCATTTTACACCATCGCAACTCGGAGGTATTATATGCGTTTATCTTGGTTTCGAAGACGTGTGCCAACGTTGGTTGGTGACTGGTTGATCATTCATTCAGTTGCCGATACTCATACTTGTACTAATACTAATAACGACAAACAGTGACTTGTCTCGCTGAATTATTCTGAGTAATGCCAAGGTGGTTAGTTGGTGTGACTTTACCGGCTTGCTTCTATATTTTGATGTTCTGTACCGCAATGATGAATGTAATGAATTTTTCCAAGCGACTGACTTTTATACTCTAAAACAATTTGTCAATCTTTTCGAAGAAATGCCACTGCAAGGGGTATTAAACAGGCTCTATAAAATTTTCGGGTGTGTGCTGCATCTTATCCGCTCCGTAATTCATGTCATTTAATTTCCCATTCTTTTTTTGTTTTTTTTCTTGGTTAATGTCTAAACGAAAGCGTTCGTACGCGACGTTCATGTCACATCATTATTGTATTTTGCCACATCTTTTTTGATATTACACGTTTCGTTGTTTCCCTTGCCCTCGAATTTTCAATTAACTTTTGTGACAGATTGTAAAAATTTATGATTACACGATATTAACACGAGCTACAACTTTTAACACTTCATATGTACTTGTGATTATCTTGCTAATACTAAAAATATAAAATTTTAATCAACGAATAAAATACCGATGAACAAAGCTTAATATGGTGAACGCTGATACGGTGTGAGTGTGTTACTTTACTTTATTAATTTCTTTGATTGATAAGCGATGCACCTTTCACTGTTAAGTTTTGATGGATAGATTGCATTCTGGATAGTTGGGTATACATTTCGCGATTTTTACTGTCCCAAAATTGGGTTCATAATCTCAAACACGTAGCATTGGAAATGTTTGGAAATATTCAATAAGACAGAGAAGAATATTACGAACTAATTTTTAATCTCGCCATGCATCGAATATCCAAAACAGAGCCGGTTAGGACACGCCTGCCCTGTCTGTTGACCTCTTAAAATTGCGAGTAAGACTTCAAAACACCATCCGTAGTTCAGATTGTCATTCGATCTGCGACCATCCTTTAAGTTCCAACGCTTTGTTTCTATTTTCGGATTTTGCAGAAAACGTCTGAGCTTTCGAAAGGAGGGAATTAAATATTTTCAGATTCTTACACTGGTCAGGAATACATGCATCTTCCAAAGTCTCCAACGTGCCCTTAATGCTGTTGTCCACGGAGAGACAAACCTGCGTTTCAATGCTTTCCTATAAAAAGGCTTGAAATTATTCGATCCAAGATGGGTATAATTTCTTATTTCTTCTATATTTAGCACGGTTACGTCCAGCTAGGGTAGCAAACATTCAGTTAAGCAGAAAAAAAATCAAATTCGATTATTATCGAATACTTTAATTTCCTTTTTTTTTATAGCGAACGTTTTAAAATGAAGTGGTGTACATTTTCCCCGATTCTCTAGGACTAGTATAAGCTATTCCGAGCGAAGATTGAATATTCCTTAAGTAGAGCAGATGATTATAGCTTTTTTTCATAGAATCCAAAATCTGTTTTTTCTCCTAGATGCGTTTCAACAATGAACGATTAGTTTCGTATTCAAGGACATGGATCCCTTGCTGTTTTTATTTTTAACTATTTTTGTGTTCTAATAATACTAATATGACCGCGTGATTGCGAGAAATATTTTTTGCAATCCCGCATACTTTGTAATTGACAAATACAATTTATTTGAAAAGGGGGGCGAATGAATGGCAGGAGTCTTCACTTTATGATTAGATTTGAATGTCGATTCCATTCTTAAAATGTTATGTAATCAATCTTTGACTAGATTTGCAGATAGAACAACTTTCCAATGGATAACCAATGGCAGACAGTCGAATACGATCAACGCAATGAACGCTAATTAAATTGTGTTATATAGTAGCTTTAGCTAAGCTTAATTTAGCTTAAAGGGCAGAATCTTCTTAGGCTTATTGCTATCAGTAAATGAAATGAAAATAAAATTGAGCAAACATTATTGATAGGTTTGATTAATTTTTAATTCACTTGAGCGGAACAACAAATGCTACAAACTGCCTAAACTTCTATTTAATTGGTCAAAGAAAAAAATGTTTTTACTCTTCTCTTACTTAGGTGTGTTCAAAAAACTTCAAAAAAGTGTTTTTCATTTTTGAATCAACAAATTTTAGCTAGAAGTAAAAAGTAACCATAACTTGACCAGAATACTTGAACTAAGACAACAGTACAGGGTAAGCAAAAAACCTCACAATCCTATTAACTACAAATGACTATCACAAGTAGAAAAGTGAGGAAAATAAGCAAAGTATATATAAAAGGAATGGTCTCTTCTCCTCTTCTCATTGCTTAATCAACTTTGCGGGCATTTATGAGTAAGAGCTTCGCCTTCCTGGTGGTTCTGAGGTCGCGTCGCTGCAGCAACGGCGAAGTAACACCTAATACACTTTAACGCCGCAGTCCGAATCGGCCAAAAGCATGGCTCTTTTTGCGCGAACAAGCTAAGATGATCACTAAAACTAACAAAACAACGATAGCGATGACGACGAACGACGAACGACGACGTCTACAAGACATAATTACCACCTTAAAGAAGATGATTGTGGTTTTTCGCGTTCTTTGATCTTTTACCGTCCATATAACTTAAAAGATATGCGCAATAAGAAAATATGTATATGTTTATAAGTGCAGGCCTGTGTGTAATGTATATTTTATATTCTGATACTCTCATATGCTTGCAAGCGAATTGAATGCATATGTAAGCGCATGCATTGATTACCGGATTGCAAAGCTATTGCACCAACAACAGCAGTCAAAGTAGATAAATAACAACAACAAACAACACGCATGGGCAGAGATGCCGGTTGGTATACTTGTATACAAGTCCAATCCATCGATTTTTAACGCGAAACTGACATTAATGGTTCTGAGGTAAGTAATGAGTAAAACGCTCAATAATTACAGTGTTTTCAATGCTGTAAAAAAATGCTTAAAAAGTAAAATTTACTCTAAAAAAAATGAAACATAAAGCAATCTTGCGAACTCCCCCAAGGAGTACACATATATATAAATGCCCTGCAAGCAAGCATTCCGAAGAGAGTAAAGAAAATAGTTCAATTGGTTTGCCTAGACTGTAGCAATTAAAAGTCCGCATCTTAAAAACACCTCTCCCCGCTGGTGGTGACTAATTCATGATGCCGTCGTTCACTAATGATTTAATGTTAAGAATATTTGCGGAAAATTGTTCAGCAGTTTCACTTTTTAATACTTTTATGAGGGCAGAAGGGTGACACCTTGGAAAATAATACAATTTGTTATATAAGACAGTGACTAAGGAGATTGAGACAGAAGCCATGTAAAGAAGTGACTACAATTGTGACTTAACTTTTTGCATACAACTATTTTTTCTCTATTCTCCTAATTTTTTTGTCTTATGCAATGGATTTATTTGTTTTTCTCTATTGCTACAGAGGTCCGATGCAATGCAGTATAATTACGAACTTACAGACGTCCTCTAACTTAAACCCTAGTTTTATACTGCCATCTTTGTCAGCCTTTATTTATCATACTTTCAGCGCTTTGTGCCTAACAGCAAATTAGCGGAAAATCTTCTATTCTGAAAGGATTATTGACCCGTTGACGTAAATGATTTCCACAGACGTCCATTGCGTGTGCTTGCAGATACACACGACATCTTTACCAGTCCTGTAATCTTCGTATTATAAAACAAAATACAAGAGTGTTTTTGGACGCACTCAGTGATTTTAAAACGAGTGTCAACTTGTTAAGCACGCAATTCTGTGCACATTTTAGCCATAGTAAAAACACTGTATCATTTTCTTAAAGCAATTTATAAAAACCCTTAGGCAGAAGAACTAATATCACTTAATAATGTACATATAGTTCTGTATACATTTGTATCACATTATTATTATTTTAACAGAATAACACAACGATACTCAAATATTAAATTACAATAAATAAAAGAGATTAAATAATAGTTTTCGTGTAGATTGCGTATACTTGCAACGTGTTATTGTTAAATCTCTTTTTTGCCTAATACACCTAGTTTTGCGCATGCGCCAACTATGCAATGCAACGTTACAATTATTTTCAAAAGATGCACACTCACAGACGTAACAAAAGTTAATATCATCGCTTATCCATAATAACTTGATATTAAACAACTGGATCTCGTAAGTGCATCCATCGTTCATAGGTGCAATAAAAGTGACAAAATAGTGTACGCAAATGCACAGGAGATTCGTGGGCTTAAAGGGAAAGTGTATTACTTAACTATACTTAAATTAATTGCGCATACACACAACTACTTTAGTCTAATGAATTTAATCACCACCTTCTGCCGGATGAATTTAACCAAATC
Source organism: Glossina fuscipes (assembly GCF_014805625.2). Classification (NCBI taxonomy): domain Eukaryota; kingdom Metazoa; phylum Arthropoda; class Insecta; order Diptera; family Glossinidae; genus Glossina; species Glossina fuscipes. The sequence goes on from NW_023998417.1 coordinate 14,557,230, forward strand.
TGCTTAAATACCTATATCGAGAACCCAGAAAAATCTTAAACATATATACCAGGTAAAGTACTTTTTAACCTTGAAGTTATAATATCGAATTTATAGGACATTGTGATTGGAATCTAACATCTGAAGAGTAATCTGCGGCGATAACGAGTATGAATATGAATATAGATTCGTAAGCTGGAAAACTGGTTTCATCGCACAACGTAACTGTTTAAGACACCGCAACGCTTTTGCAAAAACTATATGTAAAGCATAAATATAGATGCCTGACCGGCATAACATTCTGAGTCTATTCTCTCCTAATTCGAAAAATTGAGATGGAAAGTTAAAACTCGGCGCATACACTATTACTGTTACTAGATGCTAAGGGCTACATAATGTAGCGAAACTCACACCCAAGGTAGTAGGCTTTGTAAAAACAGTTCTACAGGAAAGTTTGAGATTTCATTTCAAAAGTATTATAAGTGCAATTGGACTAGAAGCACGCGTGCAATAATTTTCAGCCTGCAGCAGGCATTAGTTTCAGACTTTGCATAACTATTTGCCAAGATATGATGAAAAGTGAAAAGTCGCGTTCACGCAACTGATATACTCAAAGTTTATTAAACATATTGAAACTTTTGTTCTTGTTTTTCGTAACTTTCAGAGCAGGTCAAGTACTCAAGCTACTCATGAGTTAAATATATATTCAAAAGAATTTTTATGTAACGATAGTGCGAAAACATCTCGTCCGATTTTTCTTTGTATAACTCGTTGCAATCGAGCTCTTCACATAATCGACTAACTCCTAGTGAAATCGGCATCGTAACGAGTGATTAGTATTTCATGAAAAGTGTACATATACACTCACAAATGCAATGTATACTAATTAAAGTATTAAATAATTGGTTACGATGGCAATGGCAATCCGGACAAACATAATGCAGACAATTGCTCCTAGCCCAACTACCATTTTAATTTTAACATAACAAACGCAAGAGAACAAAATAAAAAAAAAAAAAATAGCACGGGATGACAACACAACAACAAATACCGACAACCGTCAACCGACACATATAATTTATTAATTTATTTAAAAGACGTGCTTTCCCTCACTCAGCACCCGTATACAATTGCAGAACTCATCTTGCTCTTGACTCTATTCGCTGGTTATGAGCTCATATAAACACTTGCACATGTATATAAGTAAATTACAGCAATAATTATTTTTAAAAATTTATTTTGAAGTACCTCCAGTTACAAGTAGATGTAAAAAAAAAAAGTCAATTAAAATAAAAATTGTAGCATAAAATGACAACACCAAAAAGGTCATATAATGAAGGAAATTAATTCTTACAAAAGGACATCAGGGCAGTCGCCCAACGTTAAATATTGAATATGTTGATAGAGAAGAAAAAAAAAAACGTTATACGTATAAACAACCTTCAATAGCACTCACCAGAAAGTTCGTGTTGGTGAGAGAATACAGAAAATTTATTACAGGCATGCTACGCTTGATAACGAACACAGGCAGACATTTCTTAATTCAGTTTGTGATTGGTTATACAAAACAATGACGTCATCATTAAAGCTGCGATGAAATGCCCTTAATTCCCTTAAGAGCAAGGAAAAAGAGTCGACTATACATTGATGGCCAATTCTCCTTTTCATGTTTCGCTGCATTTGGCTCCGCATACACGAAAACAAGTTCGACAGTCGATAAAGTAGTTTCCTTGCAAACTTTTGAATCGACTCTACTGATATGTGTGTTTTCTCCCCAGCACTTTGCACATCTCTGCCATGCTTTATAGCAATTGTGCTTGTTTTTTTGCTGTAGCGACTTCTATTATATGTGCAAGGAACATAATTAGCAGAAAAATAGAGGACATCAAAACTAGGAAGCCGTAAATCCCATAGACGGAAATTATCTACTTTGAACAGAATTTTCTAAAGGTAGAATTAAGAACTATATAATACATAAACAAATTATCCTTCAGTTAATATATGCTCCGTTTAAGTAGAAATTCCATAGAAATTGATCTGAAATATGCTGACATAGTGTGCGGGCTGAAGTTAGGGTCGTAATCATTTCAGCATACGGATACGAATTTTTTAATTCCTCCACAGACGGACCACTCACTCCTTCATTGGACTTTTAGACGACAACGTAGGCGAATTCCTGTAATGCACTGCTGTTTAATAATAGCAAAATTCGCTTCAACTTCATCTTCAAAGTTTTGTGGTCGATATGTCGAGGAGGTGGATTGATAGGCTAACTTGATATGACAATCAAGACACAGTACGTAGCATTGCAATATTTGAATGAATGCTGATGAGGTTTTCAGTTGCAAGCGGAAAACGTGTTTCTATATTGTCGATGACGGAAATAAATCCAGAAAATTTCGATATTGATATCTAATAAAGATAAAAATGAGATGAAAGCACTTTCCTTTTGCCTTAAATGATGGCTAGTCGAGGTTCACGCAAGGCATTTTTGGTTGTTTTAATTACAAAATATTGAGAAAAAAACATTTGACGCATTTTTAAATGCAACACTGCAGGCATTTTAAAAATGTAGTCCCACATACGATGATGAATCAAAATTGTTTCAAAAGAATTCGCTACACATTGTTAAGAGCTGTATGAGCTATTGTTTGAATAAGAGCGTCGAAGAGGAAGATCTTTGTAATAGGCGCTTGGCTTTCAAATTTTACCTGCCTCTCTAAGTACAAATAAATTTGTGTTAATCACCGACGTGCGTAATTCTATAGGTGTAAAAGGGAGTTTAAAAACATTTGTAAACTGCTTAGTTCTAATGGTCGCAAGCAGAAATCTTGCCCTCTTTGGTGGCTTAAGGTAAATGAGAAATTAAGGTATATGCGTGTTTGTGTGTGCGTATAGAAATTTTTGGCCAATCTTTCACACCTAAAACTATGAATAGGAGTAGAAGATATTGCCGGTACGCTGTCTGCATTGAATCAGTGAAAAGCGTTGAGAATGCTACAAATGAGATTTCAATGTAATACACGCACGAAAATTGCTTTTGATGTTGGCCGCTTACAGGTGTCTAAGTCCTACACATAATATTAAAAATTAATTTTCTCTCCCTTCAAATATATTTGTATTGAAAATTTGAGAAATCTTTTCCAGCAATTGTGTAAATGTGGATCCAAACGTATGCTGTCGTAAAGCGGCTAATAAACCATGACTCAATTAGTTTAATTCCCAAAAGGATATCTCCCTCAATGTTAACGTTTGTACATATTGTGTGTGTGTGTGTGTGTGTGTGTGTGTGTGTGTGTGTGTCTGTGAGTTTCTTCAAACATTTCATATTGGATTATGTTTTATATCAAATGAAATAAGTTGCGGTATAATTACAGAAATACTTATTAAAAAGATTAAAACACATGCACAGAGAGTGAGAGAGAGAGTGAGAGAGAGAGAGAGAGAGAGAGAGAGAGAGAGAGTTCGGTTTATCTCGACAAATTGAGTATGGGGTTTGAGAATATTTTTTTAATTAATGTATATTTCTTTTCATTAGTTCACAGAAGACTGCTGCGTTGATATTGTCTTCACGTCTGCAGAGTTAATTTCTTAAAAATTAAACGCAAAATCAATTTTCTTAATTCTTCGGACCGCTAATTGCAGTCATTAATTATAAATTTACTCATTTCTCTGCGTCTTTTCTCACACAAAGTACAAATTGTTTTAATTGCTTTGCTAAACTCCCCTCAATCAATCGTTTTTCTTATTCGTTTACGTATCGTAGGCATTTGTCGTCTTTCTCCATTCAGCATGCTTTCCTCCATTAAGCCAGCAGTAGTCAGCCTAACGTGCACAAACGATGTGAACGAGTATATCTCCTCGGGGCTCGGGGGAACGATTAATTTGTAATCTGTACAACAATAACAATTCATTTAGTCATTTAGTCTAACTAAAACAAATTACAGGCAATCATTATCACTTTAGCTTTAGCACACGGAGACATTATTCATTCAAGTCAACTTGATTTTCTGCATTAAAGCTTCCTTTACAAAGTTAGTTAGCCGGCCAGGCCGGCCGGTCGGCCAACCAGTCAGTTAATCGTTTAATATAACAAATTTGTTTACAGAAGACAAAACAAACGTTTACTGCAACTTGATACCGCATATCCATACAAACATATACTTTGTCACAAACATATCCGAGCACACATCTCATTACACTCTACACTGTCGATTCTCTTCACTTATTTCTTTTGCAAATAAATTCTTTCCATATCCTTATAAGATGCTTTTTCTTTCTAATGTAAATGTTTGTTTGTATATCTGTGATTTATTACATTAACACACATAAATTTTCTTCACTCCAGGTGATAACTTATAAATCAATCCATTAGTTTACCACTTATTCGTTTCTTTTCATTTCCCATTCTTTCAAACTAATACTCTTCTACTCTTGGTCTCTGTTTCTCTTTTTCTCTTTCTATTATCACATCATAAACGCTGGGGAACATTTCTGTCACTGCAGAAACTGATATTTTTTGCAATAGACTCTTATAGCCATTCACTCTAAGGCTTAGAAAACAACAAAAAAACGAAAAAAAAAAGAAAAACAAGCAGAGAAAGCAAAAAAGCCTCATCTCATTTGGTAAGAAGAAAAAAGAAAAACAATTTTGTCTCATTATATCTGACAATAATTTATTGCCTACATGAGCTTTGATGTTCAATGCGATTTTTTATTAATAACGTAACCATCTAATAAATAAATAAATGGTAAGCTGACAAGCTTACGAAATTGCGAAATCTCATGTAAACACCAATAGATGCTTAACTTAGAATCGTCGAACGATATACGAAAATTATTAGAAATGAGAAGCATTCACTAAAGTCATCGAAAGGGCAAATAAGAGGAAAGGAAAAATTTCCAAACTTCTTTTTAAACTGTCGTAAAAGATTTTTAATCTAAGATTAATAGAAATGTTTTATTACGTCGCGCCCACTCACTTGTTGACACCGTCAACAGAGCTCAGTACTTAATAACATTTCAAAGTTTGCGATCAACGACCTACTTACAACTTTACAGACTTCTACACACCGACTTACCTTAGCGCTACATATGACGAGTCCAAAAATTCCGTACTTTGCGAATATCATTTGCACTATTTATGTGCGAAAGACTGTATTCTTAGCAATTTAAGAAGAGAAGAAAACTACGCCATCTCTATCTGTCCCTTCCTAAAAATTTTATAAGATCATCTGGTTCATGTGGTTCGTTATTCGCACGTTATTGGGATTCTTGTATAATCTTGCTTCAAAGGCAATGAACCAGTGCCTACAAGACCCACGATAGGTAATACTCAGCATCTCTCACTAGTCACCTATCTGCTTGATATTAGTGCAATATATGGAATAGAACTTCTTGTGGCATAGTTTCAATCGATTGTTGCAAAATGCTTTCACAAACAGGTCCGATGTGCTTCGTGTGAAATAGGAAATTTCCTTATGATATCCTAACTGTGCCAACAGTTTACGAATTCTAGAATATACTGAACTGCAATTGATTACGATTACCCTTTCTATACAGAAAAATCTTCTGATTCATATAAGGATTAGAAGATTTTAGAGAAAGGGAGAGAGAGAGAGAGAGAGAGAGAATCATTCCGTTGATTCTTGAATCGTAAGTTTCGTGAGTTGTATTGTATCAATAGTCTAAGCAGCGTTACCCGACGAAACGTCCAAATCTTCGGCAGAATATTTTAGTAATCATCGTTGCAGTGGACTTTCTTTACGCCTATTGTAAAATGAATTCGTTACATTTACTGAGGACAAATTGTTTTACGAACCAATCAAAGATTTTTTGCTTCAATATTTTCATTTCTTCTCAGTTAAACATGGATTTTTAGCGCATCGATAAATCGAAGAAATTCAAATATATTCTAAAGAAATTCTTTAATTTTTGTTTATATTTGTGTTTTTCAAAGTTATAAAATGTATCATCTCTTCTTCCGTCAAAGGAGTTCACACCGTTACGATTTATATGCAATTAAAAGAGCGTCCAAGTTGAGTAATGGTGTTAATCAAGAAATACAATCGCCGTATGAGTTCTAATGAATTTTATGTTTGTTTCGTGTGTTTGTTTAATAATAACAACAACAACAACAACAACAACATTAAATGGCCACATTAAAGGGACCGCATTAGCAGAATCTCAACTTTTGCTTGATTAACTAGCTACTGTTTAAATTTTATGGCACCTAAAACTCACACTCACAGCGGTTGATTTTACTACATTTATGACTTTAATTTTATATCGTGCCTATGCCATGTGTACCATGTATACCATCAATGCGATCTGTATCATGCTTGCATATAGATGCCTACGCCCTCATTTCGTATGAAAAGATTAAGTTGTTCAATTTTTATTGCGATATTTTTTGGATCACAAACACACGCACACACACACACACACACACAAAGATAAGATACCAACAACGATACACAACATATAATATAATATCAGTTGCAAGATCGTGGGCGAGGGCGAGTGCGGGCGAGTGTAATTACGTATCCCAACATTTAGTTTCTTGACATTAATATATGTCAGAAGACTAGTTAGACCCATAAGCAGTGTGAATGTTGTTATTGTTTCCTCTCATTTTTAGAAGTAGTTTTGTGTCCTTCTTCACTGCTGATGGACAAATGCCTACTTTCGTAAAAGATATGAAAAATACGTATAAAGAGGATGCTGTACTCGCCGCACATTAAGTGTTTTATGTGTTGTTTTAAGCTATGATATATGAGCTCCCTCGTTCTGCATTTTTCTCTCGCCTTGATTGTAAATATAATATGTAAACTTATCTAATACTCAGATTGTCCCGGCAAAGTGCTTGATTCGGTAACAAGTGATATCGATTTCCTTCGGATAGCACTTTGGTGGTCCTATGGGAACATGTCGTTAACACCTTGTCATCTTAACTGCTTTCATTGAATTCATAAAACGGAATATTTTTTTTATTTCGATTAAACTACTTCTTAGCATTTGTTAATAAACATTGTTTTTAATACTTGTATGTTATTTAGAAAAAAAATTCAAAACTTCTTATGAGCCGTAGCCCGATTGCTTGTTGGTTTCGTACAAAGCATCGCATATCATTTTCGTGGATCATATGAAGCGACATGCTAATGACATCTGTTAAAAAAGTGATTAGTGAAAGGAGAGTGCAGACCGACTAGTGAATGCTCTTCAAAGCATGTTCAGAGTTGAAGAGAATTTGCCCCCGTTATATCAAATGCTTCTAATATGAGTTCAGTCGAGCAACTTGGACAACTTTATACGGCAATCTTGCCACCATGTGCTGTATGTAGTGACGCCTTTTTAGGTTACAAATGCAATAATATTTTTATCATACATCTCAGTTTTAGGTTATAAATATTATAAAAACAATAACGATGACACTAATTTGACATATTTTTGCATATCATTTAGTCATTTAAGCGTTTCACTGACTTGACATTTTGTGCCTTTTTCTCTCTTTTCGCAAATTTCGTATGTGCTTTGCATGGAGTAGGTTTTCTGATTAATTTTTATCATTAAAATGCCTGGAAAGGCAATTGCGAACGCCGCTTATTTAAAACTTCCGCTGGCGCTCTTATTTAAAAAAAGAAAAAAAGTCCCCGTTTTTTATTTACCGAAGATATAGGAAAAGAAAATGCAAAAAAAATAGAACGAAATGAAAAGAAAGAGCATCCATCCGGTTTATTGAAGATTTCAAGCCAACTTTTCTTTCAGTGTAATTACAATTCCTTTTTGTGTTCTTCGTCTCTCAATTTTCTCTCTCTCTCCTTCAGTATTTATGTTGCTTTTTATATTTTTTGTGTGATTCTTGACGGACCTACCTCGACGTTCTTCAAGACAATGACTCACCTGACTTTTTTTTAGTGTAAGTTATGCCGTTTGATGTTTTGCCGCTATTTAATGTTTTAAAGTTGGTAACCGAACATACCTTCTTCCAACATATGAGCGATGTGATTAAGCTTTAAAAGGAACAAAAAAAAAAAGCCAAAAAGAAAAAACTCACTCGTTCTTATACTCAAACTCTCAACTCTGAGAACTTGCAACAACATTAACGCAACAACAACATTTCCTCGTTAGAGGCTGCTTTTTTTTTCTTTTCCTTCTTATTACTTTTTTACCTTTTGGGTCATTTATCATGTTTAAGAGTGTGTGGTGGTCCATTCGGCTATAGCTGGGCAACCATATTAGTTAAAGTTAAATATGTGTGAGTGTGCTTTTTAATATCTCTGCTTTTTTTTTTTTTTTTTTTTTTTTGTTTTTGTATTTTTCATATTTTTCTTTATCTTTACTGTTTAGCCGCTTCAGCAGATTGCTGCTGTGTGGCTGATCTCATTAGCTTTGAAGTTTAGCGCAATTGCCTGATTGGTTAAAGCGCATCTAAAGTACTTAACTCATTTGGAAAGTTAGAAAGCTTAGCCTTTTTTACGTTTTCTTTTCCTCTTTTGTTTTTTTTTTTATTTTTCCTTCTTTTAAAGAAATATTTTTATCTTCTATAATGGCTTCCATTTTATACCACAATAAAGAATAAATTTGCCTGCATAGAGTAACATATGTAAAGGTTTGCGTCAGAAAAGTTAATATTTATTTGATTTTTTCTTTTTGGGTAAATTACATTTTCGCTTGTATGTATGCATGTTTCAATTCCTAATGGTCAATTAACTTAATGTTGCAACATTTTCAATATGAGTTTGATATCAATTACTTGGCGTATCATTATTGCACACAAACACACGCATGCACACTCACTTGCCCATTTGTATAAATATACTCCTGCCTATGTAAATGTGCATGAAATCATGTTTGCAATTTCCTTATGGAATTCATATATGATAATCTTGCCTATGTTAAATTGAAAAACAAAACGAAAATTTCATCGACACCACTGTTCTTTAAATCGTATCAGATGCTAAATCCCAGGAGTTCAAAGCAAAAGATATGGATAAGCATAAGCAATTAGTGTTGCTTCTGATTACCATTTCGAAAAACATGAATTTTAGCATTCAGGAGTCCTGAAGTAGCGAAGAAAGCAATAGTAGCATGACAATCTCCATTCAATCGTCAAGCGTTGGGGTGGAGAGAAAAAGATCCGATATTTTAGATGAAAATCTGGTTGCAGATATGCATCACTCAGGTAAAAATTTCGAAAGCAAATACTTTTTTGCCAAACACAAGCTGCAAGCAGAACTCAACTGTGTACCGCTAATGCAACAACAAATGCCTTTTATAATATTATTAACCGACTGACAGGACTGAATATTTCCAAATTTTCTCGTACTTTTCACAATAAATCACTGCAACAGGGTATTGAAACACTTCCCAATGGGCATCAACATATCGCCTATGGACTGACGAATGATGTGAATGTATATAGCCAAACTATTAAAATTTTTCCTCTTAAATATCGGTGAGAAGTCGTCTGATATGATTGCTGGGCAGTGGCTTCTTCTTCCTTCACGAATCCCTTTCGTAACTAAAAACTACTGTAGAAAGGTCTTAATTAAGATTTGAATTCATATAAATAATTTTGTGATTTACTTGAAAGCGACTTGTTTCTGAATTTTTATATCAGAATTTTTAATAAGTGATCGCGTAATGAATTTCAAATTCAACCAAGTCAAGTTATAATGGATTCTGATGTTCGCTGTTTTGGCAGATTTGTAATAACCATTGGATGGCTGACTAACTGGCGTATGTGTTTCCACGAAACCACGAAAGAGTTTCTAACGTCATCTCAAATCCGCAGGAGTCCCAGCTAGTTGAGTAGCGAATACTTCCGCCCCTTTTACGCGACCTTTCTGTTTAAAATTTTAAATCAACATTTGCTCGAGCCTCTACGTTACAATATCTCTAACTCTTGCGTCCCATTGCTATACTAAGGTTTAAAACTAATTTCTAACAAGTTTTAGGTTAATCTCTGTTGCAAGAAATAAGAAAGTTGTCAGTAAACGTTAGAAATCTTGATCAACTAGTTTGTTGCAAATTATATGATGAGACGTAGTATGCTGTCATACAACGTGAACGTAACATATCAAACAATAAGTGCTGCAGCGAAAGCATTAATATGCAGATAAGTGACGAACAAAATACTATATCAACGATTAAGACAAGGAACCGCTAAACAAGTGAATTGGTTGAGACGACATCCCCCCCATAAATGATTTCTTTGCTATATAAATATAATTAATGATTATTTGCTCTAAAACGCACAGACGGTTCACATGCATTCACAAGTTAAGTACATTATTTTTGTAACAAATTAAGGCAGTTGGTTGTACAATGTGTTAACATATTTAACAAAACATTTATTTTATAAGATTTTGAAGGAAAATATTTCATCTCTGAACCGGCCAACCGTTATGTGCTTATAATTGCATGTGAGATTATGCTGCCATCAAATGAGTCATTATGCGTATGTGTGTGTGTGTGTGTGTGTGTGTGTGTGTGGTTAAACCTATTAGAAATTTATATTCATTTAAAACAAATTACACAAATTCTCTTTAATTATCAGTTCAAAATTCAGTTTAGCAGCCAAAGATTAATTATTGGCGGCCACATCACTCATACGCGAAATTAAACAACATTTTCGTGTTTGTTGTTACTGGGGCCCGGTCGAAGCCCACATGTATGTACGAAATTATGTTAATTGCCGTCTAAACAGTTGCAATAGCTAAGATTTTCAGTTAAATCATTGATTTAAATTAATGGTCATGTCAGCCAATTAATAAATGCAAACAGCATGAAAATGCCAAACAAACAAACAAACAAACAAACAAATAAAGAGAAACGATCGGCAATAGCAACAAGAGCAACAGCAAAACAATATGGTATACAAGGCGACGCAACACTATAGCATTATATAGCCCAACCCAATCGTAAAGGCAGGCAACAACTGACATCTAAACTGCTAATGCACATAAGCACACTCACATCATGTACATATGCGCAGCCATGCAAATTTGTCCCCACCCGTCCACCCGAAATATCGAGTGTTTGTCATACTTAACATTCGTAAAAAATAATTCGCATAAAAATGTGTGCATAAGTGTGCTGGTAACACAAGTGTACCTTTTATGTGGTATGTGTAGGCGCACTATTTTATTTTATGTTGCCACCGCCATCACTGGCCATTAGTTTATGTTGCTATTATTCATGTTGTTGTTGTCGTTGTTGTTGTTGTAATTCCAAACCGTTGCAAGCCGAAACGTCACGTTAAATTTTCTGCAAAAAATTCACGCTGCAATCACAAAATGAGCAACAATTATTGCAATTAAGCTTTTCATACAACACTCACGCAACACTGTACATATAAATAGCGTTATATATGTTTACATTTGTTTTTCGTTTGGCGTTTGTTTTTCTTGTAGGTTTATTACATAGACTAATGAGAAATTCACAGCACTATTAACGCGTTGAAATTTGTGCTTTTGAGGCGTTTAAATCACAGTCATCAGATGTGGTCTGCAAGGCAAGTATTTTGTTCTTTTTATTCGAGATCGAAGGAAAATTAATTTTGTTTTTTTTTTTCTAGAGAAACTGCCTGCTGTAGGTATGAATCAGCTCTGAATATAATGTTACGGTTCAAATGAGTAAAAAACATTTTAATGATATACATGCGAATAATCAACAGCAATAGATTTGATTTTTATAAAAAAAAAAATTTATCAAAATGCTCCTACACCATACATGTATTTCGACAGGTGCTCCTTATCTCCTACACAACATATTGAACTCTAAGCGGATGTGCCTTTACATATCTGTCGTCTCATAAAAGCATTTACTTTATTTCCTTTGAAAGCAATTCATTCCGTTTTTATAGCCATCACCGAAGGGTGAGTGGTACATTCCATTTGTCAAAACGTTTGCAACGCCCAGAAGAAAGCTTCAGAAAACCCACAATGTATACACATTCTTGGTCTGCATCAAATTCTGAATCGATTTTAGTGTGTGCGTCTGTTCGTCACTCGTCACTTTGTAATGTCGCTTCTAAACTTTCTCCTGCCAAGCTCTTGTCGAAGGACACGCCCACAGTAACCACGTGAACTGAGGGCACATCTGTTTTTCAAAAGGATTAAAGAATTTTTTTGTGTGCTCGTTACCCGTAAACTACAGCAGGTAAAAGTACAAAAGTTTGAACGCATATTCTATGGGCGATGCCCTTAGAGAACCTGTAGGTAAATGGAAAAAATTGATCATAGCGTAACAAAATTTAATTTTTTTTAGTGTCTTTATAACGCGCAGAAACAATCCTTAAAAGCCCAAAACAGTGCGGCATGGCCGTCTGCTCGTCTATCCATCTGTGCGTCTGCTTGTCCGTTTATCTGTCCGCGTGCCCTATTCTCCCGCTCGCATATTAACTTCAAATTTATGTGACGAACTTCACAATTATGTAGATACATGCTGCTATGCGGTGCAGCCAGAACATTCAACTCTTCATTGGATGCCGAATTTTTGTTCCCGCACAGTGAAACTTATTTTTTATATAAAATATCTCCTTCAAAGTGCTGCAAACCGTCAGAAATTCTACACAAAATCCATTTTATACAAAGTTCGCCTGCATATGCTATACGTCAACAACAACGATCGTCGCATAAATTTGTGCTTGTGATTTGATCCCGTCAAATTATTATCTAGGATCATATTGCCATCAAGATCTATTTTGATAAGAATGCTCATGAAGTGGGGGATGATATCTAAAAAAAAATACTCCCGGTTTCAAAACAAGAATTCGTGGACATATATCAGAGGGACAGACATAGATATGGGATGATTTAAGCCTGTAATGTAGGAAACGGTTCTGACCCTAATGCATCTTTGTCACCGACGGTGTTGGGTATCATGCATTCACGCGATCTACAGATTTTATTCAATTATTTTCAAAAAAGGGTCATTACACAGGCATATGCTTACAATGGCTGCACGTAATATGTTGGCGGCTGAATATCAAATGAAATGGGATTCGATCAAGAGAACCGTGTACTGTCAGTGTTTACCTCACTCTATGCGAGACAACAATGTGGCTCTGGTTTACAGGAACAGGACAAACTTTAGCTATCAGAGCCTACCAATTACCCCAAAGCGATATCAGCACTTGCCTCATAATACAAATCAAGAGCTACAGATAAGTTAATGAAGCAATCTCGTGTTATTGAAGAAATGCGCAATGGAAGGGAAACTCCATCTGATCTCTATCGATGATTTCTGCAAATGGAGTTATATCACACAAACACTTTAAGAACAACAGAAGTTGACGATGTCAGTTTAGAAATGGTGAGCAAAAGTTTAAGCCTAATGAGAGTATACCGCCACAAATGCTCTGGCATTTCGTTCTCCGATATGGGCGATCTTCTGATATAAGCTACAAAATTGAAAACAAACAGCAATAATATTCAAAGGTCATTTGTTGAAGTTACCCTGATTTTCTAATTGTTTAAAAGAAGAGACGCGACGAATTTCGTGTCAATTTAATTGCAAATGTATTATTAGTTTGGTGAATTTCGGAATTGAGACAAGAAGGAAGAAGATATCATTTGAAATTATCGATTGCTGATGAGTGTAAGCGTAAAATCGATTGAGAACAGATGCTTGAATCTCGATCCTCTGCACGGTTGCTATTAAAATCGTCAAGTGTGAAGTGATTATGAGTTTACAGCTTTGACATCCGTTCCGCATGTATTTGTTCAGCCAAAGTTGACAAGAGCTAGGGAGGGGGATATGTCTTTTTTTTCTTTTCACAAAATTCTTTACAAATATATTGTTCAGATTTTATTAGTTTTTGGGGTGACAATGAAAAATTACAATTTTACTATCATGTAAGTTATTCACGTACGGAAAGGAGAGAAGGAGAGAGAAATATATTCAAAAAAAGGTATTCTCGATGTATTTAAATTTGCTCTGTTGATGTTTTGTTTTACGCACAATCAAGGGCTCTACGAAAAGATTTACGGATGTTTTGAAAAATGCATGCACATACATATGTACGTTCACAACACAATCTCCATGACACGGAAACATTGTTGTATCAAAGTGAGTTCTGTGTGCGCTATTGCTCATGTATGGACATTGACGTGATTTTCACAAAAGGCGTGACAAATTCCTGTTTTATTATTAAAATTTGTTTTCTTTTTTTTTTTTTTGTTTTTCTATTTTGAAAATTTATTAGAAATGAAATCATTTATTAAAACGAAGAGAGAATAATGAAGTGTTAATTAAGCGACTCGTACTATTAAATTGTAAATTGTATCCTGGGATGAAAGATGCGAGTTTATAGTCATGACTAATAATTATGTTGCTCCTCAACGTAATCAATAGAAGGCTTTTCACATTTCTATGCGAAATTCTGAAACTAATTGCTTGCTTTTTTAGTAAATGAAACGAAAATCGATTAATAAGCTTTGGAAAAAGGTAAACTAAAGATACGTACTCTTACTATTACATCGTTCTTCATCTCTTATATGTAAAACGTGTATTAGTTCGAAAATTGCATTCGGATGGTGTTCGATTTTCTTGTTGAACGACCTTTTGTTGTCAATACATTAATGTTTGAGTGCAAGTGAGCGTCCAATAAACAAAAAAAGTGGTTGAAAGGAACAAAACAAAGGCTGTTTTTTGGCATAACAAATTCTATGGTTATTGACTGAAAATTCCGCGCTCGTGTACGTGTATTGGTGCATCCATTCAACAAACTGGTCTGGTCAGATTTAAAGCTCAAGAATAAGAGAGCTTTAACATTTTTTATTCAGGCAACTATAACTACCATAAGCGAATAATTCTTTGAATGTGTAGAAAGAATATGTATTTGACTCATCGGTGGCGGTCGACTTGAAAAGTGTCGGCATCCTTTGATCAATTCACATTATAAAATACCATGGTCACGCCTTAAAGGCATTAAACGAGATGGCGCTCGAACTCTTTTAACAACGAAAGTAACGAAAATTATCTGTATTCGTATAAGCAAACGTTTCTTAAAGACAAACATTTTTTGGCCGAAGGAAAAATTTAAGAAAAAAAAATAACCAAAATAAAAGAAAAATTACTAACACCAAGTTGTAATTGAACAAAGTACCACTCAGATCGTTAGCTCGTTTGCATACTAAGCCAAGTATACAGGCTCTTACGAAGACCTCATTCCTCCCTGACTCGGTCAGCTAAGCATCAAATATTTACAGATGCGTGTATGTGTTTGTTCAATTAATTTTCAACTAAGCACTAGAGGCTTAACCCACTCTGTATAAAAGCGCGCACATAAAAACTTGATCACTTTAATACTGTTGCCATTGTTTGTTATTAAAGTGTGTGTGATCATATTTCGTTGCCTTGTCATCGCGTCCAAAAGTGCTCCACTATAAACAGTCTCATTTCTTATAATACTGGTTAACATTGTACTGAGGCAAGCAGTAACAGTTAAAAATTAATTAATTTGTACTTCTAACTGATTCAATAGTCCTAACGGAGACCTCCACCTATACCTTTAACAGAACTACTAATTGCTCTTAGCACGCAAAACAGTCAAACCCGAAGAATGCCTTTCCTGAAAGCTGGGTCTATATCTTGCACCCACTGATAGGAGTGTTTTCGTATGGTCTAAACGTTTGCACCTCTCAGGGCAAAGCTTTAAAGACTCCTGCTTGACTGTTTGTCCAATACATGCCCTCTTGTATGTCGATCTGCGATAAACAAACTGAAAGGAACGAAAATCTGTCTTTTCTTGGCTAATAGTTATACGCCACAATAACACACGAAACGGTTAATTCTTCCGCATATATATTCATTTGATTGTTAGTCGCGATATCCTTTCCCTATTCATGCGGATTTACTTCGACACTAATCCACGGCAAACCTTACAGTACCTCTACCATAAGGGAAAGAACTTGCCACGCCCATCCAGTATCGTAGGGTATATAAAGTCCATTTTCATCTTTTTCCCAGATGAATGTATAAAAGATTCGACAACATCGGAATAAAAGTTTCTTCTTTTTTTAAGATAAGCTTACGTGATATGAAACATTCGGCCAAGACTGAACATAAATTTCTTACTTGTCTTGTGGCATCTCTGTGTTCAATAAATTTTCGTGCTTTTGTAATTATATTTTTCAGTTTTACGGACATCTTGCAATTCTTTCAATCCACTTTGAAAAACGATTAAAAACATTTTCGAATAAATGTAAACTTTTGCTTTCTTTCTAATAAAGTCTTCTAATAAAATTTAAAATCATTCTGCGCGCTCTTTATGTTTCTCTCTCTTTCCATTTATTCGTTTAATATTCGATTTCTTAGAAACGCAAAATTTGACAGAGCTGGGCAAAACATGGCACATAGGAATGGCCTCTTGCAAGAATTACCCGTGGAAGAAACTTATCCCTGAGATATTAAACAATTGAGCCCTGAAGGGCATATTAAGGCCTAAAGAATTTATTTTTACCTTCCCTTACCTATTTGTAATCTTTGAGGAAAAATATTTAAAAATGTACAAAATGCTTAATAAAGTCATTCTCCCAATCAGTAAACCACGCAAGCGTACAGTTTTTTAAAAACAAACGCTTTATAACACAAGCCACTTTATTTGTTTAAGAATTAAGTTTATTGCGATGATTGCGATACCTTTTTTAGCGGCTTTTTCTCTTTCAAAGTCAAGCTGAAAAACTTTTGAATATTGCATTAATTAGCGGTTCGTTTCAAAGAAGGGTTTTTACACCTTTCACTTGAAGAAGTGATGTTTGAGCTTAACATTATAATATATTGATATAAACAAAATACTTAGCAACTGATTCTCTTCTTCCCAATAAATGAATAAAATAAAATTATCTATTAGTCTTTTCATGACGAGAATGTTGTCTATATTTATGAATGCATCTTTTTAGCAGCGAATCAAGATTGAATACATTTGTGCCAAGCTATCGAAACTAATCTAACTAGCATTTCCTATGCAGTGCAATAAAACTCTGAACTATAGTTTCAGCATGTAATCAATATCGTTGAGGAAAAGTTATGTTTCTTACGAATTTACGAGCTGAGTAACATCGCAAAGACGTTAAAAGCCACAACGGAGCCATAGGTGCTTTGTTTTGTGCTTCTCGTCACTTAAAATCTTTCAGTTATAACTAGATTGCCATTGGGGAGTTTTATTATGTCTGTTACCACAGAATGCCAAAATTGCTAGAAAGTCACAAAACCTATGCCCAAAAGCCTTACTGTTTACTCTTACATCTAGTCAACGGCCCCAAAGACAAAACATTGATCTATATTTCCCTAAAGGTAGCCTTATTTCCTAATCTTTCATAACCAAATGCAATCTTCTTTGCTTGAAAGCAATTTTTCACCCGACGTTATGTTTCCGAACCTTGCGTCCTAAGTCACTTGAAGTACCTCCGGCTGTATACTATATAATACACTTGCCCGATTAACCTCCAACACATACGCATCAGGGAGCCCATTCTTAATCGAATATCGGTATAATAGAATTAAATTAAATGCAACCGTTAATGCGAAATGAAAATGAAAATCAAAGACAACTTGAAAGAAATCTAAAACGTTGAATTTCATTAAAATTGTACTTCAACTCGACAAGTCCCTACCTTACACTCTGGTTGGAAAGTCTAATTGTGCCGTTCATTTTTTCGCTTCTTTTTGCAACATTTTGCAAAAGGTGTGAAAAGCTCTAAACTTTACAACCAAATATCGTACATAAGCTGATGCAGGATATGATATTTTTTTTTGCTTTTATCCCGCGTAGTCCCCTTCTTACCGTGTTAAAAGGGCAGTACATAGAAGTTCAAAAACCAAAGCAGAATACAGCGAAATGCGGAGTATAACTGATTAGATTTTTGATCGGAGTTATTTCCACTGTAAGTCATAGCTTTTATTTTCAGAGTTAAGTCAACGCTAGCTGTAGACACGATAAATGAAAGACTAACAGCAGTCCAAACAGTCGGTATTATTACCTTATATAAAGCGCGAGCGGTTTCACGTTCGACCCAAATGCCGTCATTATGTGTATGACTTCCAAGTCTCCTTTACTCTAATCTAAAACTAAGCGGGTGAAGAAAACTTCAATAAGGAGACGTCGTAGTAAACCGTTGAGCGTTGAACGATTCTAGGTTCCCTTGCCGAATTAGTCGAGTAGACACTTTATCTTACAAGTTGCTTGCAAACTTTATCTACAATTCTTTCTACTTAAAATATCGAGCTTCTCAAACGCTTTCGTAAACTCTAAAGTCTCTAAGAAATTATTTTCTTTTCCCCAATGGTAAATCTAGAGAAGAGCAGGTAGAAGTAAATCGCTGACAGTCTTTAATTGAGACTGGATAAACTTTAGTGAATCCACCTGACTTACCTGTACCGGCTCAATTTTATTGTACTATACGGATAGTCGTTGCAGTATGATAATTAAATTTACATAATAGAAACCACGATCGAAACCGTCTTTTTAACTAGTTTACAACAAATTCACATTTACACCTTATAAAGAAGGCGCTTGTTTCACAAGGAAACTCATTAGCATGCACACGTACATGCAATCTCCAGTTTATATCGTGCATGTGTGTGGGTTGCTCATATGCTCGTTGCATTATTCAAAATCCTATTTAAATTTAAATTTGTATGAAAATCTGCTTTTTTATTATAAGAGACACACACGAAGACGCTGGATGAAAGGCAAAGATAAGCAGGTGTGTTATGCTTTTAAGCGGATGGATAGCATATTTGAAAAAGTGGATAAATAATTAACACTTTTTTTTCTCACTACGTAATTCCCACACATTCTTCTTAATACTTTTATAGAAACTAATTCCTTTTTACTTTACATCCCAATAATTGGTCCGCTTATCGTGAAGCCGGACAGCAGCGGTAACGACAAATCTAAATTGTTTATTAGCGGCTTGCTCTTTTGAACCTTTTGTGTTTTCGTCAAATCAAAACATGCTCACAAATATTTGGGGTGATTTAATCTTTATCAATTAAGTAAAAATAGAAATTTTCGTTATCCCTAATAAAATATAAAATTTTTTCCTTGCCCTATTCAGTAGCTCTAACAACTACCGTTTCCAACAAGTCTTTTCTAAAATATAAATTTCTTTATGTAGTTTCTTATCGATTTTGATATATTTTAGGAAAATGTTAGTTAGACATTTCCACATTTGCTTGCATATAAGTACAAATATATGTGTTTATATATGTTTGTGTCTAGAGTGTTTTGTGGGTTTTCATGATGTTTTTTGTCCGTCTCCAAACCAAAAGATATGAAAACTTTTTATACCAATTATTTGGCTTTAACGCGGGCTACCTCCAAGTTGTGGATTATGTTTTTAATTAAATTTTCTTTTTTTTTTTTTTTTCTTAGGCACACTTAGCCTGTCAGACACACCTAGATTTGCTTAAAGTCGATTTTACGTAGACTTTAATTACATAAGTAGCACTTATTTTTCAAAATTTTATAAACGTTTTCATAATATAATTGCTGCAATACCTTACAAGCCCTTACAATTGAACCCCTTAGGTATATCAGTAGCCAGAAGAAGGAAAAAGTACTGACGCGCAATTAGGAATCACTTATGTAGTTATTGTTACTAAAATTTTTTCCTCAAATGCATTCTCATTAATGATATTTGCGAATAATTTAAAAAGTTAAAGATTTACTTATGGCTTAAGGTGTGGTCACATTCTACATACACACGATCTGAATTCGTATGTAAACCTTTACAGCCGATAACCGCAATAGAATTATTAAGCACATAAAATATGGCATTTAAAACTTGGATTGCCAGTCATCTCGCGAGAACCGCAATTGTTATTATAATTGGCTCAAGTAGAGTGCAGGCAATTAACATAAATGTTATATAACTCCAAGTTTGGCACATATGCTGCTACATATTGTAAACAATCTAAATTACCAACGCGCTAGCTTGAAGTAGAAGTGCGATGCGCTGCTGTACCTTTAAATGGCTTTATTTAAAAAAAATTTTGCTCATCAGGTTAAAGAAGATAATTTTACTTAAAAAAAATAATTATCAGAGAATAGTAAAAAATTTTTAATGCAGTAACAAACAAATAAATCTCCTTTTACAATCCTTCTTTTATTTCTCGTCATTAGCTTATCCCTTACGAATGCTTGGAGCATTACAAGGGTACACTATAAAGGCTGTGTGAATTAACTCATAAAGTGGAATTAAAGATATGCGGTGTACAGAGTGCCAATTTTTAAACTAAGAATACGTAAGTATATATGTACGTAAAGTGCGTCTGTCAAAGACAAATTTCCTTGCCGCCAATGCTTTAATTGCCGGCTATCTCAAGCAAATCTAGAATTTAAGTGATTAACTTAAAAATTTATTAATTTAATGTCAATATTGTTGGGAGAAAATTTATAAACGACTATGGCGCCTTGCATCATTTTGTAAAGAGAGGCTGTAGTCTCTCCTAGCCGAAGATAACATTCAGTTGGTGCGTGATGTAATAATAAGATGCTTTACAAGAACTATATAAGACAACTTCCAGTCTTAGTGTGCAAAAAACAAATTATGCGGCAGCAGCCACATTTGCTTGTTTTTATGTTAATATTCAATAAAGACGAGTCTTGTTTCGCCTACTGCTGCCGCAAGTTAATTGCTTACAGAAAGTTTTTTTATACAATTAGCATTCAAGGCTGTTATCATTTTCTTAACAACGCCAAGGACGGATAACTTTACACCAAGTTTACTCTTTTCTTTGCCCAGCAACAAGTATACATATATATATAAATTCTTTATCGGCAGAAAAGTCCATTTAAGCATATCCATCTCTTGTTCTGCCGACATGAAAATCACTCCGTACGCGCTGACGCACATTAAGTTCGGAAGTGGAAGCGATCAACCAGTAACAGACAAATATTGCAAATTTTAATTTACCGCGAACAATAAATTAAGGTTTGATAGAAGATTCGTGAAGGCCAAAAAAATTCAGTGCCAAAACGTTCTTAAGTAGCCGTTTTGATAGATTTCTAATTAAATAAACACTCTCCGCTTGTGTAAATTTATTAGGTAAGTAACGTGTGGTACACACCGAATAACATTTTTTTCTCCCGTTTTTTAATACTCAGTTCACGTTTCCAAATTGCCGTTAATAAGATGTCATGGCAAGGTTCAGAGTGGAAATAGCGCCGGTCGATTTACTAAAATGCTTCCATATATATATTTAAAAAATTGTTCTTTTTTGGGGCAAGTAAATTCACTTGCTTCCCTTTTTTGTTTCGCAGAACATTTTAAAAATTATTTGCTTAAATACAGATCAGAAACAAATTTTCAAGCCAAACTTCTCGGTTTCTCGAAAAGTGGTGGAATGCAAGAGCAAATCCATACCGAAATATCAGCCCTGCGATTATGTTTTCGATATGTAACCACATTTACTGTTAACATATTCTTCGATAATCTTCTTTTCAAAAAATATCCATCCAACTAAATTGTATTAAATGAGACAACGGGGACATGAATCTAGTTCGAAGCGAAAAAAAAAAAAACTATTTAGCTAAAACGGAATTGAACTATGACATTTTCCAAATAGCATATATATGCTAATACTAGACAAACATCGATTTAAATTTTTCACTTGTTTCATCATAACTTAAAAATTTAATAAACTAAAGCACATTGCAGTTATGGGAAGTGTGAATGTCTAAGCCAGGGAGTGCAGCGAAAAAACCCCCAAATATATATATATATAGTGTTTAATAACATCTATTTACATCGATAAATAAATGTATATTGCTGAAAGGAGAGGAGGTATTAAACATTGCGAAAAGCCGTTAATATAACGTGAATATGAGAAATGCAATCTCTTCACTTTCTAGCCTTCCTATAGCTGTGTATAAGAAGAGTTGACAAAGACACAAAATAAATTAATTTTTTGACATTATGATTGATAGCAAGTGGATAAACATGACTGGCTGGTAACGATTAGCTAGCTGGTAACTGCAACAATAATAACCGTAAAAAGTGAACCGATAAAATAAATTTAAATGACGAATAACGTGACGATTTCTCTAAACTACATGAAGTGAATTTGCCTAAATACAGTCTCGTTACCACACATGAGAACTACACGCAAATGCAACGAAATAAGCAAAAACTACTAATTATAATAACAAAAGCTTTTAAAGGTGGTCTTTGGTTATCTCGCTCTTGCCCGCATACTTAAGTTGATGTATGCGATGTGTTACTACAAAGTTCAGGAGGTATTGATACAATAATAAACTCTTATTATATGTAAGACAGGCGAGTAAGTTTTATTTTAGTGATGAACGCCATAATTACCGTTAGATAAACCACCATTGCTTTATGATGAGAGGACAAAGCAAACGATTGGTGGGCTTTTAACGCCTTTTCACCCATTAAGGTCGTCTCGATGAGAGTGAATGAGATCAAGAATTCAAATAAGAGAGATAGCAAACGTACGTAGGTTACAATAAAAATATCCAAAATATTTGTACTGCTCGCTCTAATGAAAAAATGAAAACTTGTTTTCGGTTGCAACTCTTTGCGCTCCCTAAACAAAATATATACTGAGATAGTGAGATAGATAGGGAGAGAAATAGAGAGAGAAAGAAAGAGATGAAGAGAGAGAGAGAGAGAGAGAGAGAGCATAAAAATAGTATGTTATCATTATTGTTTTTTCCACAATGCTTGTTTGTTGCTGTTTTACGCTACTTCAGATTGTTCATTTATGATTTGATTGAGTTTAACCACCAACAAACAAGATACGAAAGCGTAATAAAAAATAACAAACCTTTTTGCCGCAAGCAAAAGCAGCAAAAACTTGAAACGCACACAATGCCACCACCACCAACCAACACCACGGTAGTGCACACAATAATAAGTTTTACCACACGGTAAAAAAGTATGGAAAACAAGAAAATCAACTTGTCTAGTTAGCAATCTTCAATCTAGTTCCGAAACAGTTGTGTGTGAAACGTCGAATGGAAAGGTCTTAAACTATTCCTGTTTGACTGACTGACTACATTAACTGATTGATTAAGTGTACAAAGCAAACGTGTAGCAAATGAACCTTTTGTATAGCAGCTCATTACCGCAAGAGATTCTTTTTATTTATTTTTTTTATTTTTTATTTTTTGAATAGTAAAACAATGTAAATAGAGAGAAAGAGGAATAGAGTGAAAAGTGCATACAGCTCTGCCTATTGCTAACAAGAAAATAAGATCATAATAATTATAAAATACAACATAAATATGTGTACAACACTTCTTTCTATATCGGTTTATTAATAATATGCACACTGTGGCAGAAGAAATCAGAGAGAAAGAGAGCGTCGCTAACACGCAGTGTATAAATCGTATCATAAGTGACTCAAACTTAACTGAGTAATGATGGTGTTGTGATTGATTTTAGTATGCCGTGGACTCTAAATAAGGATAGACATGTCAATACGCGTTATTCTGACTTTAGACATAATAGTGCAGTGATTGAGCAAATAAATTTTAATTGATGTTACTTAACATAAATCCTAATCAGTGATTTCAAAACACAACAGCAACAAAAAAGATATTGGAAAACTATTAGTGCGACTTTTTCACTTGTTGTCTTCGCATAAGGCGGCGTGTAAAAATTTTAATTATCAGTTTTTGGGATTTTAGTATGCTTTGTCCACCAACGATGCGTCCAGCAAGCCCAGCCGAATCGGAAATTTCAGTAGGAGGTGCACCTAGCCCCTTACCACAGAATCAGAATCGCAGTGCTATTGATTTACTGCATCAACAACAATTACTTATGCATCAACATGCTGTAGCAGCGGCGGCGGCTGCCGGCTTTACACGTGCTGCTGCCGTCGGTACTGTGCCTGAAGAATATTTCCAACCTCTAAAACGTTTACGTATATCCGCTGATTCTGGTGAGCTTAAAGAAAGATCCCCCAGCCCCATGCGATCCACCCATTCTATCAACGCTTTAGCAACAGCAACAAACGCCAGCACAAAGGCTAATATCGAGGGAGTGAAAAGTTTTTCCATAGCAGACATATTAGGCCATGAGAAACGAGATTCTATACCAAGCTCTCCACCACCCGTAACGCACAGTTCAGGCTTATTGCAGCCACGAACGGAACCATTAGATATAGTTAGCGCAACTGTTCCACATCCTGCCGCTGCTGCTGCCATGCTTATACCTGGCTCTCCACACGTGGTAAGACCTTGGGATCATTTATTAGGTCCCATGCCAGTGCGACCATTTATTCCGTCTGCCTTGTTGCATTACGAACAACGTTTAGCTTTAGATTATCACCGCCAATTGCAAGAACATTTCAACGCTCAAGCTCAACTTCTACGACATATGAATGGGATGGATATAATACCATCAGAAAGTGGTAGTGAAAGATCTAGCTCTGCGGCCAGTGACTGCTGTTCTCCAGAAATACTTCGCGCTTCTAACGAAACCCACGCCAAACATACAGCTCAGACCAGTAGTGAACGATCACACGCGAGTAATTTAAACTCAAATAACACTACGAGTACCCAAACATCAAACAACAGCAATCAAGGTGGTAGCGGTAAAACGAAAGCAAACGGTACACCATTGGATGCTCTATTTCAAATGACAACCAAAGATTTCGATGAATCCCAAGGTAAGGTGAAAATAAAACAAATATCGCAAGAATCCAGCGAGCTTCACGGATTGTGTTCAGCTTATTTAGAATTAATTAAAAGCAACAAAACACTATTTGGCATTCAAATAATGACGACATTTCATATATTAATTGGATATGTCGGAAAACGACTCGTTGGTACATAACTACATCAAGCATGACTCATTTTGTAACAAATTCTTGACACTGCTCATTTAAAACAACGACAACATCACAACTAATAAATAACTAAAGATAATCATTAAACGTTCCTTTCAACAAGAGTTTTAATTGAATTGTCTCTCACAATGCAAAAAAGCAACCAAAAGATTAAAACAAATGTAAATGAGCGCCCACTGTTTCGAACAACCGCAATATATATTAATTTTATCTAATTAGTTGACCATAATTAATACTGACGATTTATGAAAGCAAAAAAAGATATATAATAACAAAAGCCAAACTGTTAATTGAAAACGAATTTTGAACACTCTATGCTTAACATTAATAGCAATAATTAGATGTGGAAGAAATCAGATCAAAGAAGTAGCTTTAAGAATCGCTAGTAGATAAAAGCGAAAGTTAAAATTAAATTCTAGGCCTCGCCAGGGGTGATTTCTAACAATTAGCTTAGAATTGGGCAACTGATTTTTCAAACCTGCATCTTTCCTAATACAAAGGAAAAGTGTCTTCTGAAATTACTAAGGTTTTGCTTTTGCTGAGATTGCAATTTTCCTCACAATTCGGTGAGTGGCTTTGTTCTCACGTAATCCACTACACGACACCAGATCCTAAGATATATTGTAGAAATTCTTCGAGATCCAATATTAAAAATTCTCAAGCATCTATGAGAGCTTCGTAGACGACGAAGAGTGAAATTTTTGTCAGGGAAAGTTTTCAAAAATTGACTAAATGCATCGAAATCGATGTATAACTACAAGCAGTCTTCTAAGCTCCGCAAACATCGTTTGTATTTTCAAAAGTAAAACATATTATGCTTCTTGTTCTTGTGAACAAGGTCATCTCACATATTTCAATCGCACAATATATAAAAACACTGCTAAATAGCTAATTGTGTCTGATTAGAGTTTTCGTGGCTAAGAAATAAATACCGACCCACCATTATAAGTAAAGCAACTGGATTTTACAGGTCGTTTGATAAAGGAGTGTTCGTGCGATATGCAAACATCAGCCAGGGGAAATATTTTGGACAATTTTACACGTATTTTTTAGAAGACATTCGCCTAAAACAACAAGCAGTAGAAACGGCTTTATGTAAGACATTATGTCCCATACGATTTTACTAAAAAATATAACAAGAATTATTTTGCTTGAAAAAATAAGAAAAAAAAAGTAAAAATACTTGTACAAAATATTCGAACAATTTAAGGTTTTGCTTTTCGAACAACCTAATACTTTAACCCATATTAAGAAGTATTAAAAATTCGTATCAATTATATTTTAAAACGATCATTGTTACGAATTTCATAGTTTGTTTTAAAATCTGTAATTGAAACACATTAGCGTAGGTCCTCGTATCTTATCTCTTGACTTGCCTCTCGAAAGAAAGAAAAAAACTCATTTTCGATGTAAAAAAGGTCTTTAATATTTTCTTCTACCCATTTAGCAGACATTATGACGCTAAGAATATCGTGCTATCCTGATTCCGTCTGTAAATATTTTCAAGGGAAATATGAAATTGATACTGCATTCTACGGCAAATGTTTACAAGTGTGTGAAGTTTTTTTACTCGTACGTAGCTATCTTATCTTGAAAGAAAAACCAAAGCATTATTAATCATCAAAGTAGTCAATTATCATAGTTTATGACTAAGAGGAAAACAAACAAAGAAAGAATAAAATAAAAATCCATTTGGTAATATACGGAGTATTCTTCAAGATACTCAAATTGCACCGTTCGAATTTTGTTAATGTCCATAAAGACACTTGACAATTTGTTACTAAAACAAAACTCCTTTTTTAAGCAACGTAAACACCAAAGCAAACTCACACACTTAATACAAATAATCCAGATGGTCGACAAGCGTCCATAAATTAGTTAATAACTCTGATTAGAGTTTTGGAAATACGAAGACATTTGGTTTAAGTTATTATGGAAAGGTCTAAAATTACTATTATTACCCAAGCATATATAATCTAACCTAATTATTACTTAAAAAGATATGCTCAGTTAAGTCAGTTAATCTATTGCTTTACAATGGAAGCACTAGTGAAGTAGGAGAGAAGTGCTTTCCAATAATTTGCCAAAACAAATTGCAGCAAATAACTTCGTAGGTATAGATTAAAACGACGCAACTATTTCATAACAATGTGAACACTAAGGCATTAGAAATTAAAGAGAAACTTTGCATTATCAACAATAAGGGGGGAAAAGGGGTCTTTCACTAAGCTTTCCCATTAGTCTGCAATATCCGAACCATAAAAATGCCAAATCCCCGTCTTCTTTACCACAGTCGTATGTTTACGGAGAATACGGCAAAAAATTTACAAACCCGTAGCTGACTAACGTTCATAACTAACATGAAAATCTCATCAAGCATTTTTAATTTCACAGGCAGATAGTAAAACCGTAGGGAAGTGATGCCTTTCTTTGAGTGAATAAAAAAAAAACAATGATCTTCCAAACATTTTACGATAGGCTCTTTCCGTAAATAACTTTGAATGAAATGTCAAGGGTAGTAAATTTTTTTAATGAGGTCACCTTATAATTCCGCGCCGCCATATATCCAGTTCTCATGACGCGATTCAAAATACTTACACCGAGGTCCCGTATTATCATCTCCAATACACTGTGAACGTTTATAGGCTCACAAAAAGCAAATTACAATGGGGAAGTGACGGGTACTTACATGATTCTGAAGGACGGAAATCTGAAATAGAAGAAACAATGAAATTTAAAAGGTTTTGTTTGTAAAAGTAATTTCTACAAAATGAAGCAAATTTTCACTTAACTCTAAGCATATAATCCAACACAAAGAGTTTACTAAAATCTCCCCAAGTGATATATATATTACGTTTAAAAGTAATGCGAATGGGGTCGAATTTTGAAAATCACTAACCGCGCACGCAACAATGTGCAAAGCTAGTCACTTATCGTCATTCTATTACTACATTTCATAATAATATTAATTTCCCACGATTTTGAAATAGCGGAATAACGTTCAATCCTTTAGATACCGTGTATGTTATCGATCGAGCACCTTTTTGCAATCACTATAGATATTTTTTTTTTTTTGATATGACCAATTACTTAGCCGATGATGCCCCCTGTAGGTGTAACACGGTGGCGGTCCAAGAGAAATGAAAAGGGCAGGGGGAGATCGCAACTAGAGAGTGTGGGCCCAATAGGTAGGTGTTACATCTTTAGCGGACTCCCTATTCCCTATAGCTACGACCAAGGGATGTTAGTGTCACTTTACGATAAGGCTAATTAAAGTTTAGCGAAAGATAATCACAAAAACTTAAATATTGTAAAAAACGTGGACCATAGATACGAAGACGAAACCAAGATCGCTCTTTCCTACGGGTAATCATTTCTGTGTATTTGGAATTATAAGTGCATTCAATAGAAATCATTATTTGTCATCTATTTTTGTTCGTAATTAGTGCTAACTTAAATCTAATCACAATCATAAGCAAGGCCGAAAGCCGAAAGCAAGCAGACAAACGGACGAACGGACGCATAGACATGATTGAACTGACTTTTAATTCCACGCTGATTAGAACTATGTATGTTCAGCGTCAACGATCTGTGTGGCACGTTTTACAAAGTGAACAGTAGTGGTGTAAAAATTAAACTTGAAGATGTTAAATTAGCTAAGACTAAATAAAATAAAAATATGTACAAAGCGTTTTTAATTAAAATCTCATTATGAGATAAGACATTAGAAACCTATTAAAAAGAGATAAACTCACAGATTTGTACATATTTAATATTGACTTAAGGTGGCTAGAGAATCTCAAGCTTGCGGCAATCAATGTTTGACTGCTTAGAAGCAACCTTACGCGGTTTAAGCATACACAAAAACATGAGCGAGCACTCTCCACAATGACATTAAATCATACTTCAATGAGTTATGTAAAAATATATGTTTTTATGATTCTTGTATGGCAACGGCGTTAATAGTTGGGTGTAATACACAAGTATTAACAAGCTAATTAATCAATACTCAATTAAGATTGAATGTTAAATGGAATGAAAGTCAAGTATACTCGAGCGTTTAATACAAAGGCAGTCAGACACCTGAGTTATTCTAAATATTTAATTGTTGCATACATGTATCTTTGTACAGATCTATGGAGTAAATCAGGTATTCCGTAATTCAAATAGAATTTCAAGTACAAATAATACACCAACACACACACGCCCACTATGCAAGCTGCTTAAGCAAAAGTAAATTTGCTTTTCTTCTCTATCTGTTAACGAGCAACGCCTCTTCACCGTATGCAATGCAAAGTATTTGTATGCAATTAATTTACTAGCAAACGAATTAATCATAACATTTATACATTATTATAATATTATTTATGCAACGCAAACATATAATTTTAGTGTTTGTATGTAATTATCTACAAAAGAGATATAAAGGGAGAGCAACTTTTTATATTCATGTCGTCACCCACCCAGTTCACTAATTGAAATCGTGCTTGTTTACTTTGTTACAGATAAGTCGCATTTGGATATATTCTCGAATCGGCCGCAGCCAAAAAAGAAGCGAAAATCGCGGACTGCATTCACCAATCATCAGATTTTCGAATTGGAAAAACGTTTTCTTTATCAAAAGTATCTATCGCCTGCTGATCGTGATGAAATTGCCGCATCTTTGGGTCTTTCTAATGCCCAAGTGATTACGTGGTTTCAAAACAGACGAGCGAAGCAGAAACGTGATATTGAAGAATTAAAAAAAGACTTCGAGAGCGTTAAAGTTTTTTCCGGCCATAAATCATTCTTAGAGAATGTTAACGACTTAAGCATTCTAAAGAAGAAGCCCCTACATCCCGACGCAGCGGTAATGGGAGGTCTGGCGGCGGCAGCCGCCGCAGGTATGATGCCCGTGGTAACTGCTCCTCCACCTCCCCCACCGCCCCTGTCAAACCTTAGCCCGCAGAAATGAATACGTGCCTATAAACGTCTCCCGCATATCAACTGAGATTTAAGTTCAGTTAGTTGAGATCCAGGAAATGAGCAAAACTCTGAGAACAGTTTCAAAACTATTCCTAAATATTTCGAAATTACGTGCGTGTTTTTCAAAGACATTGATTCACAAGTGAACAATTTGGCCTACACTCTACGCTGGCTTTGCAGCGTCAACGGCAATAAGCATTAAGTTAACGCGCACCGGAGATTTGCTTGCTCAGTCAATATGCACACAAACATACGGTTAAAGCAAAAAAGTTCGATCAGTAGTCACTACATTCCAATGGTCTCGATCACCGCAAAAAATACCAAAGAACGTTGTTGCCAATGTCTCTATTGCATCAATGATCTGTAAAAGTTTCAAACTTAGAGACAAAAACACACACAGCGCGTCGTAGCAGATATGTGACAAAAAGTTACAGCAAAGCAGTTAAGGCAAACGCAAACTAACTAACATCCTAGAAGAATGGTTCTGATCGCAAAGGAGTGCGCATATCTTACGTGAGGTGACAAAAGGAATGCCAACTCATCATTTTGAATGTATATAGATAGATAGATAGATAGATAGATATCTGTTAAATTTCTAATTGAAAATATAATTATCAGAAAAGTTGAGAGCATAAAAAGGAAAAAACGATAAATGTATATAATAATAATAATAATGAAATTGATGTATAAACGGAAATTATTTTTTCTTTTTGCATTTTACGTTTAGTCAAATTAATTTTTAGAAAAATTTAAGCATTAATTATGAATAACTAACTACATTAGCAGCTAAAGGAAGCAATCTAAGAAAATTATTTATCTAACTGTAAATATGAAAAAAAAATAAAAATTGAATTAATTAATTACATTAAACACGATGTACATATATATATATATATATATATATGTATATGTAGATATATAATGAACACTTTTGTTGTGTGCAATGAAAAATTTTCCCAAAATAGCGATGTGTGTTGTTAACCCTTTTTCATCGGCAGCCATAATGCAAACAATGAACTAGCAGTGTTACCACAGCCTGTTCATAGCCCATTTAAACACGGTGGAAGAGCTGGTCCCAAACGAAAATGAATACGAGTGGACGGTTTTTGTTCAGAAATGGACAACAGCCAAGCATACTGGAACATTAACGATGTCTTTCAATGCCGGAATCAAGAATAAAAGCTCAAAAATTGGCTGGCTGTCCAGTCGATCAAGAGAAGGTCGACAAGCATTGCACGGTCGTTCCACTTATGTTACATTAATTGCAACTCGCTTGCATTCTGTAATTTATAAATGAACTCCATGTCGAACGTGAAATTTGTACATGTGCATCGAACATCCGCGTTAAGCATAGGCATTTGCAAAACTGACAAACCTGCTGGGTCCTAAATTATTTCACCGTTTCCTTTTTATTCTTCTAATTTATTTACATAAATCACTGACCAAATGATCGACGTTTACTGGTCGTTTACATCTTTCTTTCCTCTTCGCGTTTTAAACCAAGCTTAATAAAACATAATGAAAGCCGTAGAAAATAAATCTAGGTTGACGGTGAACATCAAAGCTATAAAGTAACGGCAGGAACGAATTGATTAAAATAAATTTGAGATAAATAATTCGATTCAACAAAAGAAAGCAAAAAGTCACTTCATCGACAAAGCCATACAATAAAAATCAATCCAGAAGTGCCAGAAAAGGAATAGAAGGAAATTATATCAAAGATTAATGATAAACAATGCTAATGTCGTTATAAAAAAAAAAAAAAAAAAAAAAAAAAAAAGAGAAAGAAAAGCAGTGATTAGGTGAGAAAGAGTGTTGATCAAGGCGGTGTTTAAGTTTCAAAAGATTTTTTAAGCCGCTTTTTTATTGTTCATAAAAAATAAGTTTATCATTGTGTTAAGTGTAACGAAAAGGCAAAATAATAGTAAGTCGTGCTGCTGATAATAGGAAACCTTTTGAAGCGAAACCAAAATGCATGGGGAGCAGTAATTTTGTTATCTTTACTAATTGAAAAAATTTGAGGTCCCGTCTGTAATTAAAGAAGAAAAGGTTTCCAACTATTATTCCATTACCAATAAGCTGTATATATATACGCACACAAACATCCGGAACACAATGCTAATTATAATATTTTTAACGACTTAACAGCTATTCGTAGTTTGTTCCAATTTTATTTAATCCAATAGCTCTTCTTCTCCACTTCAGCCTCTATTCTCCTAATCATTGATTTTCTTTTTAATTACATTGAAAACGTCTTCTTTCTACGTAATGTCATATAAAATGCTGTTGAACAAATTCCAGACCGATCGCTCTACGTAGATGATGTAAGAAAAAGGCAGAGAGAGAGAGAGATAGAGATGCGTGCGTTAATAAATAACACAATTTAAAGTGTAACGATTAAGTGAAAAACTGGAATTTAAGTACGATTAATATATGCAGTAGAAACGACTAATATTGGCAACAACAAGCACTAATAAAATAACATAAAACTTGTAATAACAATAACAACGCTGCCAGAGGGTCTTGGTTAACTACTAACTCAACACTTTGATGTTTCACCGACCGACAACGATTACGGTAGCAGCTAAAGCTCGCTCACCTTTAACTGTGTTGTTGGTCAGCTTGGTTGCCTAGCCAAGAGCTACGTTCTAAGTTTAATTCATCAAATTCAACGAACACCGTCAAACACCGCTGTGTCTACCGCTTATTACTTGCGTCTGTGTGTTCATCTTGCTTATTTAAATGATTTATAATATGAATGAATATGTGCGCGCACAAACAACATTCATATTTCGCATTGGCGGCGTACTACTACTACTACTACTACTACTACTACTACTGTGTTCCAAGCTAAGTAGAATGAAGCAATTTTGGTTGAACTTTAATTTTCTTCTTCACTAGTTATAGTGTGTTCTAAACTAAACTAATAGCACTTAATGGAATGTAAAATAAAATTTACAAACAAAAACTCGTAGATATAAACATGAGTGAGTTTCAAAAATACAATTTTGACAATTTGCTTCATAAAGTTGTTGTACTAAATAGAGAACCGTCTTCTAGCAGGAAAGAAATTTTGGACATTTTTCTAAAGGGGCAAAACAGTGGCTAAGCTGTCCATTAAAATACCTGACGCCGGCAGCTACGACTGCCACGTCCACTAATCGTTCCATCCTTATGCTTTGCTCTAGCGATAAGCGATAGCGGTCGTCACCAGGGCACAGTATTTCTCTTATTTGACTTTGATCCTTCCTTTCCACTTCACTTTAGTGACTATATATTTTTCGTCATTGTAATGAGTGATTAATTTTTCAAATCTAGTGACTGGCAAAACCGACTTTATATTATTTGGTCTTATTGTTTGTTATAATATTAAGAAGAGTTTTTATAGTTTATTTATACTCTCTGCGTGGCAGCCATAAATAAGCCGGTGGTTATAAAATTTCGACTAATTCTTACTTGCATAGCCACTACTTGTTTATAAATACAAATGAATATATGAATAAATTTCTTTGCATTAACGTTCAAATATATATTTAAATATCGATGGCACCAGTTTTATATCTGTATATAATTTATTACGTTTCTAACAAACATAAATTTTAACATAATTAGCCAAAAATGTACGAACACGTATGAATATATGTATTAACATCTTTTTTCAACTTTCTTATCCGCATCTATTCTCAATTGGTTTCTGTTGTATCACTATGCTTTTCGTCGAATGCCTCTGAACACAACCCGTCCTATTTCCATAGAGAAAAGCAAGTCTTCGTGCCATGAAATGAATTCTGAAATTCGAGATTACACTCTTATCACGCTTCACCTGTGCTTCTGATGAAATACAATAAGTTTACGAGGTGTGAATCTGCAGATCAATGAACTTTCCCATTCTAATCTCTGCAAGGCGATTTGGTAAAGTCTGAAGTGATGTTTTCTGATATTTGAAAACAATATCGTTCACAATCGCGCAATGTTTATGCTCATCTAAAACCAGAGCTTTTCTAATAGCGCATAACAGAATGCAATCATATTTTTAAAATCGCAATCACTGAATTGAATTTCAATTCAGGAAGAGATGGAGTTGACTAAAAGTTTAAAACTTGTAACTTATTCCAACAAAGTCACAAATATTGAAAGTTCGTTCAGTAAGTTAGCAGGAGCCGAAAGAAGCAGCACTTGCGAAAGGCATTTACAACAGAAACGAGTTGACCTCTAAACGATAGTCAGGAGACTTTTTTTGTGGAAAGTATGCAAATCCTACTACCTATCAGTATTTAAATCGAAAATTACAGCAATTAAAGTTTTCGAAAAATAATATAAAAAGAATGTTTTTTTGTCGCTTGAGTCATGTAATTACCTCAGCGAAAAGCAAAATAGGGGAAATGGTTAATTGAAGGCAGGAAACCAAAATCATGAGAAGCACTTAAGAAAACATATACCCGTCTTGAGAAATTGGCAAACGATTTTCACATATTTGATGCTCACAATGCACACAGACATTACGAGCGTTGCGCACCCAGTAGTCAAACAAAAGCAAAAAAACATGTAAAAACTTAATAGTCGGGCAATGCCGACTATTTAATACCTGCTACCTTCTTCCCCGTTACAATTCTTTATTTATTTTCCCGATAGAATACAGTACACCTTTTACAAGTAACATCGCACTTTCCAGTGAAGCCATATGTGGTCCAAATTTAATACAATCAATCCTTATGTCAGATTATTATTATGGGCTTGTTTTCGTCATACAATATTAAAGAGTGGACTCTATGTCCTAAGAACGTCTAGTTTCGCAGGAATAATTATAGAGGAGTAGACTGAAAGAATTGGCCAATGAAATACGTAGACAGATGTTAGGAGGACAGGCAGACAGCCAGAGAATTGGAGAGACAAACATGGTCAAATGTACGCGGAAAATGATTCCGCATCGATCGTGATGACAGAATGTCGATCTATCTCAGATCATTCTGGGCGTTACAAACATTCACACAAACTTAATGTACTTTATAGTACGAATGTTGCAAGATATAAAAACTCACGACACGGTGAACATCCGTAAAACAATTTTTATTAAAGATGACAATTAGTACTCGCGTATGCTTAGGAGGTTTGCGTTGTGAATAATTGATGTTTTTTAATAAATCAAGACACGTACATACCGCATAATTAAATCATAAGCTCATTAGATTGCAATGACAAATCGTATTCAGTAACGCAAAGCTTCTCTGGTCAGCAAAACCGGTTCTAAGCACTGAGACGATTTGCTGCCCTCCCACAGCTACACGAACAAATTTATTCAGCTCAACATTTAGATCAAATAAGAACTAAGTAGTTCTCATAGTAAAACGGTTTTTTAAAGAACTTTGCGTTCCACGCAATGATGATTAAGTGAATAATTATATACATGTTGGGCACACACTCTCTATGTGTATATGAATAAGTCTTTGCTGCTTCATCAGCTATACCTAACGTCAAAGAAGATACATAATCGACACTATCATCATTATCATCATCCCCAAGCATTGGCATGGTATGTTTCAAAAAGCATTGCAATCGATGTTAATATCGATATGTACGTACATACATCACATATGTGAACATATGTGCACATATATATATATATATATATATGTGCACTTAAACTATTTGGATTCTTTGTGCTTTGAACTGACGATCCTTTGTTATTAGGGAATAAGTCAGTTGGTCAGATATATATATAAAGTTGGTAGTCAGTCATTTTACTTTAATATACACGCGCGGACACATACACGCATCCATCTACAAATACCGCGAGAGTTGCCTTTTATATGCAATAGAGATATAAACGTTAAATTGGTAACTCATTCTTAATTTCTTTGCGGTACCTTTGAACATACTTCCAATTAGCTTATAGCCGACACCTAAGGCTTGAGTGTTTGGCATAACTTTGATGCTACTCACGCGCACACATACGTGTATACAGCATTATACCTTGCCACACAATAAATAAATGTGTTTCATGTTTTGCACTCTACTCACACATCTTTGAACTTTCTTCATTTTACTCTTTCACAACCGCAATAACCGGCTTGATCGATGCACTGCATCGTCATTATGTCTTTTATTCATACATTTCTTTTCATATACTCTCGATTACCCTCTCCCGATCTTTCTTACTCTCTCATTCATTCTCTTCTTTATAGTATTCGCATAAAGAAACACACAAACTCTACTTCCAGTACTACGGGACCACTACTAACATATATTTAAAGCCAACATATACTAAAGCTTATGATCCATGTGATCATTCATATAACAACTCATTTGGTATGTGTTTTGATGTTGCCAGCAAAAAGTAGGAAAATTAACAATACCCATTGATTCTTTACGTATGATATATGTTACTATGTATATACATATATGTATATAATGATATGTATAAATGTATATACACATATAAGCAAAACTCACTTAGTTTTGCTGATCACCCTTGGACCACACCGAACTTAGCATACGCACGAACAAACATACGTACATGCATACAAGTTAATGATCACGATTATGGGATTTTGAACACTACATATTGCAAGGTCATCTCAGAATAACTCATATATTAACTTTAGCTCTGTGCTCTTAAATGATCATTAGTTATGTAATAAAAGTACAACAAGATATTTTAACACTCTCTTTCACAATTTTCACCCGGTTCAGTGTTCATTCCAAAGCTGATCGCTCACTAACCCAGACAATTTCTTAAAGCCTTCTAGGTCTAAATTCAGAGATCAATTGATTTTGAATACTAATTCAAAAATATACCTACTTGACGGTAGCTGAAGCTGCCCTCTGGCTGTTGTAAATATATACCCATCCTTTAAGAGTGATTTTCACAAGATCGCTTTTTTTTTTTAATTATGTTTGGAGGAAAATTGTAAGTAGCCATTAATAGACGAGAGAAGAGATTTGTGCAAATTATTAAAATTATTGCAAAACTTTCGAATTGCTCTGCAAAGTTTCGTTTGTTTTCTTCAGAAATGCGTATACAAATGATGTTCCACTAGCAACGGTATCAAGTCGTCGCAGGTTGGATCGAACTGCAAAAATCGGAATGCTGGCAGCACTCAAATTATTTATGACCAAGGTAAAAACCTTTAAAGAAGTCTTTGAGGGACCTATCACGCCGAAACGAGGTAGCTATAGAGGAGGCAAAATTATTGATAAATGCGGGAAATATGTTGCAGAAAGAAATAATTCTTGACCTTTGAAAATTTCAAAAACATGCCTCTTTCAACGCATACATATACATATCTATAGATTGTAACGAAATCGTATAACTTGTTGAATTGAATGAGTTTTGTATGAGCCATCATCGATACATCAAATCAAAAGGAAGTACTATCCGATGATCATTGTATTGTAATAAGCGTGATTCCTCCCAATTTTTAATAACTATACATACTTAAAAGAAACGGGTAGGCAGTAGATAAGTTTAACACACACAATTTTCATGCAATCTCCCAGATGATATGAGATATGCTGTCCCTTTTGTCTCTTTTTATCTTTTAGTCTCTTTAAACATGCAAAAAATGGCAAAGTTAATCACAGCGAACCGAAGTTGCCAGGAGCCACAGACATGAAGGAAGAGGTATTGTCAGTAGACGAAAAGACGAAGTCTTCACATTAGGAACATGCAGCGTTACTAACGCCCCTGACGATCAAAAAGATTGGTTTAGGTATAAAGAAATGAATGATGCGATGATAATTTCGCACAATTTAACGCTTCACTAGCGCCATGGTAAACTCCAGTGGAATTAGTAACGGTGGACCAAGTAGTGCTCTCCTTTCCGGTTCATGGTGTATACTATCTACATTTACCTATGAATTGTAATTAGTTATATAGAAATATGGTTTCAAATATCCGTCTAATTGGTCAAGTAGGCAAACGTTCTCGACTAACAATTCAATAGTCGTGTGTTCAAATCTCGAATGTACGGTAGAGTTTTCAATAGAGATGCTCGCTTTAAGACCTTAGTCTTAGAAATTATCTCGTTCTCTATTTAGAAGTATATATGACGTACAACATATACAATACGGCATACTATACATATATCGAGAGAATGAATGGAACAAACAAATCTTGCTAATATACATAAGTATATTATATATAAATAAATAGATAAGTAGATAAATGAACCAAAGCTATACATACATCCCCGGAGAGGGGTACTAAAAAGTTCGGTCGAAGCCGATTGGTTTCTTCAATTAACAAAACCGAGTAATTTCTTTAATGTCATAAACGTAATCAATTTGGGTTTACTTACTCAAATCACATTTATAAGGCGGAACCAAAGCAAACAAAACTGCATAATGATTCCTTGGCAACATTATTTTCTTATGATAATAACACAGGAGACTACATGCGTTTACTCCTCTCTTTCGTGCTTTTCTTGTTCTTCTTTTCTCTTTCCTTTTCTGCTTTGATTGTTTGCCGCTGTCTTCTCATAATGATGCTAATCGTTAAGTGTTGGCTGGTGGCTTTTCAGTATCTTAATTGCTGAAGGAAATGGCATTGCTGCGCATATAAAAATGATGTTTGCAATGAGTTTCAACTTTTTTCTTCAACTGTTTTCTTCTTTTTTTTTCTTTTCTCAGCTCAAACTTTTTTCAGCGATGAACACACACGATGTTGTGGTTAATTTCTTTATGCTTAGTATTAAGGTAAATACATTTACTCATTTTCTTTTTTTCACAAGTAAGGTAAAAAAAAAAAAGTATGGAAAGCATACCCACTTTGATGCGAGTCTTGGATACCCAATAACTCAAACGGACTTTTGTTCATTAGAAATGACAAAAAGCCGAATCGAACTGAAGTGAGGATTATATGAAAATTATGCTCGATCTGATTTCTCACCATAATGCAAATGAATATACAAAAAAAAAAAAAAAACAAGTTAACTTTGTGTATTCACAATCACTTAATCTTCGGCCGCCTATGTAAGCATCTCTGCTTCGGAACTAAATATGACGCAAAAACATTTTAGGCAGAACCCAACAGTTTTCTAAAGACCTGAACTTTACAAAATCATAATAACAGTTACTTCTGCAGATGTAATTTGAAAAAGCCGCATAACATTTGTACGACACAAAAGACATGTCTTACCTTATACCACATCTGAAACGACATTACACGTCTCGCTACTGAATATTTATGTTTCTTGCTTGTTTGTAAGCATATCTAAAATGACTATTGATTGTCAATTACTTCCATCAAAAAAAAATCTTCAAATTTGCATAAAATATCATATAAGGAAAAAACCTCAAAGAATGGCCAACGGCTGCAAACATAACAGCTACTGGTTTGGTTACTGATAATCTTCTCTGATTTATCATAAAGATATATAAATATATCGAAATTATTTGTATATCAATCGTACGATTTATTCATGCTTTGAGGGTTTTAAAGACGTCTTTCTGTAAGAGAACGCTTTAAAGGAATTGCTGCCAAGTACTTTTTTCGATTCATTGATATAATTTCTTTAGAGAAATTACTTGAGAAGTTATTATTATTATTGACTTACCCAGAGAATAAATTCTAAGACTAAAGTCTTAGGCTATCGGTTTTATTGAGACCTTTACTGCAGAATTTTAAAAATTTGAAAGATGTAAACATTAATAATATCTCCCTTCTGACGTCTTAGTGAATACGGCAGTAAGCTGCAATGAGCGGAATTGAAAACAAGGACAGTTTTGTTATGTAAGGTTAAGAGGTCCTGTCAGACTAGGCGTATGGTAAAAAGTGGGATAAATTAACGTGCATCACATATCTACGGGGGAATTGCTTCCCCCGAATGTTACGGTACCAACATGTTCTCAAAGTTGCAAATGTTTTGATGCAAATCTTAGGATAATAATGATATTGATTGACATCAGCTAGCATACCGTCAACATGTCATAAACGCAAAAAAAGACAAGTTTCACAAATTGCTACCTTCCAAACAAACGGTATCATAAACAAATCTGTCCAATGCTATTAAATATATGTCTTTCGAAACGTGTACATATAAAATGATGGGACACTATATGCATGCATGAGAGACGAGGAACAGTCACATAATTGTGTTAAATCTTGATGCTATTTAATTTTTTTTGTTCTTAAAGAATATCATAAGAAGAGAAAGAAAAAGGTGAAAAAATCAGCAAAAAAAATGTCATTTGCCACCTTAACGGCATGTCAAGCAACGATCATTAAGTAAATGCATAATGCAACCAAATCATAAAAACATAAGAATAACATTTTTGCATACAATATGAGGCACACTGGTAACACGGAGCATCGAATCGACCACAGACCGCACTCGCACTCTAATAAATGACTTGACGAGCATGACTTACACAGATCTACAAAAAGCGATAGCATACGTGTGCTTAAGCAAGTACGAACATACATAAAGGTTTCTTACATACGTTTGCGCATGTGTGGTTTTAGTTTGCATGTTGCTGGCGGCGATGTTGTTGTTGTTTTTTTTTTTTTCTTTTTTTTAAATTGCGTGTGATCTCGTTTACCGCCAAAGTAGAAGAAGTGATATGAAGACCAACAGTTAAGAAAAAAAAAGGGAAAACAAAAAAAAAAAATATTCTTAACTAGGATCGTAAGGAAACTACTTTAAATTAGTTAACCAAAGTTATCTGACTCTAATAATACTAAAAGAATAAGCAAAAGACAGCGATACGCTACAAGCAGGAAGAGAGGAAAGCATTTCAATGCGCCTAGATCACCGCAATAAATGGTAACCGTCATGCGAGCAAGGGCAACAATAATATGCACAAAATTTTTATGTCTGCCATTCACACGTTCAGTCACATCTTACAGGTGCGTGCTAGATCTGTAATCGGTTATCATAATGTTAATATTTAGTTTATAACATTTAACACTATATTAATGTGCGTATGTAAAGAGAATACATAAACAACATCTGCAGACATTTTGCGATCAGTAAATGCGCCGATATATAATGATCGCCTTATTCCGAACTTGCTTACGTTCAGCACTGACAGATTCATAATTACATTCGTCAATATGACAGAAACACACATTCGTCACACAATAAAGCAGCTGAAGGACGCTGGCGTGGATAGCTGTTCATAATACATTAAGAATACGAACAATTTCAACCATTTGTTACACATCGCTTGTAAACAATAAAACTGTTAATTA
This sequence comes from Glossina fuscipes, assembly GCF_014805625.2. Lineage (NCBI taxonomy): Eukaryota > Metazoa > Arthropoda > Insecta > Diptera > Glossinidae > Glossina > Glossina fuscipes. Next base: position 14,598,196 of record NW_023998417.1, read on the forward strand.
TACAAACGACCACGACATGGTCTGGCCGATTGATGAGAAAATAGCGACAAGATCAAGAATATCGATACAATCGAGCTTTCTTATAAGGACTATGATAATCTCAAAAGCTAATAGACAACTACTTCTTGTGCTGATTTTGCCCTTACGCAACGGAAATAAGCGACAACCGTTATTGGGCAAAACAAACAAACAAACCCTTGAGGGGCGTGACCAATTTCTATTGTACAGATACACAGATATATATAAATAGCTTCATTACAAAATAATGAAGTGCCAATCTATAAATGGCTTTCTAGCTCGAAATTGTCATAAAATCAACCCTGGCTTTAGAAACTGGTTCAGCCAGCTGCATACGTTTCAATTTTGCTTAGTATGTACATTGCTTTTCGCTATTTATGACAATTTAATAAAATGCAATGCAACAACCCCGAAAAAGAGACGTCAACGATAAATCATAAGCATAAAGCTGTCAAATATTTATCGCGGTCCCAAGAAGAAACAGCAGAGGGAGGAGAGAGAAAGAAGCACAGCGAATATTCGGAAACAAAACATGTTTTTTCTCATTCATTATTCATTGTATGAATCCGCAAAAATCATTTAGCATGACTGATTGAAACAAGAATATGTTGAAATATGTCTGAGGTGAAGTTAATTATGATTGACAATTGAATACGGGATCAATGTATTATTATTCTTATTATTATTATAGTTTGAAAAGAATATGCATAATTATTGAAGATTGATTAAGATTCGCTTTGTAACGAGTCTTACGTACCGACTATCGATTAAATCATATTTTCTTAACTGGAGTTTAAAGTACGTCTTATAAATACGGGGCCATTCGAATTGACATTTGCTATAGTTAAGAAGTCATTAGTAAACGAGTTGCTCTTTTCGTTCAAGTGCAAGTGGAAATTATTCGCGTGTTCTAAGTGCACTCGATCACGAACGATCACGCCCATTTTCAAATTCGGTACGTTGGATTGAAATAAATTAATTCAATAACAAAAATAGGTATCCTATGTGGATGTGGTAAACATCGCAAGAAAATTTATATTCAACGCAAAACGCGAATCTATTGAAACTTCTATTACTGCGGACTGCAGACCCCTTCATAGCCTATTTATAAGTTGGCAACAAGTTTACATAAATTATATTAAAAATATTGTTAGGAGCTATCACTTTGACGCAAAGTTCCGTCACCATTTGCCGGCCAAGTTTTTACAACAGAGATCAAAAATATAAACCGTTCGCACGCCGGTCCATAAGTTTGCTACGACATATCAGTGTATTCGCTACATACGATACACAATGGCAAAGTAAGTCAGTCATAAACAAAAAACTTCCTCAAGCGACCGTGAACTGCTCGACAAAAGTTACTACTACCACAACAAAAACAATTGTTAAATCTCGGGAACCAACATATCGAGTTAAATTCAAATTTTAAATTCGCCAAAAGTGTTGTGCACTCCTTAGTAGTCATCTCTCTTGTTAATCATGCTTAAACTCAAATTGTACCGCTTCAAAAAGTCAACAAAATAGTTATAGAAACTGGTTACAAAACTAATAATAGAGACACATAAAGACAAAGGCGCACACAAGACTAGATATCCTATGTCATGTCTTTATTTATTTATTTTTTCCTTACTTCATTGCGTGGGAAGGTGTGCATAATTAGAGTAAAATTAAGATACATACAGTATGAAACGATAAATATGGAATGTGTGAGCCCATTCCATATATTTGATAAGTCTTTAAGAAACGTTAAAAGTTATCAGAACAGCCCGATTTCACCAAACTGTCAAAGGTTGGGCCGATCACTTTGCTTAAAAGAGACGTTACGACCAATAAATTTTACATTTACATGAAAAGCTAAATCAACCTTTGAACTTTCTCATAACGAAAAAAAAATTAAATCATTATACTTATTAGTTTAATGCCTAAAATAAAGACCAGGACATACTCTTGCGCACCAGTCAATCAATTCAGTCTTGGTTGCGGCATATGTCTCTCCCTTGTGTTTATTAATATTTGTTTACTTTCCTTTATATCTTTTCAAAGGAGCGACTATTTAGATTGAAGGAACGTGCTTTTCGTTTTTTGTTTTGTTTTTGACTTGCAAAAAAATATGTAGCGTGCATCAGATACAAAATTGGTATCGTCTAAAATTGTAATTCTTGTTCATACTCTACAAACTGATGCAAATGTCGTTATTAATAAGAAAATGAAAGAATGATAGTAATCGCATATAAGAAAAGTAAATATAATTATTGCACATAACTTAGATAAAATTGTCATTATATATAATGATATGGTATACGGTAACTAATTTGCGCTATATTCTTTGCCAAACCAATTATGTTGTCATATAAACAGCAGGGCATTTAAAATGCAAATTAAGACAACTAAAGTGCATTTGACAAATAATTACATAGGCAGAGAAGCAGAGGCAATTAGATCCTTTTAAAAAGCAAACAGATGAACAAAAACTAGCTAAAATCATACGAACAAGCACCAGACATTTCCTGCCATTGTTATCGGCCTGTCTTGATTAAGTTTGTGAAAAAGGAACAATTTTTTTGTCGAACTAACATAAGAAATCAACCAACGAACATGTATATGATACTTAATATCTATACTTAGGAAAACTCTTAATCGATATATATATCTATGTATATGTGCCTGCAATTGCTTGGATATAACCTCATGTATGTCCAAATCTACGTCATTACATAATTTTATTTAATGTTGTAACAAGCGCTAGAATACTCCGTGTGGCATAGGTATATATATATATATATGTCATGTTAGACAGTAAATTAAGTCGACATTTGCATGCTATGCATAAATTTCGACAAGTCTAAATGATACCTACTAAGGGATAAAAAGAAACCGACACAATTGTAAAAGAATATTGTAGTGATGCCAGAAGTGGAAGGAACGGGTGTAAAAGCGGTACAAAAAAAAAAAACTATTTGTGTACGCTTGGCTTTAAAAGATTATTTAAACAAATGTGATTTACTGCAATCAATTTAGGAGCACAACTGCATTCTTAGCACGCTAGATTTAGTCAGACATACTCAAAGACGCACACAGTGACGCTTGTGGGAGAGGAAGAAGTACTACGGCATGCAACGACAGACGACGAAGTTTGCTGATGTAACAACACCTATGAAATTAAACAGTTTTGCAAATTGCTGCAGTCAGCAAATACATCAAGACACAAATAGCCGCCAAAGCAACGACACAACTAGCACAACTAGACGTTGTTACCCACAGTGACAATTGAACCAACGCCAACAATGAATATAAATGACTAGCGCACATCAATGACAGAGATAACCTATATACTCTTTGCTTTCAGTTAGAGCGAGATAAAACAAATAACAAGTTGATGAACGTGAACGTGGAAATGGAAGAAACGGGGAAGATACGGCAAAGCAAAAATTATAGAAGCATGCAAGCGACGGCGGCACAATTACAACAATTAACGCATGCAACCAAGTAGAAAGTACAAAATGTAAACACCACCTCACTCATACCAAGGGTATCCATTAAATATTTGCAGAGCACGTATGTGGTGCATATCTATGGATTTGCGCGATTGTGTGTACGCTCAGTTATAAGAGCGAGCTCATCTTTTAAAAGTGGAAAATAGTAAAAAAGAGAGCACTGCATAGAGGTAAAGAAGGAGAACATGTCAACGTCAAATGGAAACAAATTAATGACACTTTGCTGACAGTCCCAACACACAATCCAATCCTTATTTGCAGATAGTTTTGCTTGATTTGTGATTGTTTTGCTTACTCCCTCTTTCGCAAGAAAAGGAAGAGATTCATTTTTCTGAAAAGAAGGAAGTCTTTTGATTGGCTGTTCGCACTAGTGTACTCACTCTATCCCGACGTTTGTATTGTTCAAAGTAAATAATCCGGTTTTCTCTACGTCTGCATGCTTCGAAAGAAAATTAAAAACAATAACAAAAATAAAAATCCAATAAGATATACAATTTTTTTTTTTTTTTTTTATGACTCTATGACGTCATCAGTAGTGGTGAACGATATATACAAACGCATTCACTCGCACCGTAAAACCCGTTTCTTGTATACCCATACACATGCCCGTAAAGTGGTCGGACCAACATACAACACATTGTTTTCTTAAATGTTCGACTACAGTTGTTCTCTCGCGAGTAGTACGGGCGCCACGAGCCATATATTTGCGTTTTGTTTGTGCTATGAATACATTTTGCCGACGCAATACCTTATTTTAGATAAAAACATATTGTTGCTGCTGTTGCAATTCGTTTACAAATATTGTTAACCGGTTAAAATAGGCCATTGAGGAGACTCGCCATATTGCGATAAGTGAAGCGATAATTTAAATAGTATTAACATATTTTTATTTATACATACGTATGCATGTACACGTGTATTCAAGTGTCTCATTGCACAAACATGAGTGATAATAAACGCGTTACGAAAAAAGAATGTGAACTAAACTTGAACTGAAACGCAAATTATTAATGCAAGCAAAAGCAAATCTAATGAATTCGATGCATTTGTGTTAACCGGTATTTGTTCGTTTACTCATTGGCGAAGAACATGATGCGTTCTAACAGTCCAGCTATATCGGAGATATCCGTAGGCTCGCCTAGCCCGCCGCCCCTTCCTTTGCCCAGTTTGCACCCTCTACATATGAAAAGACTACGTCCGAGTGGCAGCGCCGTAATAAATTCGCCAACTTCCGCTCATGGAAATTTTCCAGCACGTAGGAAGTCAACTATTGAGCGTGTAAAGAGTTTTTCTATAGCCGATATTCTTGGCAAAAAAGAAGAACATCCAGAAACTTCGTCTTCTAAATCGATCTCTAGATCCTTATCACCTGCACTGGTCTCGCGATCAGATATTCCACAAGCAACATTCTTACCTGTCCAGCTGATAGCGGAACGTCTGCAACCGCCGTCAGGATCGTCACCTTTAGCAATGCTAGATCTTCCAGGTGTAAATAAAGCGGTGCCAACACCTTGGGACCATACAATTTTGCCAAACAATCATCCGAATGCCCATTCACCTTTAGCTTTACATCCGTTCCTTTCTCCGGCATTGTTACACTACGAACAGCGATTAGCTTGGGATTATCAAAGGCAATTACAAGAACACTTCCAAGCGCAGGCACAACTCTTACGACAAATGAGCATGGATCCCAACATTATACCGTCTGAAGATGGCTCGGAAAGATCGCGTTCCAGTTCACCTGCCAGTCATTCCTGTTCGCCAGAGGTTAACGTTGCTGGCGATGAAAATGATGACGCGGACAGTGTTAATCACAAAGAGTCTTTTGATAAAAGTGAAAAGTGTGATAACACAGTGAAGGATAGTGACGCGAAGAAAAGGAACAAGAATTCAAATACACCAAATGACACGCCCTTAGATGCGTTATTTCAACTTTCGACCAAAAATTTCGATGAAGATCAAGGTAAGGTATTCTTAAGTTTGCGAATGAATGAGAATTTTGAAGACGTGTTCCCGGAACGTGTTCTCCGATAACGAAAGCAATAACACAATACCGTCCTTATGATAATTCTTAACGAACGCCGCACTGTTAGTTGTATCGAAGAGACATGATATGTATTTCCGAAAATTGAACTTAGACTGGAAGAACGCTTAATCAAGAATATTGTAAGCATTTTGGACAATTAGCGAAAGCTACATGAAAATCATATAGTTTTCTACTATAATGCGAGAATGGGTTTTAGTAAATATTTGGACTTATTGGACTTATTCGATTAGTCTTCCATCTAATGTTTCTTATAAATGTAAGGGAAAAATCAGCTACGAATAATTTTTAACCTTCAAGACTCCCCTCTATAGTTTACATAAAAATTACAAACAAGCCTTACGATCATTAAAATTCCTTTAAACCAATACAGAAGCATATTATACGGAGATTTTCTTGCTGTATTTAAATTCGCTTCCATATATTTTATGTATGCGCGAACAGGCAGAAATTGTGGAGAAATTAAATCTTGCTTTAGCAAAAACACAAACCTCAAAAGAGTCGAATGCTTTCACTTTGGCCGAATATAATTCATAAGAATAAGAAATTTTTTAAAATTAACTTTAATTTCGTAAATTGTGTGGCGCTAAAACACTGCCAAACAAATCAACAAGAGCCGCCCTAAGTGCATTGTAAATAAGTCTCCAAGGTATCGGTAAACGTAAAATGTAAAACAAGCAACATGCAACGACAGACATTGCCAAGCCGGCAAGCATCGCAATAAAATGACCATAATAACGAAATTTCAATCCCAGTAGCAACCATCAAATTATGAATTGGAATCTACTTTATGTTGCGATTGCATTACGTTAATAATTTCTTATGCGCATAAGCAACAAGAAACCGCGACAAGACCAGAAGTTAAGAAAGGCAACTTTAGTTCGTTTCGGTAACTTTGTATTTCTTTCTTGATTTATATGCAAAATAAAATAATTTTCTGGTATATGCTGCTCGGTCTGTCTGTCCTTGAATGATTATAAACCGATTTGCACACGTACGTGCTTTGCGCAAATCCAATTTGTCTGAAAGCAACGATATCTTTTTCCTTTCTTTCAGTTCTTTTTTTTTTTTTTTTCCTTCTTTTTTGCTTTGCATTTACACCACCCAACCAAACAGTAGCCAACTAACTAACATTAACGATCATAATCAATATATCTACTATTCAGGTAAATCTTAACAAGCCACACTCTGACGAAAATGCGCCAACAACTGCGCTGACCAGATAAACAGCTATAGTCATATATATATATACAACATAACACGGCCGACAACAAACCTCAAAGCACATTCAATCATATTTTTCGTTTCACATAATTTCCACGTTTACTGGCTAGCTAATGTTGTTATTGTATTATTGTGTTATTGTCTACAACCGTTACCGTTTTCTGTGATTAAATTCAATACACAAGCCTTATGTACATGTTTGATTGTATGCATGTTCATTTGGTACTAAAGCGTTCATGTCGCAATTGTAAGATTGATTGTTCGTTGCGAGAGCTTGTGTACTGATTAGGCTTGCACTGCGCTAATGATATGGAAATTTATTAAAATTCTCACCACGAACAACTGACCTCACTACTTCTGTTACGCTTTAACCAGAAACTCATCAGCAGACAGAGCTATACGTTGTGTACGTGCCGTATGACAATGGCTGCTTAGCGATCAGCCCCTCAAAATGATGATGATGATCAATTATTGAATACATACGATCAAATAATGAACGCATAATATATGATACACGCAAGAAATGATATGAAAAAGAAAAATTCATTTGCATCCATCCACTGAGAGATATCGTGCTTAAATTACTGGCAAAAGGTTAATTGGATACTGAAACAAGCTTTAATCAGTGAATATCAGTTAAAGTTTCATGATTGCTGCAAGTTCAGCAAAGCGATGACACTTAGCAAAGAGAAAACACAGCTGACGGAAAGGCAACAATTTCTACGGTGAAGACCGACTTGTAATTCCAAATAATTTCCATATGCTCGGCTGGCTACGTAGCTTATAATCGGGTTAATTTTTCTTTCACTTCATATTAATTGCAATTATAATTAGAGAAATTATAATTAGAAAACTATTTCTGTTATAAGATTTCAAAATATCTGATTATCGTGACACGCAACAATGCATTGCGTACGATACATTTCTGAAGGTGCAGCTGTCCTTACTGGCCCATCTAGGCATACGCAATCGCAGAGAGGAAACTTTTGTGTTTACGGAGGACAAAATTGAAAATGTTCGAAATTGAAAGGAGGAAATAATTAAAATTTTTGCACTGCAAAATTAGTTTGCGGAGAGATTTTGAAAAAATTAGAATTTTTTAGTAAATTTTATGCGATAAGCGTAGCGGCTACTACTCTCCATAGAGTAACGACTTCATTTCCAAACTTATTTTACTAGTTGCAAGTATGTCCATCCGTCCAGACTACGACGTTTAAATTTGCCGTTCTTTTCCCTTAAAAATTGATTTTCGTGTCTGCAAGGGTGTTTGTAGACTTGTCCTAGCTACAAGAACATAATGCGAGCGTGAACTTATACTTTTCTTTTCGACTTTTTGACACTGAGAGTGTTGACACATCGGAAAACGACGGGTAGACGGGTAGTTGAAGGCAACTTTCTAAATTAATAATCTGCGAATTAATTAATTGCATATATCTTATAAGAATTGAATAATCTTGATCTTCGTGTTCTAATTGGAATTGTTGTATGCTTTCATCCGCCACTCTGGTGGATATTGTCTTAAGTAGTCATTATTGAAATTTTTACCCACAAAATGCGTAGGGTGTGTGTGTATTTTTCAAGCCTTTGCTAAAATATCTGCGAACGCAAACTGACCGACAAAATAATTACAAAAATCAAATAATATTATGCAACAAACATGTGAAGCAAGTTACCTTTTGTATTATGTTCATAAAATGGTAAATTAAATTATCGCCGTTAATTATATATAAAATATGTAAAATATGTTACACTCAACTAGAGAGTAGGAAACGTTCATCTTTGACAACTGACAGCAATATTCTTGGGTTGAATCGATTTTATTTTCTAGTCTCCCATTCGTTCATCATCGCCTTTTGAATGGAATTTGCGATGTAAAACACAATTTTGTAAAAGTAATTATCAGCACTGTACTAACAACTACTCCGTACTACAAACACCCACGACTAAGAGATTTATATATATAGTTGTTTGAGGGTAAGAATACTTACTCCAAAGCTTTACTTCTTATAGCATACATAGCGTAATAACTTTCAGAAACCATATATAGCGTGTATTCAATGTTGAAATTGACCTAACTTACGTATTACGTTCCCATTTATTGATGATATGATTTTTGATCAAAGAATTTTGGCCGCCAATATTCTAATAAGAAGAAATTAAATATAAAAAGATCTCTAAAATTATTATACCATTAAACGTAATATGTATTACGGTTGATTAAAATTTAATAGTTGGCTAAATTTCCGTACAGAATCGCTCGACTTGCTGCATAAATATTTAGCAAAATTATAAACATATGTCTATGTGTGCATGAATAATACATGAGGAATACAATTAAAATTAACAATTTTATGGTTATTTAATTGTACTAAAATTTAATAATAAATGAAATATTTTTAGATCATAGACTTTGATCTCTCAATACTGCTGGTATATCATAACTCATAATTGCTTTCTAAAATTTTCAGTTTTTATTGTTCAAGTAAACTATTAATTATTTATATCGAATTCTAAAGAGAAATGACGCAAAATATCGGAAAAATTAATATTAGATTTTATTAGGTAACTTTTTCTGTTACGGCCTGAACGAATTGATCATGTAAAACACTGCTATCGACTCTAGCTACAGTTAGGAAGAAATCAATTCACTTTCTCCTTAGTGTCAATATTTGTTTGCATGTAACAGCCTTAAATAGCAAATATAAACCGGCCCAACATAAGCTAAGATGATTGCAATTTGCCTAATGTTACGTTATTTTGAAAATTTTCATTAAGTACTTAATGTGTGGGTATGCTATTGCTCAATGACTTCTCTCGAGATATTTTCAAAATGTCATTTCCAATATTTCCAAACTTTCATGCTTCGATCTGTCCATGTCAACGTACCAAATTTTATTAAAATGAGTAAAACTATATGTGGATAGCGACTAGACGGAGCGACAGATGGACAAGCTTTCCAAAAATCTGTACAATAACATGGGATTTATTCTCAGTCCTTGTGGGTGCACAACGTACACTCGCACATATAAAAATCGAGCCAATTTGGGCGTGACATACATTCGAACAAGCGTGATATACTCCGTCCCCTGCGTCGCATAAGCGATGTAGTGCATAATGAGAAAACACATATGTACACATATTAAGACATTCACATTAACTCTTATATCAATGATTACTATGTGTGAGTAAACTGCTCTTTAATATATAAAAGGTTGTCGCCCGAAAAAAGAGTGGGAACTTCTGGTTGCAATTAAATGCTTATACAAATTTCAATGCACTAACAACTAAAGCTCTCTTTATGAACATATGCTTTGTGTATAAAGATATGCGTTAAAGCCAATAAGCTCGTACATAAATAAGTCTCGTTGGGCTGCCTCATGAATTTTATTTAATGAAAACATGTAAGAAACATAAAAATTTGTTGTGTGAGATTTTGTTGTAGGCATAAATTTGCACAACTTAGACGAGTTGCGTTTTTCACAATTTTAATCATTTATTTAATTTATAGACAAGGAAACCTATCTAAAAATTAATTTTAATTATTTACACCCGTAGGCAAAAACGTATAAGAATTAATTATTATACACATATTGTTGCCAAAAACCCAGCACGAAGAAAACATCCAACAAACAGCCAAAGTCAAACAAGCACAAAGAAATCAAAAAGCCCAACAATGATTCAAAACGACAAGGAAAGTCCAAAGACAACACAGGAAATTCTTACTTGTTAGTTTTCTATTGCTTGAGTATTTGCTGTAACTGTTAGTAGCGGTTAGTCTTTAGCTGGGACGTCAAATGAAAACAATTAAGAGATGACGGCCGTTGATGGTTAAGCCAATAGTATCCACAATGCAAAATGGTCAAATAATGAATTTTCGTTTGGTTCAGAGCTGGCTGAAAAAGGCAAAAAGGCATTTTTCTAATTCAAACCCAATATGCAAATGGCCGACCTGAATATTGGGCCGAAAGCGAATATTTATTCTTTTCATAACATTTAACTCGTTTGCTAACAAAACTTAAAACCTAAATAAATAGTAGGAAGAATTCAAATGCAATTAGCTTACTGCAATGGGCGGAGATCAGTCCTAGCAATTACTGGCTTGTTTATTTATTTATTTTTTCACTTCAATCCCACAATGCAATTTGCTATCGTAAGAAGTAGAATGAAATCTGAACGATATTGTCCTAAACTATTAAAAAATAAAAATAAATAAAAAAATAAAACAACAACAATAACATCCAATAATAATTAGACACGCCATGTTTAATGTATTTCAGGTGACATGGCTAAGCAACTTTTTTACATACATACATACATACATACACTTGCCATATATGTGTATTTTCGTGCACAGGTAGAGAGAGACATACATGTAGGAGTTTAAATAGAACATGCTACAAATGCAACGACTAGATAACAAGAACAGAACATGAAATATAACGTGACAATAACTTTTAATTAAAATAAATTGTCACAACAGGAACCGCTGCATTTAGTGCACTGTACATCTTCGTATTCACTTATTAAAATATTAGTTAAACTTTAATGACTAATTTAGTTTTTAACATTTGCCTTTCAAATTAAACGAATCATATCGACCGCGCCAGTTTAATTTATTTACATTATTGATAGACTCGATATTTCATTGCAATGTCTTTTGGCTTTTGTGTGTAGATAACAAATTACTTTTTACGTGGCAGTAGGTTGCAACCTAACTCGAATCAAGACTGACCCGGCCACCTTCAATAGACTCTTTTCGCGTTTTTATTAATTTCAAGTTTGCGTACTCCAATTGTATATGGAGTTAAAACGGGACAGATTGACAATAGGATGCATCAAGTGCTTCAGTGCCGGTACTGAGCAATATTCAAAATTCATCGAATTACGAGGAGAAAAATAGAAAAACGATGGGATCGATGAGAAGACGGCCCAAAAGAAATGAATAGGCATCGACGTGTTTGTTATTACGCCTCCATCGCCTTGCGATAAATATGGAACACAAAAACAGCAAAAGCACTCCATAAGCGACATAGGTTCACTTGCGAAAAAAAAGGAATCTGCAACAATACAATAAGATGAACTCAAATATACGTAAACGGATGCATTCCTAATTACAATTTAATTACCATATGAGAAAAAGAAAACTGCTACGGAAGCAACAAAAACATGTTCATGTTTTCTTCATACAAACGGTGAAATTAAGTAATAAAATTGTGTTTAACAAACAAAACGTACAGTGTTTTTGTTATTAGTTAAGCTTGTCAATCATTTAAACAGCTACTTATCTAAATAAAGATCTTCATTATTTGTACATAATTATAATTACAGATATATATGTGCATGTATACGTAGGCACATACTTTACCAATCACGTATGCACCTACATAGATGTGCAAGCATTCACCCACACGCACCCATTAAAATCCATACATTTATCAGATCTAATTAGTTCAGCCAAATAATTTTGTATATGTATGAAGAACTTGGCAGCATTTACTTACGTGTCTTACATTTACCTAATACTAGGCTATTTAAAGCAGTACACGGAAAAAGGTGAACTAGTTTCGACAACGACCCACGAGTATGATTACGTTCAAAGAGAACTGTTTAATTGTTATGCAATTTCTTAACGTAAGGCGATCAAATTGGAAAATGACGCTATTCAAGTTTACAACGAAGCTCAGTAGCATACTGTGGATATTAATCGACCCCTGTATTAAAGACAATTTACTTACTTCATTTTAAAGAATGCCTTGGTGCCGCCTATCACGATGTGTGTGTCTCTGTCTACCACAAAGTGGCTCATAAAGCTTAGTAACTTACCGTACTATAAGGGAATTTCGGAGATATATTTTGAATGAACCCCTATTGAAAGCCCGCAAAACAGATACATTGAGTTTGTGTAATGTTTTACGCGCCATTTACATAATTGTCTCGAATTACTCCGCCTATTTTATAGCTAATCATTTCATTTAAGTATTAATCAGATTCACAAAAGCATCGTTTAATTCTTTCTCAGTTCCTTACCAGACTCATTTTAAAAATTCGCTAAAGCTGACGTGAGCTCGCTTCCAAGCAGTGAAATCTGAAAATTGCATTTCTATATGGTTATTCCACGTGGTTGTCCATATAGCGTTTTCCCCCTGTTTTTTCACGTTTTTGGGAATACCACAGACACCTACCAACTGACTACCGCAACAATAAAATGCAAAAATTACTGCAAAAACAAAAAAAAAGTTAAGGTCGACTTTGAAACCTCGTAAGAGCCAAGCCATTTTTAAAATCAAGTGACAAGAGAGAGTTTCAGCAAATTAATAACGAGACGTGTGAAGCGACTCGTTTCTATGAATCTTGCAACACGGGAAAATCTCAGGGGTAAAAGTTGACGCTCGCTCTAAGACTTCGAAAGCCCCTTCAAATCGTCAAGGTATTTAGAATATATTGTGCCAAAAAAAGCAAAAAAAGTTTTTCGCCCGACAAAAAAGAAAGCAAATGGTTTTTGCCACAAAACTCAGCACATTTGCCTACGCAAATAGTTTGTTGTTCTGCTTACAAATAGGTCAACCCATAAAGAACGCTCGAAGGCAATAATACTATCAGTGCGAGAGATGAGAATATATTCAAACAATTCCAACTTGTGTTGCAAAGTTATCACACGCAGCAATCACACGCAATAGAAAACGCACTTAACTTGTAAAGAACGTAATAAACAAAAGTAAATAAAAATAAAAGTTAGGCAAAAGAATTCTAATGGGGGCAGGGCCAATGACCTGAATTTGTATAAATTGGCAAAAAAAAAAAGGCAAACCAGTCAATAACGTAAATCGCATTAGACATCAGTTGGTGGATATATAAACAAAAAAAAAAATTGCTCATGTATCTGTGACTAGTCCTAGCGAGACGTCTACAACCCCTCTGCCGAGAGATATTTGATATCTTCATTACAAAGCACAGCGTTTAAGCGCCACAAACAATGGGGAACCTGTTCGACCCCGCAAAATGCTTTGAAATAATGGCAAATAACAAAAAAGAAACGGAAAAAGCACCAACAACAAATTACTCTATTGGTTTGTGTAATCATTTTCGCTTTTTCTGCATACACTGCAATGGCAATTAAATTTGTTACGGTGTGGCTTTTAAGTTTCAACTTGGACAACTGCAGCACTTTTGAGAAAGTTAAGCAGCCGACAAAAAGAATTAACTTAAATTTGTTTTAAATTAATGCGATATTTTTACAAAATTTATCACCCCGTGTAACTGCATTAACAACAACTTGTACACATGCATATAATCATAAGTTGAGTTGGACCGCAATGAGAACAGAACATAGCACGTCTTGCATCCGAAATCCGTTTTGTGGGCAAATAGAACAAATGAATGCGAAACACATACAGGGAACGTAAGGCAGTGGTGTTTCTTTTCATTTTTATTTTTCTTTTAGTTTTACTTTTATATTTATTTTCATTTTTATTTCTGTTTCTTTCTTTAATGCTTCATTTGATAAATGTCTTAAGCAGAGAAAATATGAATTAAAGCGGCATTTATATCGTTAGCAACGATGCTTAACAAACGAGAGATCAAACAGCAACATTGCTTGAGAGAAATCTCAACGAACAAGATTCAGTCATTCAGTCAGTCAGTTAACTATCAGGCAACCCAGACAAGTCATTCACTCAGCTACAGTTAATGTCGTTAAAAACATCACCATTATAATCATTTGATGTTTAAGTATTTTTTTTTGTTTTTTTTTTTTTTTTTTTTTGTTATTTTTTTTGTTATTTTTGCACCCATCACTAATTACCAGGGGTATGCAAGTGTTGTCATTAGGTTTGTAAATATCCGTACAAATATCGGACGAGTAGTATGCGTCTTTAATAAACATAAGTTAAAGTTGCAATCGCGGTTAATGCAAATCCCTAAAATGCCCGATCACAAATTGAAAAACCCCGTCCATGAAATTATATAAGCGAATTTTGAAAACGCTTGAGATTCGAAATAAATGCGTACATTGCGTTCACCCACACTCTGATAGTTGAAACTAAACAAGGATGCATTGACTGTATATATATCTAAAATGACGATTATACTCTACTTTGTAGCGCGTACTCAGAATTCGTCTAAACGCCAATATAGTTTTCCCGTTTATTTATCAATTATTTTCCATGAAAGAAAAAAGAAAAAGAAAATTATGCTCAGGCGATTGATGAAGCAAACTTTCGTAAACACAGACAATCTACTGAAAATATTTAATAAAGAAAAAAAAAAAGAAAAAATGATATAAAGAAAATTATTCACGGCTACGCTTTTAAAAAGGCCTTACACATGCTTTTATTATTAAGAGGCTGATACTACCTTCCTCCTTTCAGTTAAGAGTTTATGTCTTACAACGCATCAAGTTGTCGTGTGTAGATCTAGCACCGTCTGTGCAGAATTTTTCACTTCTACTATCGCAACATGACCTTAAGCATTAATAATTAGTTTCAGTACAGGTGAAAGCCTATGTGCAGTTTTCCGGTTTTCCTTGTTATGGATCACTTCGGCGTTCACGTTAGCTAACTAATTCTAAACATACAATCGTTGACATTAAGGGAAAGTTAGTTGATATGATACATTCAGTCATTGTTATATTTACCGCGTTCTGATTGAAATCAACAGTGCAAATAAAAAGTAAGTAAGTTTGTAGATGTGAACCTTGGCCAAGGGTGTTTATTTTTTAAATTACACAAAATTGCTAGTCAACTGTTTAAAATCAATTTTAAGCCATTGATCGACATATTATGTGTAGCATCCAAAAGTATTCACGAGAGACGTTACGAAAGAGTTTAAAAACTAATTATGAAATATTTCGAAAACTGATTTAAAAGTTTAGTATCCAAATAGCTTCGCTGAACTAAATGACACACACTTAGTTAGCGTTTTTTGTGAATCTTCTGTTGAATGCTCCAGCTCCTCTACAGTTCACAACGCCACTTAAAAAGACTAGGAAATCCGGGTTTTTTTTTTTTTTTTTTTTTGATAATCATCCACCATGTCCAGACTGTCCTTATCGGGTTCGATATATCGTAAAAAACAATTAACATTACTACTGGACTCATAACTATAGCATAAAGCAAAGTTTCGCCATCAAAACTCCTTTTGAATTATATCGCACACAAACAGCTGTTGTGTAGCTAGTCACTTGTGCATTGTTAAATATATTGACTTAATGTACGGCAGCCAAACCTATTTGAATCGCGCTATAGGCCCCACGAGGACCTTGCTGCATCAACGCACTTTTCATATCACTGCTCTGATCCTTAACAAGCGATTTGAAGTTGTATTTTCAATTAAGTCGAACACTAGACACATTCAACCAAGAGTAGGCTTGGGTTTTTTTCCCTACGGAATGAAATTATTGAATCAAAAATCCTTTCAACTTGAAAATTTTCCTAATAGCAAAGCGTAAAGGACTTAATTGATTCCTTAACCAGGTTTTGTTTTACATTTTTTCTGGTAGCACTAAAAGGAAAATTTTAGATTCAGCTTATTGTCTTAAACAAAGGACATACCCGACTACTTTCACTTGGAAACTTTCACTTATTAAGAATATATATTTTCTATATGATGGCACTGATGCGTATGAAAAGCTTCTACAAGTGAAATGAGGCATCAAGGACGTGTACAAACTTCGCTGATGAGCTCAAATGTGAATGCATTTTATTAGGTATACTTTTCAAATA
Organism: Glossina fuscipes; assembly: GCF_014805625.2. Classification (NCBI taxonomy): domain Eukaryota; kingdom Metazoa; phylum Arthropoda; class Insecta; order Diptera; family Glossinidae; genus Glossina; species Glossina fuscipes. The sequence goes on from NW_023998417.1 coordinate 14,614,695, forward strand.
CTTTTACTATATTGTATCTATTCTGCATGCACACACACACAAACACACACGCACGCAAAGCTTGGGGAAAATACAAATACAATTGAAGAAAACAGGAGGAAACAAGGAGAAACAATTTCCTTAACTAAATGTAAAAATTTAATTAAACAAACGAAACAACAGTTAGTAACTATTATAGCGTATGTCAGCTGCTAAGCGACTGACTATTCATTCGGAAAATAGTCGTAAACGTATTTTACAACTGGTTTATATAAAGATTTAAGTAATATTTTAAGCAATAATTGACTCCGTATACAATGAATGCTAACTGCTATAACTGGTAACGATGACACTACACAGCATACATGGAATTGTATGTTTGTTTGTAAGTAAAGTATGTATTGAAATAGGTACGTATATTAAGATACGTTTGCCAGACGAATTACCATCGATGAGCTTTTTAATTAATGTCATGACTGTCAATTGACTATAAATGTGATAATTTATTGTTAGCAATAAATATAAAGTCACATTACACGCGAGAAACGAAAAATAAATTAAATTTTGTTTTATTATATTTTGGCTTACCTTCCTTTGCTAACTGATAATGTTAAACCAATAGCTATTAATTTAATTGTTTAAACTAACAAAAAAATGTGCGACAAAATGCAATTAAGGCCTCAGAGAGAGAGAGAAAAAGACGAAGAACGTAAAAACCAAAAAAAAAAAAGACCAAAACAATTGGAAAAAAATTAAGTAATACTAGAAGTCATTAATTTTACTTTGGCAAAAAATGTAAAAAGAAGTCATGATTAACAAAATAACTTTGTTCGGAACGCTAGTGTAACGAATTCAATTTAATTTGTAGTTAATGTGTAAACAAATTCATTGGCTTGGAAAACAATCGAAAACAAAAGTCACGAAGAAAACAAATTTTTGCTCTAGAACCGTGTCCTATAACAAACACTTAAACTGCAAGACAAAAATGTCGACTTGGAACGAATCCGTTCATACCTTATCCATCTTTATCAGAATTAGACGGCTTCTATCCTTCGGCTATGAGCCGCTATCGTCCACTAAAATATCCTTTCCATGTGAATTTTAAAATCTCTGATTTTGAAACGATATCGGGCACCACGGAAAAGGAAGACGTACGCGATTAATGCAGACGCATTGCGCGATAGGTGAACAATGAACGCTTCGTTACACACCCATAACTTATACTTGGTATAGAATTAATGAAAATTCCTGACCTTGAGAATTACAATTTTGTGATAAGCGTTACACGTTAGTCTCATATGGATGAACTTTTTAAAATGGATTCGGATTTGCACTAAATCGTAAGTAACAGAGACGCTGAGTAGTTAAATAAATTGAAAAAGTTTTAGCTATGAAACAAGTATGGTTGAGAGTGTTCAGAAAATTCATAGCATCACTTATGGATAACATTCCTCGAAAAGCCTATCATTTTTGTGCTTCTAGTCTTTATGTGAGTATACCATAGATTTCGGAACGAATACATAGTGTACTTTGGACATTTGCTTGTAGAGGAAACAACTGCAAGAAATCTTTTAACATAGCTCTATGTGATACGGAGTATTAAGGATACAGGATTAGATCTTGATATGCCTAAGATCATAGTCTTGCTGACATTAATGGAGTTCCAGGTTAAGTACGTTCACGAATTCCGGAAAGTCTAAATTTTATATCTACATCTTCGTAAACCTACACTCTCACTGCTAATCACAATATCCAAGATTGCACAGAGTCTATTGGTTATGTAGAGGTTCAGAGAAAAGTGACTGAACACCACAAGCCAAAACGAAATTGCTTGATAGTAGTGCTAATAGAAGACAACCAAAAATGCACTTGAAGGCGAGGACAGCTATGTGCAAATTTTTTCTCTCCAAAACTGGGAAATTGTGGACCGGTTTAACCAAAAATTAAATATTGGACCAAACGATTCGCTTTTACAATATGATCTTATTTTTGAAGGTTTAGTCACTCCACGCGCAGTTAGTGGTGCGAGGCAATGGATGTTCATATAAGATGGCTGTACATCAATGGTTTAAGGTGTTGACAGCGCAAAATATTTGTGCCCCCAACTGCTCTATTTTATTTCGCCTTCATAAATAATATATATATATATAAGTAAGGTAAGTTGTAAGGAAATTGGATCGGATTCATCTTAGAATCAAATTAGCGATGTAAATGGGATGATATATTTAACATATATGCATAAGCATACATAAATATAAGCATACAAAATATATTTAGCGGACTAAGGAGTTAGTAAACTTTTCACTTAAGATGTCTCGTGGCGATGAATAGAAGAAACTTAGTTTGTTTTTCCTAACTTTGAAATCCCAATTGTTGTCCGAAGAGAATGATTGACGTGAATTTCGTTTTAATGGCAAATCGGTGTAGAAAAAATGCTTTAACAGTAAAACAACAACAAAATTGTTTTCCTGTTTCGTCAAGTATGGCTTCCGATGGTTGTCTCATTCAATGAATCATTCGTAAACCGTGTTCTTATTGCGGTTTCTTTTGCTTTTTTGTACAATGATAATTAAAATTTAAATCAGTTCATTTTCTCAAATAGTTGATTAAGCTTTCACCTGAAGCGGTTGTAAAGTAGATGTACGCGCTGAATATGCCATAACAATAAAGCAAAGCAAGCAAAATGTAGCAGTAATTTAGGTTGGGGCTTAGACAATAACAACAAAATCTTCAACTAATTAAACTTGGCGATGTGTAATCACTTTCAATAAAACACAAATGAAAAACTTAAAATATTTTCATATAAAAAAACTCATAAATTTCAATGTTGTCTACTAGTAGCTAGCAGTAAATTAAGTCAGCTCCCCAGTCCCATTAGACAGGAAGGGAGGAAGGACAACGACAAAACGGAGCACATGGATAACTAGTGAAGTCAAGAGGTTGCTATTTGTGGCTGGTTGGTCGACTGCTCATTTATAATAGTTTTGCATCTCGACTAATATAACATCAATTATAATCCACTAAATACTAAAATATTGAAAAGCATTGTTCGAGCATTGTTCGTTCAAATGCGTTCACTATGCAGAACATTTTCTTTGCACTTGTAGTGAAAGAAAGAGGAAAAAGAAATAATAAACAAATTCTGGCAACGACTGCGATCCATGTAACAAATGTGAATTGATGCCTGTAACGACGCCAACCTCAAGTACCAGAGCTACTCGATGTTCGTTTATTTACTTGCCGAAGCAGTTATCATTTACGTAATTTGTTGTAATCGTCTGCAGCCCGATAAGATATTATTAATTAAACAAAAACATAATTAATGTATTCATAATTAGAGAAATTGTAAACCTTAAGTGTTTTCGCCTACCGCTCGGGAAACCTACGACAACAGGACTCTTTAAAGACTCTTTATTTTTTTGTGTTTTCGTTAAACGTTAAAAATTTGTTTTTAAAACAATGAACAATATTTTGATACGACCGAGCTGAATATTGCACTTGAACATAGACGGAAGTTATCTTCCAATTGAACTCTTAACATATTCCCCCAAGTGTCTTAAGTCCTTCCGAAGACAAATACTTAAACGGCAGAAATCATATATTTTTTGATATTCGTTTTGCTATTTATAAAAGTAGTCGTTCTATACCTACTTGTTTTTATTTATTTATTTATTTATTTTTTTTTTTTTTTGTTTTTTATGTTAACGATGTCTTTTCATCACTTCTGCATTATATATAGAAAAACCGTAGCAATATTTATTCTTTTTCATATCTGCTATTATACTTTATGCTAAACACACTCGTGCATACTTCGAAACTACGAACAATATGAACTGTTTATGCTAACAATGGTTAACTAAATAAGGGTCTTAACCTCTTGTTTTCTTTAGATCCTATTCTTCAGCAGTAAAATAGTTCTTTTCTCATTGCATCGTTTTAGAGTTGTATGCGGATTTCAACAAGATTCGCTTTGCCTAAATAAACCGTTTAAGTAAAATAGAAAACCCACACACATTAACTTCTCTCAATATATACCTATAGAGATGTATCTAAATGCACAGTCGCATACATAAGTTTATAGGCAATAACAGTTCGTAGCTTACTTAAGTAGAGTTTATGATTTCTTTTCTTTTTAACCTTAAACGAAGGTTATGTTTTTCTGTGTCTTAGCGCATTCCTATCTTTGCAATGAATATTGTTGACAAAAGGATGAACCACTGAAACTATATTCGCCAACCTACCTCCTTGTGTCCTTTATTGCAATTAGCAGCACAGTAATATGTAATTAAGTGCAAAAGTTTAGTTGTGATGTACATTGGTTTCTAACCTACATACTGCTCTTAGGTAAGCAAAAGCGATTAGATTGTACGTTTACTCGAACTCGTACTCGAACTCTGTTACCTACACAATTGCTAGCTGGTTTGGAGAATATGACACATTTTTCTTATGTAAACATTTTGGGTGCAGCCAATCGAGAGTCTCCAATAGAATAGGTCTATTCAACAATATGATGATATCAGATAACCTTTGTTGCTTTTTTGTGGTCCTGTTCTAACATTTGGACATTTCCGCTTGCAGTAGATTCGATTAATTTTATTTTTATCATTGTCCGAACAAATGACCGGATGAGTTAAAATAATAGAGCTGACATCACCGATATTCCATGCTTTCCCACATTTGCCGTCCAGACGCTAACTGAATAAATTCCACTACTTAGAAGTAGGAAAACCTTTCCACAGTTTCGCTAGAACAGTTTCCACAGACTTAAATCAGTTGAAAAGTATGCTTACATTTTCTTTTACTTGTCTTCCCTGCCCTCGATTGCTTATTAGGTTTACAATGCATTGTAAAAAATATTGAACCTCTAAGATAGCAAAATTCACTCAATTATTTATTCCAATCGTCTTCTCACTATGTTTTTCTCTATTATGAGAATGCGCTGCGCTGTCCAAGTAGTAGGTTTATAATGCTTTCAATTTTTAAAAAGAAATTAATTAAGACTTTTCATAAGATTTTAATAATTAAGGATACTGACGTATTAAGGAAGTTCGGAAATTTGCAAATATTCTTTGTATATTTATTATACGCAAACCGTATATGACTCAAATCAGCTGAATGATGCAGAATAATAATAGTCAGTATGTAAAAAAGACAACAGATATAATGGCAGCCGAGCGGAGAGAAGGACATCAACTACAACCAGCAACCCTAGAGTGTACGCAATTTAATTGAATTTATGGCCAGCAGCCTAACAAGATGGTCTAAGCGTGAGCCTTACAAGCCATAAGTCATGTATTTTAATTCATAATCGTATGCCGCCTCGTTATAAAAACGAACATTTTATAGGTTTTCATCAGTGGTAAAACGGATCTCGATAGTTGCTCTGCGGGATATGATAACCAAACAAGATCGAGAGCACTAAGCACACTAAGAACTTAAAACCGTACACACACTTGTCTTTTCACTTTTATGTGTGGCGTTACATTGCACTGCGTGGCAAACGAAAATTGAGAAAATGAAAAAAAATAAAAAAAAATCTGAATTTGTTGTTGCTCGCCTTAATGATGATGTTGACGATTTGTTGTTTAATGATCGTTATCGTTATTTCATTAACTGATATTATCAATGCTATCGTGATGATCACGATGTTAAATGTTGATGATGTCAGGTGTTGCATGCGAGCAAGAACACAAGCAAGCGGATATAAAACGGAAAACAACTAATTTTTATTAGTTTTATTGTTGTAAGACAACCGCCAGCAGGAGGCATATCAACATTCTTAATATACTAATGCACTAAACGCGTACGGGCGCATGAGCGTATATGTGAATGGGGCACTAATATGCAAAAATTATACGATTGACAATATTTGTAAAAAATTTATGTTTATCGATATTTATAACACGATAAGTAAAGAGACAAAGATATAGTTTGAAAGTTTAAAGATCTTCGCATACAGTATACCACGACCGAAATGATAATTGCGGTACTGCGGTCGATCGTTTAAAAAATAATAACTAAAACTTGTCATTGTTTCAAGCTGTGTTTGTTTCATAAATTTGGCCATTCCATGACGGCGTTAGCGACCCTCGATGCCTCTTACTATCCATTTTCTGTCGTTTCGTGTAAATCGAAAACAGCCAGAGTTCTTTCTTTCTTCATATTTGATTAGCAAAAAAAAAAACAAAAAAAAAAAAGAACAAAAAACTATTTCATATTTAAATACATACGAGTAAAATAGACTATCGATTGTGTAGTGAGTGGTTAAAATTGTATTATAATACTTTACATATCAAAACTCACATAAATTTGCATTAATTTGTTGTTTTGTGAATGTGAAGTGCTTTGTAAACGCGCAAGATAAGTTACTAACGACAAAATCTTATTTAAATACGTATCGCAGCCAAAGTCATCAACAATCTTTTCATTTCTGAGACCATAATTTACGATTTGCCAGCAACGAGATTTAATATTAAGCATATTCCATAAGTAGGTTTTCCATGTCTAGGAGACTTTGTGCACTCACTCCATTCATTTTTGCGGCTGCAGCTAATATATCTGTTGCGTGCAACTTTGCTGCACCGCTATAACTTAACTAGTTTAAATTTTTAGATAAATAAACTTAATTATAGTGTTCTCACGACATGCTACATGGTTGACACATCTACATTTGCTTCACCCATATGCAAGTTGTGGACTTTTTTTTTTTGTGCTTTCCATTTTCCTTTTTTTTTTTCTCTACTTTAAATACCTACAGATTTATTTAATTGCAAGCCGAAAGTTGCCAGTTGCTCGCTCGCATCCACGCACACTGACTCGTAAGATTATATCCAATTAAATTAAGGCTACAATACAATTGGCGACAATGCCGCCAATGAAATGTAAAGAAAATTAAAGACCAAAAAATATGGCACAATTTTGTTATAAATTTATGATTAACTAAAACTGCGACGACAACCGCCGCTACTTCCAGTGGCTGGTTTACGCTTTACGTATTACTTTAATTCTAAAAATAATATTAAAAACTTGTTCAATAATTTACTTAAATATCATAAATTGTTTGGTTTATGGGCAAAAGTGAACGAAATTAATTTGTTTATAAAACAGAATTCGCTTTAAATCGTTTGCTTTGAGAAGAATGCTCTCCCAAAGCCGGCACCAAGTTTCCATTGCTAGCATTGCGCACGAAAACGAACACACACTGGAAGAAAGTCCAAGTAACAAAAAATGTGTACCAGACCAGGGCCAACCCGTTTTGTTGACAATGGCTACAATTCTACATCTATAAAATATTTTTTATAAAATTCTACCGAATATTTCGTGATACTTGCCCCGCACTGAGAGTACGCACAACTTGATGCCCTGGACCTGTGATGTCATTGTAGAACACGATTTTCTAAACATAGTCAAGAGGATAAGTTCGTTTTTAGCAATAGGTAAGGACTGACACGGCATTACTTATTCATTTATTCTGTGTCACAATACGTTTTCTACAACACTATATAATTCCGAGCGCAAAATGAGGAAAAAACTTTCTTTGCACAATTTGAGAAAGGTTCAGGTCCCATAGAAGCTTTTCCAACACTTTTCTTACATGTTGTCCAAAAATTCGATTTCTAATTCATGCAATTCCGCCTTTGCAGTCATCGGCTTGAGTGAGAGTGTTTTTATTCCAAATTGTTAATCCACTACTTGTTAATATCTCAACGATGTCGTCTACGCTTTCCAACTTTACTCTTTGATTATAGAGAGTATGTGTTATTTATCTACTTCTATATAGCTATCATCGCAAGACAGGACAAAATTTTTCTCTAATTACTTTGAGACTTTGCCAAATAAAAATATTCAAGAATCAATTCGTCTTCTTCCGTACAAGTTTGCGAGCCACTAACCTAACTAAAATTTATACAAAAATAAAGTCTCCTTTTTCACGGTATATGAGACCGTATTAGTAGATTAAAAAAGCTAAAATATTGCATGTTTTCTTAGTATTAGAGCTATAGGAGAATTGAAAAAAATTACTCAAACATTACTTAGTCATTCATTCATTCGTTCATTCATAACTACTTCTAAGCTATCAATATCTTTTTTATATTGAGCTTAATGGATCGGTGTTGTGGCTTTGATCTTTTGGATGCCTCTTTGCTGCCTTATACTGTTTTCGAGCTTAACGCGTATCGGCTTATAAAATGCGAAGAGAAAAAATCATCTAAATTATAATGGGATCAAATCTAATTAAGTAGCTGACAATGAATCACTGTTATGATAAACGTTGAAGTATAAAATCGCGTGGTACTTAACAAGACTTAAGAATAATATCGCTTCACAAAATACCTTTCACTGTGTATAACGTTCGATTACCGGAAGAGGTTAAATTAACTTGAAATTGTCCGTCCCTTTGTCATTGTCTATACGATAGAAAAATGAACTTTTTTTTTAGCTTTTGTACTCTGAATTGCTTGGTTGCGTATGATTATCGCTCAAACTCGGAGGTAGTCTGGAAATTGATAAGCGATGATTGAAGAAAACTGCAACAATTTTGAATTTTTTAAAAGGCTTTCCTTCTTCGTAAGTCAACCAATCTTGGAAAGTGATCTTATGTAATATAATTAAGAAAATTTAGAGAAAAGCCAAGACTTTTCAAAATTCCTCTTGTTTTATTTTAATTTGTTTTTTTTATTTTTTTATATATATATATATAAAATACAATGTACCACCAGAAATATTCAAGTGCTACCCTAACGCACACATATTCATACACATATAAATATCGTTATATGACTAACTAGCTTTGGACAGCTTAAAAATTTGTTGTTATTGCTACAATATCAGGCCAAGTTTTCTGTGTGTAAAAATGTTAGCTCAGTTTAGGAAAAAAGCGGTCTTTGAAAAACACATTCTATACAACGCGTTTGAAATTCCGCTCACATCAATAGTCTACGATTTTCTCAATTCATGCCGTAGATGCCTTTACGCCTAAAAGCATTTATTTAATTCCTCTCTTTCCCTTTCGTACACACTCGTTGCGGGTATTAATTTATAATATTAGGTCGGCATATGTTACTTTGATCTTGAATCGTTTAGGTGTAAGGAAAAATATGAGAAAGAAAAAAAAACGAACACGAAAGAGCAAATCAATGTGGTGGCAAATAGAAATCAACTTCTTAAGGTGTAAAACTGGGATCTATTTAGCTATGGTTGCTCTGCCACTGGTTTTTCAAGATAATGTAATACGGTTAAAATATTTTTAGAATCGGAAATGTGGAGGGTACACCGCACACAAAGATTACACAAAAAAAGCTTCAAACATTCATGAAAAATCACATTTAACTAAAATCACGGTTAAGATTTTGGGTTCAACCCTAATCCCCTCTCGCTTGAAATGAGTTTCAGAATGAATATATAGCATAGTTGAAAGTTACGGCATAGTCGCAACGTAATTTAAAAAACAACAATGAACCCTTTAGCCCTGTTTATATACGAAACTAGCTGAACCACTATGGATTTCGGTGTACATAAAATGCTTATATTCGCAATAGAAGAACAACGGCACGCGCGAAATACCTAGAAACACCCATAGAAGATTCCGTGCAGATCGACTCTTTACTTCGTCAGAGTAAAATTCCATTCCATTCCATGGTTAGATAGATAATCTACACCTCCCTAAGATCCGAAGAACAAAGAGATAAAATTCGGCATAGATTTGAGGAGCTGAAAAATTTAGTGACTTCAGCAAAATATCTTTGGTTTGCAAGTTTAGGTACTAACTACTAAAACTTGATATAAACTCTCAGTAGAAGCGTTAGGTAAAATTTCAATGCAAACGCGATAGTAACGCAATGTATAGAAAGAATGTTACTTATAACAGGTTTGACACTAATATTGCCTGTGCCTGTGTTAGTAAACAACTACGATGAGGACGATGGCATCTACCGAAATGGCATGCCAAGAATTGTCAATGTGGTTTTCAAATAATGAAATCTATTCCTAGAACATCAAGTAAGATCGAGCAAACAATTACTTTGTTGTGTTACTTACATTAACGCTCTGCGTAAGCAGAAGCGTAGATTTAGTCTTCATCTAACATACGTCTATCCCCCTGGCTGTATGTTAAGAAAGTCGCAATGACCCAAAAATGATGTTTAGAAGATCAAACGCGCTTTTCAATTCATCAATATGGCTCACTTTAAACGAACGAAATACATAGATAACTCGCATCACTTCGCAGGCACACTAAAATTGTAGCTTTTTGCTTTTCACATCATACCCCATATTATATTGTTGTTGTCTGGCACATGTTTTATTACAGTGGTTGAGTATATAGATATATACGGCTAAATATAGAATAGGGAAAAGGATGCTTTTAGTCATACCTTTAGAGTGCTGAACAAAATGCATCGAAAAAGACTCCATGCAGGCGAATATATTTTCTTCCTTTTTGGTTCACTTTCACTGCTACTATAATGTGCATAGTCCTAAAGTGTTTCACGTTTCCACGTGCTGTAAACTTTTCTTTATTGATATGAATTTGTGCCATTGGCAAACAACCACTTCAGTCCTTTGAACCAAAACTCATTTACATCAATTTAAAATATGTTTTCATGTTATTTTATAAACAAAGTGTGCCTCCCGGCCGCTCGCCCGGTCCGGCTCACCATTTCTATTTTCTGAACCATTTATTCGCCATAATTTTGCAAAGCCCCGTCTTTATGTGTACGCGCAGTTCGCTCCTCTTATACGTTTCACCTTTTTTGCCTACACATTTCATTTATCATATTAGTTATGTTCGTTTTTCTTGTTTGTTTGCTTGTGTATGATGTTGTTCAACTAATTTACAGCCTTTCTTGTCAGCTATTAACTGTTATGTCTTTTGACACCTCTCCCGCTTTAAGCATGCCAATGCGCTTGCAAGTACATACCGGCATTCAAATGCGTGCTGAGCGAAGACAAAACAAGATTCTTGGACATTGATCTTTAACACCTGATAAATGAAGAACAACTCATAAAGGACAAAATGAATACACTCAAAAAAAATGTGACCGTAATAAATTTATTTGGAGACATGCGCCACTAACCTGGCGCTTTTGCCAAAGCCTGACAATGCATTCAATGCGTATTTTCCATAAATTCTTATTGGAAAGTTTAGATTAGCTAAACGGCAATGCGGACAACTAATTGTGAACAGATTGTCAAGGTTTCAGTTCATCATTCAATTACCAGACAGAGCTGACTTTAAAGTTTCATATCGTGTCACCATAAAGTTGTCATCATACTTACATACTTTCCTAAAACTGAAGATTCTTTTAGCATTAGTTGGACGTCTTCTTCTAAGTGTATGCATTTACTCACGTGTACACATATGCATAAAACATTGTGTTAATAAATATTTAATTGCTACTCAGAAGTGTCAGTTAACAAGACAAGAAATGTTAAACACTTTTATTTTTGTTTCAAGTAATCATATAAACGACGACAGTATACGAAAGGTATGATAGTTTCGAAGCCATTACGATCAGTGTGAGATAATAGCGAGCAGTACAAGTAACTAACGGCTCCTGATGTAATGACCGGTTCGCGAGATAACATTGCGACTATTCTTGTAAGTTGTGTTTTTTTTTTTTTTTGGCCAAATGAACACCTTTTGTAAGCTGTTAGGAAAGTAAACCCACTTTTTTCTCTCTCTCTTTATTTTACGCGCAGATAAGAACTTAGCAAAAAAGCAAAGACAGAAGGCGGTTCAGTATCCGCTAAATACGGAGAATCCTAGCTCCACTTTTCGCAAATTCTAGGAATTTTAGGGACCCGGTTTGCATTTAAACTGTTTTTCCCCTATGCAGTGCAAGCACTTTCCGGTTTTCTACTTCCTTTTAAAGTTGCCTCAGTTTTTTTCGCCTTCAAAATAGAAAAGCAGGCAGGACACTTGCTCTTCTCTATCTTTCTTTTTATTATTGCCATTTCAAGAAATTCGACATCATATGACAGACGGACATATGAAAAACCAAGAAGGAATAGGACAAATGGATAGGTAAAGCTAGACCAAACGATTGCACGAATGCTAGGTTTTTCATTCCACTTGAAATATCTAATTTACTCATCCTTGACTAATGTAAGATTCCAAGTCGACTTAGACGCCTGCGGTCAGCAAAGTTTATGTTCGTAAGCATGTGGCTCATAGCGTTACTCTTATTGCTGATCTATTTCTCAGGGCTATCTAGAGATCATCGGTGGAACGGATGAGACGGCTAACTCAGGCATAGGGCGCCCCGAAGTGAGAATAACTTTCTTATTTGCTTTATTAAATAAGATGAAATTTCCGAAATGCTTCGGTGTCCAAAAACAGAATACTACGATTATCAAAGATGATAATGTTTTTTCTTTCTCTTCGAAAGTGAAAGTTTGCCTCTCTACTATCCTCGGAGCCAGAACGCATTCAATTTTTTTTTTTTTTTTTTGGCTCCTTGTCTGTTATTGTGCTCAGGAAACAATTTAATGAATATGTTTTCAAAGTGCTCATGAGTGCCAGAGTCCTTTTGCAAATTCACTTCATTGTTACATTACCTGTTTATTCAAAAGACATCAGCATATTCAATTCATATTAATAGCAATCTTTGTGAGGCTAGGGCATGTGGTCTCCCCACGTCCTCCTCTTTCTTACATGTTAACTTACGTTTTGCTTTATACAACTTGAAATTTATTGTTTTGGACTCCGATTTTTTCTCGTTTTTTTTTTCATTTGATATAAGTTGTTGCTGAAGATGTAGTTGCATTTATATTAACATTATAGTGTTGCAGAGTGCGAAACGGCGCGGAACTTCAAAGCGCCGGCTTGCTTTGATCACCGTACATAAAATGCTATAACCACGCCCATCGAAAGGTAGATTAAACGAGATGGCGCTCACCACAAGTTATACTTGGGATTTTTGACTTTTAACTTTGCTCAGTCGCTGCCTGATTTCGCAGCTGCTGCGGCATGCCACACAACTTTCAACTCAAGCTCATTTGTTAAAGGAATTAAGAATAATTCACAAAGCGCAATAACAATAACATCCGAATGAATAATAGCACTGCGCGGGTACCACTTATGTGTGCGTTGGCACACACACACATACACATACAGGCGCGCGCGCGCGCACATGTTGCATGTGTAACAGGGCTTTGTGTGCTTATAAGTCATAAAAATTACAAAGCATAGCAATTTTTGAATCTTGTTGTAGTTTATTGTATTGTGTATTGTGTTATGTTCGATTATATGATTTTTCATTTCAGTCTTGCTTGCCGGCACTTTTAGTGAAGCATTGCATTGCAATGGCGCGGAGCAGGACACCGATCTGCCTCGTTCTATAAAACCTCAAAAATTATTTTGCATATGATGACAACCCTTAAACATATTCCTCTTCAGCTAATTATTGACAATATCTATCTATCTATTTTGTGTGTAGGGGAAAAGAGTTTATTATTTAACGTATGTTCGAGTTCGAGCCCAAGTTAAGCGACTTCATTCTAACTATAGTTTTTATATTGAGAAAAATTGTTGTCCGCAACAATTCCGCGTATTTGCTCCGCTATTTTGTGTAATTTTTAATGCAAACAATCAATTAAAATCTATTAGCTGATCAAGTTAAGTGTAAAGAAAACATGCTCTTGCCTGATTCACTCTTGAATAGAAGTGATTCATAGAGAGCTGTAAACGCGTATCGAAAAGTGTGTTTTTATATTCGTTGGAATTGAGAGAAAACAGAAGTCAATTATGTTAATTAAGCCGAGAATGATCAATGATCACAGATTGTGCCAGTTTGATTGTTAAGTATAATGGCTATTAAAAAACAATTCAATTAAAACCGTACAAAGAAATTTTTTTTTTTATATACGATCAACCGAAGTGTTGATTCTTAACGATAATGGCTGCTGCTACATTTGATTCGGGTTTTTTTTTTTTTTTGTTCTTCGTGTTTTTTGCTTCTTCCTTTTCTTTTTTGTTTAAAAACTCTTAAGTAAAAAGTTTTTTAAAAGAAGACAACGTCAAAATACGAATCATAAAGAAACGTTACTAATTCTTTTCTACACACACACACACACACACACACACACACATGTATGCATATACAAATAGGTACATGCATACGCACATGCAAACATGTAAGTACGCGCCATTCAAGCTGATTGATCAAATGCACAAACATATTGAATGAAAAGTCGAAAGATTTACTGGTGCCGGAATTTATTATTGATCGAAGCAAAAGGTTCACACAATAAATTTGATGATGTTTAAGATAACCATCTTCACAAGCTAGTGATTACTGTTCATTGTTGGTCCGAATGGTATTGTTCGCGTCATCATCTCACCTTGTGCCTTACGATAGAGAAAGACAAGTTAGCATTTTAAGAACAATCCCATATTAAAATGCTTTAAGAAATCTCTTATAATCATTTGAAAAACGAGAGGAATAAATTAAAAAGTATTAGCCAGCAAAACACACGAAAAATATTTAAAAGTGTTACGGTAACTTGCACAAGGAATCTCGAATAAAATTTATTTCATTTCAATTTTCATTCTTTTACATCCAGCATCGAGAAATGCGAGCACACTACATTTTTCCTTTTCTTCGTTACTATATATGTATATATATATATATTATATATACATAATTAGCCAGAGAAGATGATTAAGAAGTCAAGTCTATATTCGTTCACTCGTCCACCTATCTGTCTACCGTTTTTTTTTTTTTGAGGGGAAAATCTACGGCCAAAGATCCAAAGATTCATCCTTAGTATATAATGGATAGAAATATTTTCCAACTGGATCGACACGCCCACAAAAATACACTAATTTCTAATTTTTGTATTGTGTTTCCTTCTAGGATGATGAGTGCAAGAGGTTCGTCCCAAGGCAAATAAAATTTTCTTATACATTTCTTTTCGCATTGCTTTTTAATTTCTTTTTTTTTCATTTTTTTTTTTTATTTTTTTTTTTTTTTTTTTGCTTACCCTTGAAACTCTCGAAAAGCATGAATGACCTTCTTTTGGTCGAAACGAAACGACCATTTTCTGTAAAGCCCAGCCAAAGACGAAGCAAAGGCAAATGAGTAAGCGAACGAAAATGTGGTTAGCGGCAGAATAATCGGACCACAACACAATAAAATTTGCTAAAAGCGTTAATTACACAACACCAAAGGATACCGCGGCCATACTGCTGCTCGCTGCTTTCAGCCACGCATGCATATGCGTTTATGAACGAACATGTAAGAATATTTGATAGAAAAAATGGACATGAATAAAATAATAAAGAAGGTAGGAAGAAAATACAAAGGCCGACCACGAACCGTACTTGAGTACTTCGGCAAAAAGATCGCTTAAGACACTCGTTCTCCGCTTATTATATAAATGCCGCACGGAACGCAAATTGCGTTTTCCAGAAGCTCTAAAGCATAATCAAAAACTAATTTTAATCCTATTGTTGCCGCATTCACGACGATCGATCACAAAAACAAATTTCTTACCACTTTGAATTTGGCAAACTTCTACAGATACAGTATCTCAGCAAACTTCTATAGACACAATATCTCATCGCATGAGAAACAATTTGAAACATAAGCGAAAGAGTTCTGCGCTTCATTTCGGGTGTTTAGTCATTGAGATATTTTCGTAGGCACACATTCGTCTCTATTTCTCTATCTCTCTCTCTCTCTCTCTCTCTCTCTCTCTCTCTATATCTCTCTCCCTGCTTAATAGTGAATCAGTAGCTACGGCCAGCACACCGGCAAAACAAAAAAGTTTGCTTAATGCTTATTTCATTCGTTCCCGCATATATTTTTATACACAACATAAATGGCTGGGTAGGTCATACCAGTTTTGTTAATCAGACCCTTAGTAACGTGTTCAGCATAAAGAGGCTACGACGATCCACTGCAAGAAGTCTTCTTTTTTTTGTAATTACAGCACCAAGGAACTCGTAATTGAACTAGAGGGCATAAGCGACGTCTCTGGTGTTGAAAGTTATCACTAAAAAATAGGACTTCGCTAAAATATTTTGGTACGCATAGCTTCAATATTTGATTATTGAAAAGACTGTTATGTACAAAAACTTTGTTAATTTATTAAACATGTGCTCGGATGTATCATATCTGGTTAATTACAGGTCAGTTGTTAGATAGTTCATTCTATTTGGCGGGCAGCGCATACGTTCGCCTCGCTCCATCGAACTACAAAAATGTAGGGGGAAAATTAAATTTTTTCACATGTCTGTTTCATGTCTGTTCATTTCAAGCAATTTTGATTGTCGCCGATGTTTCCCGACCGCAAAAATGGCGCAACGCACATATATTGTGGAGTGTGTATATTCACTCCTATAAAGCATATTCACTCCTATAAAGCAACGTTAAGTTTTCGTTGGTGGAGTCTTGGGCAGAATCTACGATTCTCGAAGCTGGAATATTGCGAAGTGCGTGCGCCAATAAGAGAAGCAAAGCAAGTTAGGTTAAAGTGAACGTCTAATTGTTACCTACGGCTTTACAGCATTTAATAAAGTAAGTCAGTATATATTGTCCTCCAAATTTAATTTCATAATATATTCTACACTAACTTGATGCAGATCTTCCGTGGTTTCCTAAGCCATGGTTTTGAGTTTTTCTGAAAGTTCTCTTGAAACCGGTCGCTGACGTTGAGGTTGCGTCTCATTTCGTATATCGTGCAGCATTGGAGGTGCAGACCAGACCATTAATTTGATTAGGATCACTGGTGACTACATTTCAAAATCTCCGCAAGAAAATTTCACAAGTCACAGTTTCTTACATTTACTTTCCCTAGCCAATCAGATGAGTAGTTTCTAGACAGAAGGCGTAAATTTCAGCTCTCAACTGATGTGCGACACTCCGTAGTTAAGCGAAAAACAAGTGTCAACGGCATCTGTTTAAATTTCGTTATGGCATCGTGTAAAGCTATAATTAATTAACTTGCACTATAGGAAACAAACCCCATAAGTTTATTGTTTTCTCAGTCTGTTTATGTCCCTAACTAATGATACAATAGTTTTCTCTTTGTGATGCCAACCAGCCCCAGTTACCTAAAGTTATTGTTGGTTAAAATCTACATACAATGAGTAAAAGTTTTATATAAGATGCCCTGGACCCTGGATTACATTTTACGTACTTTAATGGTTACTTTACATAATAACTTGTTTTATTTTCAAGGTCATCAATCTTTTGATGTCATTTTAAAGATTCGAAATATATCCACAGACACACACAGGCACAAATTAATAGTAAGCTCGCCGATATGTCTACGTTTTGAACTGATTTACATACAGATTGTCTTCGTGTGTACTTTTTTAATAAAATGGCTTTTGTCTCGTCATTTCCTTACCACAATGCATTAATTTATCTTTTAATGTTTGCGAATTACCTCTCCGTACGTCTGTATATGCGTATTAATTAAACCCCGATCATTAAGGCGCAAAACAGGAAAAGCCAACCATCGTTCGTTAAACATGTTTATAGAAGCGTTTTTTTTGTTTTTTTTGTTTTTTAGGGCTCGTTTTACATAATTATGTTTGAAGGGAATGCTCAACACTCATGCACATATGCTTCATGAGCAATTTTCATACATAAAGTAGTCATTATTATTATTATTATTATTATTATTATTGAACCCTATCGCATGTGTAAGCGAATATCCATCTTATCATTGCATTATACTTTTTATCATCAGCACAAGAATAACAAATAAAGCGCGTGAAAATTAAATGTTGAATCAAACAATTTATTTCGGAAGGGAGAAATAACATGTGTGTGCGTGTGCCTTTGTGTATGCGATGATCATGAAAATGTGGCGGCTTAGTGAATTTATTTATAATGCAGCTGTACATGCTTAAAAGAACTTACGCCATTATTGTTATGCTTAAATATGGTATGGAAATGCATTGTTATTGTATATAAATGTTGTTGTTGTTGTTGTTGCTTTTTCCTTTTAGCCAAAAGAGAAGCTTTCTCGGAAGAATGACGCGGAACAAGATAAATTTCAAAATACAAAAAAAAAACATTTTTATTATATATTGTAAGATTTTTTAATTCAATTTCCCCGAAAATATTTTTTGATGTTTATTAATTACCAAACAATAAAAAGCAACTTTAAATCATAGCAAAAACATATATATATATATATATATATATAAATATATATAGAAATCATTAGGCGCGGCATCATAAACGGTAGTTATCAAGAAAAACTATAAAAATTTTCGCTTTAATACGTTTTCTTGTCTCTATTGCTGAAACTATTTCGGTTTATTTTTTTTTTTTCACTAAACCGTTCGTTCATAAACACAATCGAATGTCTTCTATATAAATACAAACACATGGAGACTGTTCGTATACAGGCACATATACACGTAAGAGCGCCTATATATTATCGAAAATCATTTGATGAAATCTCATTTAGTTAAATGATGTATACGAATATTGTTTTGTATTTAATTTGTGGGGAATTAAATGTTTTTAAACGATTTTTAATCTTGCAAATGCGTGTGAAACCGTTTTTTGTTTTGTTTTCCGTCTTTTTTGTTTTTGTTTTTTTTTTCTTTTTGTTTCTTGGATTTGTACCAGTAGAAGATCACTAGTAATCTGTCCATATATATGTGTGCATACATAACCAACGGCATTACATACTGTAAAACTGTACTGATATTGTGTGGCATGCAATCTAAACATAAAATGGTTATTAAAAAAATCAAATTAACGAGTAGCTAGCCGGCCGTCAGTCCTCACACGTCCACATACCGGACACATTAGCACTAAAACTAATGTTGGTGCGGAAAGAAAATGTTTTTTAATTAAATTTGAAAAGTGAGAGAGTTTGAAAAGTTACTGATAACAATCACTGAAAGCGGTTGCAAGATTGCCAAGCGCATTTCTACATTCACATCTGCCGCTGTTGCAACATCTCCATCATTTCTTTGACAAATACATCGTATCATTGATTGCGTGCTTTCTATTTTCCCAAATACGGTCCTAAAGTTTCCTCGATCTTGCGATCACCACCGATCATCACCCTTTAGACGGTTGATTCAAAACTAACAGTACCGATACAAGGCAAGTATTTAAAAAGAAAGTTGTTTTCCGCCCGTATATGTACCTCTTAAAAGAAGGTGTCAGAGAGAACTTAGGCGACAGGATTGCGCACTTGAATAGGTGCATACGTTTGAAAGTATATCGCTCGTTGTTCGGGGTAAATGAAAGGAAAACCGAAAATTTAGTTTTCTTTTCCAACTCAATTAAGAAATAAACATAGGCTTCTCATGGAAGTAAGTGCAATGTTACGTTATGTACAAAATATTGTTTTTATTGCTCCTGAAAAGCATTACACTTAACAACTATTGAATTAACTCTGTTAACTATGACTGAACTCCAGACATATCAACCGAAAATTTATTAAATTTAATTTTTAATACATTTTTAGTTATATATATACATATATATGACCCGCCTGAATGGCTGAGGAGGCAAAGGATCCCGACTCAATTCAATAAGCGTGTTCTCAAATCTCAAGTGCAGTAGTGCAGTCGTCAATACAGCCCATAGCCTTAGATGCTAGTGCTTTAAGACTAACTTAGAATTTCTCTGACTAAATGTATGATATGACGCACGATGGAAAAAGTTTTAGCTGAACACGATTTGAAAAAATGTCCCGCACTCGCGGAAGCAAATCATTTAACTGCCCTAACGAACAACACACATTTTCATTTAAGGATACATGTACTAAAGCATTAAGCAGACAAGAAAGAGAATCTTTATTAGTGAGTTGAAGTACTTTTGGAATCGACTTACAAATCTTCAACGGACAGACGGAGACAGTCTTTGTTTTGCAAAAAATTTCGTAGATTGAGACAAAAAAACATTCACTGATAGAATCGATGAACTAAAATATGCGATGTACATATTATGACGAGTGTAAAGGGCATCAAGGCGGTATAAAGGATTTTGTGACCATCAGCATTTTGTGACCAAATAGCGCAAAAACATGAGTTAAACCCGCGTTTTCGCTCAACCACCTATTGTTTGGTAGTCAAAGTTGCCATCTCAATATATTCATGTTCACACCGTGGAGTGGTCGCTTGTTAAAAGTCCTTTATGAATTCTATTTAAACGGAACGAAACACGGACATTTCGTCATAAATTTTTATCTCGATTGTCTTACTTACTTTCGATGCAAGGTATGCGACAACAGAGAATACAGTAGAACCTTTTCAAGATCTTTTACGAGCCGTAAGTTGGCTTTCTTGTAGGCATTGTTCGCTTCTTACTCGGCAGATGTAGCCTACGCTTGTAGTGAGATTTTAAATCGCCAGTAAATATTCAAATTATCTATATTTTAAGTTAACACACACATTGCATACACATGCGGATGTGAGAGCCTGCATTTTCAAGATGAATTTGTGACGGTGAAGCTTCCAAGAATACACTCAGGGCACACTCAGTTATTATAGCTAACGGACGGGTTAAACAAGGGATTAAATCTACTCCTACGTATCTTATGCTGAAGGATAAATTTAATGTACCTTCTATTCCACACATATCTCTCTAATAATAAATGAACTTTAACTACAAACTACTTATAGCTTAACGTGCACGAATTCGTAAAGTGAGAAGACAGGCAGTTCAAACCTGCGAGGTATACGGTTATATATGAAACGAAATGCATATTAAACTATAATGAACAATGTGTCCTCATTGTCAAAGTTGTACGGATAATCATTCATTTTAGTAACGTAATAAAATAAAATAAAAAGAAATTCATTCTCTCCTTCCAAGCATGCGAATGATGGCATTATTTGTGTTGTGCCCAAATGTGAATGTATGCAAACTAACAGTTAATACATTTGCTAATCATGTCAATGGAACTTGTGGCACGTGACTTCATAGTAAGAAAGTTGAGCTTTTTCCGCTATTCCATGAAGAGCATGTAGTAAGTAGTAGTATAGTGATTAAAATGACATCAGCATTGTTACGTAAATAGATTTTACTTCATTCGAATAAACATTGCTAGGCATAATGTGGCAACCATCGAGAATCTCCAAAGAATCGAAGTATACGACTTTTTTAATAGCTATAGCTGCTACGGAATTTCTGAAAGATTACTTTTTCTTATTACGAAACTGTGACTTTCACTTTTATTTTTTAGTAGAAAACTTCGTTACACCTCATGTGAACACTTTTTCTATTTGCGTTCTGTTCAAAAAAAAAAAAATGAAAAGAATTGACGGAAGTAAATATTGTTTTGCATCGAAACCGCTATTCGCACGCATTTCATAACATTTTTTAGATGGACTTGGATTGTTTAGGAGTAAGTTAAACTGCAATTTAACTTCCTCACCTTGACAATTGACAGTAATGGCCCAAATGTGTTAGTTAGTTCATCTCCTCTCTCTTGGTAAGGGAACAAACCAAACTATGATATCTAGGGATCCGTAAATACAAGAGAAATAATCGTAAATGCCTTCAATCACAATGAGTACAAGTTTCGTGCCATTTGTGGACTGGCGACGCACGTTTTGAAAGTACTACAGGTTCGATCATTACGGTGAATGGATGTGTTGCCGGACGATGTTCTGAAATTGATATTATGAACGTAAGCGATATTTGTTTTCAGCAGGGCAGAGGCTCCACATGGCTCGTGAAAAAATAAACCTATCGCATTATTAACGTAAAACTCTGCTTTTTTTCTTGACGAAAGATCCTTTACAACCAACATGAACTACTGTAGAATGGAGCAAATTCATATTCAGTCAACAAGCGCATCGTCGATATTAAAAAAAAGGAAAAAAGTTTGCAGATCTCATTCAAATTATTGCGTAGTTAATTTTGAAGAGCCACTCTTCCACTCACATCGCTGGTCGCTGGTTTCAATAGAATGAACAATTATTCTGGAAAGGATATGAAGCTGGCGCAAGCCAGAGTACTTAGTTTGCTCCGATTTTTAAAATCAATAGATTGGCACTAATCTTTAGAGAAACGATGTGAGAAAATGTAATAATTTTTTATTAGAAAAAAATGTTTTTTAAAAATTGACCTAAAATGAAAACAAATAAAGCCCGTAGGATACTGTATATGTGTTTTGCTTGCCCTCTTTCTCTTTTATTTCATTCGTTCCGTCACGCGTTTGCGTGATGTGCATGTTTTATAGCAACTAATTACATTTAAGTAAATTGGTTGGTGCAAGGTTGGGATTTAGTATAAATTCTCGTTTTAATGTCCTCACATATCCACCTATACCTACTACCTATCTGTGCCTGCATACGAATAAGTATTTACTCACGCAGTCATTTACATAATGTAAAAGGCTTACACACAAACACAATAAAATGTGAATTTTATAACTAATTCAATACTAAACATATGGCAAACTATGAAGACACACTCACTCACATTTTCTATCCCTTTTTACACCTCTTTGTGTTCCCATTCCTTGTCAACTGCCATTTCTAGTTCGAGCGCATCTGAACGTTGCGTTAATCCCCATATACACTGTATATATATACATTGACTGTTGAGTTTGCACCAGCAGTTCACAAGAAACTATTTATTCTTTATCCGTATATGTTATATAAAGCAATCCGTTTACATAAAACAAAAAACATGATTTCAAAGAGATAAATACTTCTGCTCTCTTCGCATCCCATTAAAATTCCTGTGAGCCCCCGCATCTAACAAAGAAGTCAGAGCTTGTTAGCCAAACAGTACTGTAAAGTGTTGTAAACAATTGCAATTTTGCAATTTTGGTATGCATATGCGATTCACATACATAAAATGCTGATCAATCAATCATATATATGCAGGAAGAAGCAAGTGATCATAAATTTTTGTAGCAAAATCCATATAAAAATATCAAAGGCAAGCAAACAAGATATGTTTAGGTAAGAGAGATAGAGAAAGGAAGAAATGTTAAAACTCATACTTTGTATACAATTAACGGGTGGCTTTCAAAAGATGAAAGGTGAGCGAACACTCGCAACACTTAAATCATTAAAAATTTTCGTTCTTACAAAGTTTGTTCAACTGAATAGAAATTTATGTTCGGTAAATAAGACGCAAATGATGATTGATTCTTCTTTTTTGCTTTCTTTTAGATCCCGCCACCTTAAGTATATTCGCTGCGCGACCCAATCCGAAAAAGAAACGCAAATCGCGGACAGCGTTTACAAATCATCAAATATTTGAACTGGAGAAGCGTTTTCTATACCAAAAATACCTCTCGCCAGCTGATCGTGATGAGATCGCTGCCGGTTTGGGCCTATCGAACGCCCAGGTTAGTCCATAACGTTGATTGCTTTCATTTAAAATGCAAAACACAAAAGACTAAGAGGAAAAATATTGTTTATGTTTGCGTTACACAGGTCATCACATGGTTCCAGAACAGGCGGGCGAAACTGAAGCGTGACATGGAGGAACTCAAAAAGGATGTTGAAAGTGTGAAACAATTGTCAGCTCATAAAAGTTTTTTAGAAAATGTTAATGATTTAAGTATTTTAAAGACAAGACCAGTCAGCCGCTACCACCACGACCGCAACCAGCAGCATCAACAACAACAACAGCAGCAGCAGCAGCAGCAGCAGCAGCAGCAGCAGCTTACGGAAATTCATGGTACAGCAACGACAGCAGCAATTGTCGCTCATGGCCACATTTCATTGTACACACAACCAGTTCACCCAGTTCGACTATCACAACGACGACACCAAGAACACAAACACAAACAACAACAGCAACATCAACAGCAACAGCAACAGCATCCTCGCAACCAGCGGCCGACCGCAGACACGTGCAGCGAAGATAAAAAGCCTAACAATGCCAATGAAGGAAGCACCAGCAACGACAACAACTTGTCAAGAGCCAGTGATGCGGAATCTCCACCACCACCAACACCATCACCAACACCACCAACACCACCACCACCACCACCCACATCATCACGTAACCGCCCGCAAATCAACAGCAGTCGAGGATAAGCAAAACCTTAAGCTATTAAAAATGTTAACTCTAATGCATTACAGTCACGAAGCGAGAAATGTCAGACATCAACTCATCGCACACATTGATAACTGAAACCGCACATTTGGTTTGATTCACTTCAGCACTAACTACTTAACCTAATTTTTTGCTTTATCTTCCGTCATCTCCTAAAACTCCATACACACACGCGTTCAATATGCAAATTTCCATCGTATGAGTAAGAAAGAAATCTATCTTTAATTACGCTGAAGCTCTCTTATAGTGTATACCCTTATGCTCCAATAAATGTATCCTGTATGGTACGCGCATATATTTGCTCATTCTTTTTAATGATGTTTTGTATTAAATTTCTTAATATTTTATAAAAAATTATAATGATATGAAAGTAGTTAGCTACATATGCGAAAGTGATTTCATAGATAATAAACATACGCGCCCTAGAGAACAAATGTTTTAAATATTAATTTTCTATATGTTTTCATACGTAACGTCTACTAGCGCAGATATTTATTACAAATATGTTAGTTAAATAAATGTATATCGAAATATAATAAGTTTTAATATCAAGGAGTTTGTTGAACTTTTAATTTCAACTGCAATACCCATGGCTGCGGGATGCTTTCGCATTAGCGAACGGGTTTAATTTCCCTTTCTTAGATAGCTTTGATTAAAAGCAATTGAACATTAGTTGATCCCATACCTTAGCGGATTATATATTGTACATTTATCTCGTTCCTCCTTCTTGTCCTTGAAAACCGTCAAAAACTAGGATTCTTGTGGAAGTTACTAGAACGTCTCAGCGATTGGCCACACTACGAGAGTGGTCATCGCTCGGAAGGCGAGTTTCTGATTCAGGCATTTTGTCGCTTTGTCGTAAATTTGTAGCCTTTTGAGTTTAGTAGCTTTGGCGTTCGGCAAACGATGGCAGAAAAATATTTTTTGGGAATGTTCGATGGACGCCGCTAATGCGTTTAAGTTTGTATTTTATTTTTTGTCTTCACGTTGTAACGGGATGTGGTCTGATCGGAGCCATTTTCAATAGTGTTTGTCCTTGGACCATAGCACGTCGATCATCAAAATATCCCAAAAACTGCGGCCTATCGATTAAATACAGACGGACGAACAAGTACAGGTTCAACAGGTAATAAAAGGCGGGTCTTTCTCATGTATTTCTCCGAGTTGCACCCGCACAATCTGTATAGGAAAAGCTATAGTTTGTTAAAAAGGGAGATTGGTTTTCGTAATACAACAAAGGGATTATCATACAGTCTAAAAAGATTGAAGGATTCTTTAATGTTACCTGAAGATGGCTTGTTCGAAATTCAACTAAATTATACCACATTTTTGTGTAGATAACAGCAAATAGTGCGCCTGCCTCGACGCGCAAAGCAGATTTTGTGATAAATAAAATACAACTCCCGGCAGGTCTCAATTTTAGCATCTCTGCATTAGGTTAGCAAGTTCCGTAAGCCGGCTTCATCTATAGAATTTCTCTGTGGTGTTCAATTATTGAATCGTCGTCGGGAATGGCTTAATTTAAGATATTACTACCATACGTTTTCATTTGTACTGTCAGAGCATTTCCTTCAGCTTCCAATTATTCGAATAAATGATTCTAAATCCCAAGTTCTGTTCAATAAGTCTGATAAAGGAGTAGCCCACCTCTAGCTTTGTTAATAGAAAACAACAAATAATTGCCTCTTGATAATAAATTTACGCTTACGAAATGCAAGTCGTTAGTCGTTAGGCATATATTAACTCTCCCCCTTAACAGTCAACATTTTGTGAACTCTTTGTATCAACGTACATTAAGAATTTGATAGTAAAACACTAAAGGGGAAAGAAAATATTTACATGCAATAACGATCGCCTTGTTGAAGTGACATTAGCATATTTTCTTTTGAGAACCGCAAAACCTTCTCTAAGTGTATTGGAGAAAATAGAAACCAACAGGCAAAATATTAGGGCAGCAGGCGTTCATTTGGCATAACGTTTGGGAAAAGCCAGAAATTTCAAGGAAAAAATATATTTTGCAAACGATGAACTTGTTACGTAAATTGCAAAAGTTTCAAAACATGTAGTAAGCCAGTGAACACATTTATTGGCAACAATCTAAATAGTGTTAATCCTTAATAAGGAGTACGATGCGCGCGAGCGATCTTTTTGTTCTTTTTATTCCTTTAATTTTTCTCCCACACTAAGTAAAAAAGAAACTTCACTTGTATAGCTAGCTGTTGGGTTGCGAAGTGGCTTTGTTCTAACCACTTTCAATAACCGCCAACTCAATTATATATTCAATCCAAGGGAAAGTTCTTTATAAATATTAAAAACATTATATAACAAAGAACTACCTTAAAGCATATATCTGCTCAATGCTTTTACTTGAAAGAAAATTTCTTTGAATTGCTTAAGCATGTGCTTCCACATAGAAAAGTGTTCTCAAAACAAAAACTTTTTTCACTCCTCTATTTGCTGCCATCTGTTGGTCGGTCAAAATATTGAAAAAATGTTCTCACTCTACTTATAGTGATTGCTGTCTTTGATAAGATATGAATGAAATAACTCTTCTTTCACAAAGAAAAAAAAGAAAAAAGAAATTTTACAACGTATTAGCACAGTTAGCAAGCGATGACAAGATGTTAAGATGTGTTATAAAGCGGTGCATAGAATTAAGATATGTTAAAATAGTATCACCTACAAAGGGGCGTAAACGAAAATGGAAAGAAAGAAAAATGATTTAAAGATTTGGCAGAGATTGAATTCACAATTATTTATTAATTTGTGTGAGGCTTGAAAGCACACAAACAATTAACGATATAATGGACTGATTGTTTTACAAATTCAATTCGCGAAACTGGATTTATACCCAGTTCCAGAACTTTGATAGGATCTGGGCATCATTATGATAAGCGGTAACGCAGATGATCTCAACTAAAACAAGATAAAGAACACAATGGCATAACTGCAGAGGCTCTACAAATAGAACAACTTTTACGAGAGCTGCGAAAAGTCTACGTCGACGTGTCATCGAAATATGAGACGAACTTCTCAAAAATTCAATTCGATCGACACTGCTCATGAAGAGCAGCAGCCAAGTATCTTAAATGTCCAATAAGAAACGAATCGTTCTTATAAGAAGAAGGTTTGGATATTGGTGAAGAAATGTATGCCTCAACTTGAAAATTTCCAGCTTCATTGGAGAGAAACTTTTAAGTCGACTTTAAACGGAGTTTACTAAGTTTACTAAGTTACTTGGGCAGGCAATGTCCTTTGGCCCACCAGATGCATACGTTGCTGCTGTGGTAAAAAAAGCTCTTGCAATATTATAGACCAGAACATCTCCTGCCCTTGATTTCCTATGGGGAATAGCTGTTAACTCGTCACCACTTCAAGTATTCACATTCTTAGCATTTCTTCTTTAACTTTAATATGCAAAAACGAAACAATTAGTGTATTGGTAGCAGCCTCCACAATATTTGAAAGAATACATTTACGAAGGTTAACGGCACTTTTCCAAAAATAAAATTACAATTCTTGACCACCACCAGTTCGGATTCAAAAATATAAATGGAAGGATTTATATGCATGTGATAGGGAATTTAAAAACTTTCTCCCAGCTACCTCTCTTTCTTTCAACTCTGTCTGCAAGATAAATATGAATGAATAATCTGAAATTCGTATGAAAAGGAAGTTGGAGAAATTCAGAGAATTGTATTCAGTCCAATACTCCATCCACTTTACAAGTTACATATAATCTTAGTTTACATGTAAATTTTCAGAATACTGAGCGATAAAGTAAATTGAACCTGTTGCTCGAGAGCACTAAGAGTGCGTAACAGTGGCTTACAAGCTCGGACGCCAAAAGGCTTTGCACTGCTCTACAGAGTATTTATAATAAACTTGCGCGTCCAGCAATCAATCCCACAATCCCCCATTTCTTAAACTAAAATTAGCTCAGCTTTTTTCAAAAAGTATTCTTTGACTCGAAGTATTTAAATTCAAATAATTCAATTATATTAAATTGTTTTAGCGTCGTGAAGTCTATCGCCGTGCACGGTACAAAAAATAAAGAAAACAATTGCGGTACATTTGTTTATGTCACAAGTCAAGCCCGTTAACTGCTAACTTCGAGAGAGAAGTTGCGGTAAAACAACACCTCATTGCCTTATGTTGCTCAGGTATCTACGAATGCTAACGACATGCACACATTTCAACATCAAACATTAAAGAGATTTTGCTCCATCGTGAGTGTGGGACTTGCTTCAAATACCGCTTTGTTCTAAATTCCAACAAATTCTGTTAAGAAAAACGTTACCATATTGTATTTTAGAGAATTGCAAAAATCTTACAAGCATTGTTATGTAAATTGTAGTTTTATTGTGATTCGACAAGTTTTTCTATAGACTTCACATGACGTGAGACTTTAGGGGATTTGTGTCATTTGAACAGAGTACGCTTATAATTGTTATTAGGCTAATGATTACCTCTTCAAAGTTATTCATGTGTAAATACATAATACGTAGTACATATAATACGGTAGCAGTACGTAAAGAATTACAATCTATCTCTTTGTCAAACTCTTGTTAAATCTTATTAAACAAGTCCTATGTAGCTATGCACATAATAGAACCAACCAACCAACCAACCACCAGAGAAGCATGTAGAAAGCGTGTCCAGGGACATTGTATAAAACTGTGAGAAGTCAAGTTGACGATCGCATGAGTGAATTATTTCATCGATAAGAGATACTACGATATGCTTTAATGTTCTAATTAACGAACTTAATGGAATTTTAATAGTATTCCGTCAAACTTCATTGTAATAAGGAAGATAATGTTTAGTTAATTATTCTCATAATTGTGATGTTATTCGTTGCATGTTGGGCAACTTAGAGAAAGATTCTTAAGGCAAGTGGTAGAAGTTGAAACACCATCACGAAGCTTCTTCAGCGGATTGCTCTTCTACCGAACAACTTCATTTCACATCAAAAACGATAAAGAAAAGCTACAGAAAAAAAAATCATGCTTAAGTGCTTCGACCCTACAGCACTTGAGCCTGTTGACATGGGAAATTTACTTTCTGGAATAATTGTTAATAGCGATCTTCGCTTTCTACAACGCAAATGTATTCAGTTATTAAACGAATATGAAGCTTAGATACTTGGAATTGCCTTAAAATGAATCTCTTGAAAAATTACTTTCAGTCGATTGCTCCCAATTCAACATTTTCCCCTTTCCCCTTTCCCCCTTGCATTGGGTTAACCACTTCTATTATCATCGACGTAGTACATAGTCGTAATTCAGTTTTCTTACTTGGAAAGAGGTAATGATTTATTTGCAACAAAACATGTTCCCTTTTCGAAGGATCTTCAAGCCTTTCAATGCATGCATGTGCAGGTTTGCGATTAGTTCAAAACGAGTTTTAAATTGCCACTGACCCGAAGCTCCATAACGGATGCTGTTCCATTATTCATACACAACAAACGGGACAATAATGCCTTGAAGCTGTTGCTGCAATCTAAACGCCACTGCATAAGATGTCTATAGCAGACCTTCCCTCCATCATAAAATCAAAAAATCGTTTATTGCATAAACAACGCAATATAACCTTAGTGTGTCGGTTTAGCTAATTTTTGCAATAAACTTTCAACCGGCAGGCATATAGACCAAAGCAGAATGCAAAATATTCGCCGTCCATTTCTGAACCTAATCTGAAGAGCTAACGAATCCTGTAACATCCATGGCGACAATCTATGTTTCGAGCAAAAAAAAAATAAATAGATAACTGGATCAAGATACTAAAGCACTTTCGAAAAGAAAGACAACTTTCTGAAATGTTCCCGCCATATAGATAAACTTAAGAACACTAACAAATATGCTGATCTGAAAGGTTGTGGGAAGTGTGTTTGCGTTTATGAGAAAGCGCTCAAATGACCTTAGGCGCCCAAAGGTCGCTCCCAGCCAAAGGCTGTCTTCTCTTAGCTATTTTACTTGAAATGTACTAATTCGCCACTGAATGTATTGTTTATCTTTGAATAGTAGTGTCTGATGGATAGACTGTGATCGCCCCAAATTTATTTAAATAGCTAAAGCGTAAGTAAGCGCACAAAAAGTGCTGTGCCTGGCGCGAGTATTAGTGCTAATGCCTTGGAATGCTTAGGAGAAATCTTTGACAAGTAAACAGATGCTTTAAAATGTTGTAGTAACACTATATGCACTAAACAAAAATTTTACTATTTCATTAAACATAAACAAATCTACGATTAGTTAACGACACGTCTGTCTGCTTGGCAAAAAACGAATATGAATACAAGGAGAAAAAATTGATGGCATTTCGTGTCAATGTTTACACAGTTGTGAAAAGATTGGAAGGAGAAGAGTTGCTTATAAAATATTTTCCTAACATTTTCCTTCTGGTTATTTATTGGCACTTGAATAAACAGTGCAACTGTGGATGTGCATTAGAATGCGTTGTTCTTGCGCTTTGTGATCGCGCGCAGATCTCCCACCAACACTACGATGTGGATTTATTTACACAAGCCCGGACCTTTGAACGCAAAAGGTTTACATATATTTACAAACCTATTCCCAAACGTGGTGTTGACATCTGTGGCCACTTGATTCTTAATAACAGGCGCTATGTAATTTACGCGTGTCCGTTGCAATTTAAAACCGCAATTATCATGCATGATATGTTTACAAACAAACAACGTAAACACTGATCGAAGGCTTCCGTCTGCAATTTAAAACATTGCCGTGTACGGTAAAGTTCCCATAAAATTGTCATAAGGATGGAAAACTATTCATCAAGTCATCTTACGTAGACACCCATAACCACTTGACAATGTGTCGTCTACCGCACTAAGTGCCTGCATGATGGTCAAATTTTCGGTTATCCGTTCGATTGTTAGTAAAGTTACGCACTCGTAAACATTGGCCTGGTATGTATGTCTTGTTCTTCGAATTGAACAAACACTAGAATACAAACACAATTTCGATTGGAAATAACTTTAAACTTTGTTTTAAAATTCTTTTCTCGATGAGAAAGAGGACAACCAAAGAGATATTTGTCTCTCGTCGGGCCTTCTATCTCTATAATTGCGTAATTCGCCCAAAACTTGGTACCAAACCCTGTCTTCTTTTGAATAGCCAACAACAGGCCATCTCTTTTCTAAAACTCGTACTCTTCCGAGGTAAGTAATTAGAATGACATTTTACTTCTCGAAAGATAGAAAGAACTTAGCTGACAATTATCTATATATGGGACAAAGCCTTCTAAGTGTAAGTTAATGAAAATTTTCATAAGATTTTGATTGGCGAAGAAAACAACTTTAAAGCTTTGCGGACCTTTGTTCCTGCAGCGGCAGGAGCCATATTGGAAGGCGCAAAATGTCGTAAGATCTCCGCGAACACCTACATTATAACAGATATTATCTCATTTCTACAAGGTCGCGCAGATATGAAGAACACAAGCAACCACATCTTCGTCGCGCAAAACAAAAAAACAAAGACTTATTATCGCCATTTGTCTAATGAAAATTTTCAATTGAATTTACCAGTAAATGGAA
The DNA here is from genome assembly GCF_014805625.2 of Glossina fuscipes. NCBI lineage: Eukaryota > Metazoa > Arthropoda > Insecta > Diptera > Glossinidae > Glossina > Glossina fuscipes. The sequence goes on from NW_023998417.1 coordinate 14,646,237, forward strand.
ACACAAGCAAAGTTATTGTTCATAGGGTTATCGTGATCTTATCAAACAACTTGAAGACGGCACGTGTTATTGTTGGCAAATTGTTGTGATCTTACTTCAAATGCAACAATGATTTTTGAAAAAAAAAAAAAGAGAAAGTTTTCTTATTATTCAAGTAATTTTCGAACTCTTTGCAAGATGTATGCGTAACAATCTGCGAAGCATAATTTAATACGCGTGCTAAAGCATTTCATTATAGGATATGCGCGCTACATGATTAACAATTTCGATTGAGACGGAAACTCTATGGAATCGTATCCTTCGCTATGCTGAACCGAGTTTAATCATTGCTCTATACATTAGTCTCTACAGCCATCTGTGTAGACCCATCCAATTCGCTGCTTGCGAATAAAATATTGAACACATTTTTGGACTTCTGGTATACTTTCGAAAAAAACATTCAAACTTCCATTTTCATGTTCACTGTATTTTGCGGAAATTCTCTTTCTCGAAAATCTGCTAGAATTGCTCCATAAGAATGCTAATCCTAGCACAACTAAACTGACTTTAAAAGATTCTTCTCCTTCGTGAAGCATTCGTCAGTTCCGTGTTATACTACGCTGTTAAAATGGGAAACTTGAATTTTGCTTGAATTTTTCATTTATCGCATACGTATCTACAGAGAATTGTTTACTTATCTACACACATGTACGATTCCAAATTTATTGTTCAGACTCATTATATTATTATAGTCTTTAAAGACACACAATCAAACATATAACCAAATGCGTTTATTAGATGTGGGTGGGCTTCCTTGTTAAAATTTTGATGGAAAACCATTTAAATATCTTTTATACAAATGCCTATATATATATATATGTATGTACGTAACATTCAGGTCAATATAATTGAATTGAGGGAAGCAAACAGCGAGAAGCGTTTTTCCGTACACAAGTGCATTTAAAATATGTCTATGTATATTGGGTGGTCTAATCTATGCCGTTTCCTTCTGTTAAAGGCGACAATTGATCAATGTTTGATCAACACTTAATTTCATTTTGTCACAATTTTCAAACAAAACACTTGACTAACAGCAGTCTATCCTTCAGTTTCCAGTCAACCTTTTTCGTCTAGACTTATGGTTACTTTAAGTGGCCATAACAACGGTGCCATTGGTTTTTTTGCGTACGGCTTCTTATGCAAACTTTTCAATACAAAATTAATTTATTTATTGAGAACTCCCAGGCAGATAACAATAACTTAAACTATACTAGTGTGAAGCCGCGAAACATTGGAAAAGAAATTTAAGGCACATTTTATACATACATCATGTGTAAGCTTAGCTGACTACGCGTCTATTTGGCTCCTCACAATCATCGGACTTGATAAAGAAGAAGGAAGGAGGGCGAGGAGCTTTACTTAATATTATCGTCTTCGCCATCTGCCATTTGATAACAGATAGATTATGAATGACTCCATACGTCGTTTATTGCCGTAACCTAAAGGCCTTACGGCAAAAGTTTTCGGAAGGCTTTCCCTATGTTACACTGCTTTAGCTATTTATGGTCGACAACTGACGAAACTGGCAAGTAATTGGCAAGAATTGGCAAAGTAATGATTCTTTGCTACATCAACCTCCCATAACTGGTAGCCCTTAAGAAACTTTACAAAATATTGATTTTAAAAACATCTATTTTGCTTAAATCGATCAGCGGAAAGCGTAAAATTCAAAGGTACCAAACATACCAAGAGAAAGACAATGAAAAAAACGAAGAACAGTGAATTTGTTTGTGTTCTCTGCACACTACCTAAGGTAAATGCTACATGCACGCTAAGCAACGGGCCAAACAAGTGTTGTCCAGAAAGTGTATGCAGTCCAGGACGCGGTACTTTTTCTATATAAAAGATTTGTCTTACTCTCAGTTCATCATCGCTTATCCCGGAAATTGGCAAAGTCGCTTAAATGCTTCGCTACATGCGACCTCGAATCACCCAAGTTGGATATGGAATCAACACTTTTCCAACGTTGGCTTCGTTTTCATTGCCGAATGATGTATGCCGAAAATCTTCTGTAACATCGGCGATAGCTTTCTACTAAGCATGCTGACTATAAGGCTTCGAAAGAACAATCGGAATGCTGAGAGCGGCCTAGTGCTACATGGGATATGTATTGTAAAAGGAATATAAAAAAAGGTGGAAATGGCGAGTATAAATAAATTCTTCTTAAAATTCTCAGAAATTTGAAATATCGAAAAAACTCTATAAAGTGTTTCATAGAAATTGCTCAGTGCACAGTGTTGTTTACACAATTCCTGTAGCTGTCGTTCTAGCTGTAGCTGTACTTAATGTTATTCTTCTTAAGTTAAGCACAAATTGACTTTTAAATAATAAACAAAATTAAATCTGTTGCACACATGTTTTCTATACGCGCCTACAAAACTCACGCAGGAAAGGCTTAATTAAATGTGTGAACTGGAAACGGATCTTGAAATTGCCTTTGAATTATAATCGACCTGAATTTTGTCCCTTTGTTCCTTCATCTACTGAATTGGATGATATTTTTATAGTATGATTAAAGCGATGTCCTATGTACCTAAAGTGAGTGCAATATAATTTCTTCTCCTTTCGGTTCCCGCTCATGCGACCCAATCTGTAATGTAAACAATTTTGTTGTTGTTTTATTTGATGTTTTTCTTTGTTTAATGAATGAATTTTTGGGAATTTTTTTTTTAGTTTTGTTTATTATTCTAGACTTGTGGCACTAATTGCTAAGGAGCCAATACATTTCTCGCACGATATTCCGCCCCACGTCGCCCTTTCCACTGCTTATGCTCATCGCAACGTTGTAGGTAAAGTAAATTGATTTTAAAAGTTAAAGTATTATAAACAAAAATTCGAAAAGTAGGTGTTTTTTTTAATGAGTAAATAATATATAGAATACAAAATGTGTGTACATTCCATCGCACTTTTCATAATAATCACATGAGAGAGTAAATTAAGTAAACGCCATATATAAGCCATAAAGCATTTAATGTACGCATTAATATAGGTTTCAAAAAAAAAACTCCATTCACTGTTAATATTTTTACTGCGCCTACGTGATTATAGTCGTCGGCCGGCTCATCGGCTGCTTCTCCGTTTCCTGCATGCATATATCAGAAGCGACTGCGTCAGAAACCTTTTGAAATGAATGAAATTAGATTACAGCCGCCACACCTACCATTCTCAGCAAAGTTAATTTCGCATGTCTTTGTTTGGTCAAACCTTAGGACACCTTCACCGCATTCCACCGTTTATTCCAATAATGTCTTAACAGTAATTGACATCGCTTCACGAATTTACATAATTTTCTTTCTTCGTTTTCCCTAAAACAATTCCTTACGAGTATGTATTTTATTTTAGCCGATATAAGTATGCAAGTGTGACACAGACGTGCTTGCGAGCAGATATATACTTCTCCTTGACTTATATTCAAGCAATTTATTCAAGTGTTAGTTAAGACGACTTAACAGAAATTCTTACAAAGAGACAATTTTCTCCATTTTCAAGCAAACATAGTAAAGAATTTTCTTAACATCATCTCCACGTATTTCTATAGAGCAATTTTCTTTTTTCATTTCACTGAAAATTGCTATAATTCCTCCATCCAGTCTCTATACAATTTCTTAGTTTCTTGACAAAAGTTGAATAAATTCCACCTTCTTTTTTGCTCAATTTTTTTAATTCATGTTTTCAGTTTTCTTCGATTTCTCTTAGATACGTTACTTGTCCGTTTATTATAATTTAACAAGAAGAAGTAACGTCGTCTCTCCACCTTTACGTGTTACAACAGCAATTTCCAATTTCCTTTCTGATGAAGCACATGACAAGAGCAAATTATATGTCTTCAAGCTGAGCAGCTTGAGAAAATGAAGGAGAATAAAGAATTCGTAATGATAATGGGAAAAATGATAAAAAAGAATGTCGCACGTTCTTGATTGGCTTTTCTTTTCAGGGTAACGATTTCCTAGTTTTCATTAAACTTGCACATCAAAAAATCAAAGGTACTCTCACCTTGTCCCACGGTTTGTCACTCCACGCAAATATAGGCTAATCGAACCGTAAGCTATTCCCTATCAGTTGAAAATTACAAAATTCCTCATCTATGTCTGTCGGAGAAAGGGAACCTCTAGTTGAGAATATGCGTGGCGCAGTTAGAAATGTGTCGGTAACATTCGAAACATTTTTCTTTTTCACCACAAAGAGACTGTACCATCTTCGTATGCTTTTGTCTGTCCATATACTTTTTTATACATTGGCCTACAATCAGCTGCTGAAGCGCTCATACTCGCAAAAGTTGAAAAATAAAACCGAAATCCTACCCGTAGACTGCCATCCGAGGTCAGATGTCGATTCGATAAATTTTCCAAACATAGTTCCCATCAAACAAACAACGCTTCCGAACGGAACAGAAAATTCTCTGCAAATGACGGGTACACAGCATTCGTTATAAGACGACTATTCTTCTCTTGTGCATTTTTCACAAGGACACAATTTAGTGACTATTATGGTGAACTTATCCTACTGAAGGTTTTCTTTAAGTTTAGCAAGCATACAGAGAAAAGTATTTTCAATATCTACCTTATGTAAGCCGACTGAACTGAACAATAATGCTTAGCTCATTAAATAAGCTAAAGAGCAATTTTTTTTTGGTTCACAGCTACAGCGATAGACAGAGCAAGAAGGAGTAGATTCCATCCATTTGTTGTTAATCAAAAACAAAAGGACATAGTGCTTAAATTACTTTAGTTGATTTTTCATTTTTCCGTGATGAAGTATTAAGTATTGAACTAATGTCCTTTAAAGAATGTGTTGGTTTAATTCTCCTCCTAGTGGATAGGAAACCGGTCAGCATATCATGTTGAATGAAAATATATTTATATTGTGGTGTCTTGAGCGATAATTCTTTTCAAACCTAGTGATCTTGATTAATTTCACAATTCTTGAGGCAGTTGAAAACTCAATTTAACTCAATTTCAAAGGTCGTGAACAGATGATAGGTAATCAAGTAATACGGAATGGTACAGTTGAAGATAGCAATAGAGAGAGAGAGAGAGAGAGAGAGCGAAATCGACGGCGAGTAAACTGACAGGTCAGGATAGTCAGTTACAAAATGAGCTGCTAGACCAGATGAGAGACAGAGAGAATGAGAAGACACTACACGCATATACATAAATGGGACGAGGAACAAACAGAAAGACAAACTTAAAGACAGACTGACAGACAAAGCGAGCAGCACGATTGATTTGAAAATTTATTTGACACTTTTAGAAACACCTTTCGCTATTTAAGCATATATAGCGGGATATCCGACATGAGTTTTAGATATCAAAAACCGAATGTATCTGTAACACTGTAACGCTTAGTGCAGTTTAAAACGTACTATTATTAACACTAAATTTTGTTGTTTTTGTTTTTCTTTAGTTGATGCGCATTCTTAAACGCTTTAATGAGCAGGTTGAAATAAAACGAAATTGTAAGCAAAACTGGAGACGACCTCTAGAATAGTAACACAATAATTTATTGTTTATAATTGAGCAAACAGTCTGTGCAGCTATAAAAGCAAATAAACAAGAATCACAGCAATTCTCTTCTATTTTATATGATTGTAGTGCCGATAGACATACATGACAATAAAAACAACAACTATAACTTTAAACAACCGATGAAATTCACTCGTAATATTCTAAATGGGGAATTATTTGTTTAAGTAGCTAAACAACTAAAATATGTAACAACAACAACAACAACAACAACAACAATAATAATAATAACAATAACATCAACTGCGGCAATAACAACCGTGGCAACACACTAGAGCTCACCAACAAATAAACACGTACGTATATCAATAGCAATATGGAAATTTTAACCAAACATTTATTCATGTGTGTGCGTTTAATGAAGTAAATAAATATCAGTGCCATTGTTTATATAAAAAGCATATATATATAAGATAATAATAAGGCATCATTATCATCAACATCGTCATCCTTGCAGATTGTCGGTTCGCCTTTCTTGTGGCCTATTATGAACTTCCTATGGCAGATGAAACGCACTTACTTACGCACGCATACTCTCGCCATATGAAGGAGTCTATTATCCGCAATATGCTTAATATTGCGAAAGGAGTATCAATCCTTTTTTTAATGCGTGTATTTCTGCTACTTTGCATATATTTTGTTTAAATTTACCGAAACGTGTATGCAAAACATAGCAAGCAACAACAACAACAACAACAACAATCAATATAGCAGAGCTCTCTTAACTCTAGGCCCTAATGCCATTCATCTGCAAGGCGGATGGGATGTAATTTACTTTTTTTTTCTTCCAGTCACTTGTCTACTACAAACGCTTAGTTGCTTTTCCCTTTGTATTAAAAATTTGTAAACAATGTTTAAATCGCTTTCTCCCTCTCACTCTCTCTCTCTCTCTATCTATCTTTTATTGAATGAACGAGGTCTTCTGATAAAAACTTGTACTTTATATATGCAGGAAAAACATGTCGTAGCTATAGTTTGTAAATATTTGTTTTATAAGCTATGTATGTGTGTGCCTTTCTCACCACAAGAATCAGACGTGCACTAAGTTGTGTACTAAAATGCTTAAACGTAGCCTCAAATTGTAAACATTTATTGTAGTTCGTAAATAGGTCTTGCCCTCATGCTTTCACTCGGCATTATAGATTTCGGAAGCGGAAAGTGCTGCATTAAATCCATTCATAATTATCATTTTTGCTGCAATTTAAAAAGCTGAAGTTCTTCTAAGCATTCTTCGTACCCTACTGGCAATTGCAGTTATCTTAGTTTTATTGGCCGCCTAACTCATAGCAAATAATTTCTTTTTACAAAATATTTTGACGATCACATATCAGCATATCCGCTACAGCAAGCTAACACTACAGAGTGTTGTAAGAAAATGGCTTAAAACAATTGAAAAAGAAGGGAAAATTTCTTTGGAATATATAGACTTGGGGACAGGCTAAGGTATGTACATTTCTATTTACACTACTTTAATATAGTTATCGTAGATAATAACTTCAAGGCATATACGACAAACAGAAAAGATAAAGGGCGTGAAGATAAATTCGCATTTAATTAGCAAAGACACGTACTGTACCTGTTAAGAAAACTCTGTTAATGCCTTCACAGAGCTCTGTTAAATAATTAAAATGAATACATAATCGGATTTGAAAGCCTACTCCGTCCGTATTGAAAAAAGGGAAAATATTTTTGTGAAACATATTTTGTGAATCTATATGAAAATGCCTTTAAAAACAAACTAAACAAATTCAAATTCTTCTTATGGGAACTATTTCCAACAATGTTTTTGAAATTTGGTATGTTAGCGGAAAATGAGCATGGAAGTACATGCGAAGTTGGGATGGAGAGCGAAATCGATCAAGTCATGTCAGTAGTATAGGAAATCTGCATTAGGTAATCTCAGTTCACCTTAAGCCCTTTCACAGAAGTTGCTAATGTTGCTAATGTGCATTTTTTCTATTCTTCTATTCTATCTTCTCTTTTCTGCCCTCCACCGAAGCTTGGGAGTATGTTCATTTCTTCAAAACGTTTGCAACATCTTGAAAATACTTTCATAGACTCTATAAAGTACATACATATATATATATATTGTTGATCAACCTGAATCAGTTGAAACATATCAATTTGTCCGACTACCGACTGCCTACCCGTCCCCGGGTATCTTTCTCCTGTCTGGGCAATGATGTTAAAGGAAGTTCGGCTAAAGATTTGCATATACGTGGACTGATTTATCACATTCAAGTTCTGCTATTATAGAGTACTAAGCCCTTTTCGGACACTTGGAAAGTGTGTGAAGAAACGAACGAAAACGGGACGTCTTTCGAAAACTGATGCAAACTATTCGAAATAGTTTCGAAGAGTTCTAAGAATGAGGACATAAATCTATCCTCTGTGTTGCAACTATCATAATAATATTTTGCATTACGAACCACTTGTAAGTTCTTGAGCGCAAATGTGTTTTTGCGTATGGTTTTAAAATCGAAATGCCATACGTGAATGCACTTTTGTAAAATTATCTAATTGAATTTTGTTTTTATTACTTACTGATATATATTGCTAAGGCGTTGTGTATGAATTTCCATTATTATGGGATTTCAACTCTTTTTGATTTGCAATTATATGAAATTTAAATGAATTTTAATTTTCAATTAATTGCAAATACAAGTGCTTCGAATAAATTTAAAATCTATGCACATACACGCATACGTATGTAGTTTTCAGGGCATGTGCTGAGAAAAAGCCTACAGCCCACTTCTACCGGCAAAAAGCAGGCAAAAGAATGTAAATAATTTTTAGAGATTTTGTAAATGAACGGACCTCGGCGTGCACATATAAAACAATGACGCTGTTGAATTAGACCAAACACTTCAGTATCGGAACTTAACAGATTGATGTACATATTCCCACATATGGGTATATTATAGGTATATGCAAATTTCAATAAAACGCTTCACGCAAATTCGAAATACACTCTCTCAACAGCTTCAACCGTACGGAGCATAAGGTAATCTACAAAGTATAGACTGCAGTCAGTGGAAAAATTATGATTAATTATGAAAGCATTAAGCAGTTTTATATAAATATGACGGCACTTATGAGCTTCGGATGGGTCAAGGTTGCGTAAGCACCATCATAATTGGCCTCGTTCAGTACAAAAAAAAAAAAACATAAAAGTGATCTTAAAGTTCTATAAACATGCTTTAAGTGTTGTCTTAAGTGGCCGCCTGTGCCTTTTAAGTGGCTTTGCAAAAATTCTTGAAAACTTTTCTAAAAAATTAACAGATAACCCTCGAAAACGCGTTACCGATGAATGCAATTTCAAAAAAAAAAAAAAAAAAAAAAAAAAAAAAATGAAAAATAAATTCTTGTTTCCAAAATCCTTAAAAATCTTTTACTATAATTTCCGATTTCGATGTTAATAAAACGTGTTAAAGCTGCTTCTCTGCGATACTTTTGTTTACATTTGCAATCGCGCTGTGCTACGCGCATAGAAATGCTTCGCTCTCGTAAATTATAATCGGTTGTCTAAACAAATATTTTCACCCATATATGATGGAATATAAAACACAAATCGTACACCATCTCATGGCACATTACAAGCTCTTAGCATGAATAACGATTTTGCAATCGATTTCCATCCTCTTCTACGCGTTTTGCAATCCAAAAAAAAATTGTTAATCAGAAATGGCTTTCGATGCAGCTTTAATACCGGGAATTTGCAATAAATGTTTAAATGCCTGCGTCTTTCCATTGTCCACACTCGTTGCATATTTGAATTTGAATTTCACCTAATTTTATCGTCGAAGATCTGCAACGATATTTGCATTGATTGATGCTTCTATGCGCTGTGCAGTTCATGTGCCAGGTTTTTTCATTTCTTATTTTCTCTTTTATTTTATGTGCTGTTACAATGTTTGCTTCTATTCTCGGTGGCTGCATTTCTATTTTTTTTTTTTTTTTCCTTTTTCATTAATTTGGTGTTGTATTTATTTTTCCTTACCGAAAACGTAATAAATGCTAACGAAATACGCTTGTTTATTAGTACTGGAAGCCGTGTTATGATTGGTGAATTGTTTTGAAAAGCATGCTTAGAAAAATAAATCAATCAATCGATCATTATTATCAATCACGCAATGAGTTAAAAAAATAAAAAAAATTCATAAATATTTCAGAATAACTTGCAACATTTTTTATTGATACAAGTCGTCAATCGTAAACGTCTTTACACATGTGAATATTATCTTGTTGGCATCGTGATCTAAAGCTCCAAAATGCTAAAGACTGGAGAAAATGGCTATAGACATTTTTTCAATTCCCATTTGCCGTTTTTCCTGGTTAACTGTATTCAACTTTTATTCCGCTTTTAATTTGTTTCGTTTTAATAGGTGCTCCCTCTTCTTGAGCACACCCCGTGGAGTGTGATATTTACTGTTTCGTGAAAATATTTACTGTTTAGTTGTTAAGAGGAAATCCTTTACTGCTGAAAACTGCTTGCTTGGGAATGAAGATCAACGAAAGCCTTGAAATCTCAACAGTTAAATGCTTATACGTTCATAGAGTATTCATAGAAGCCCCGTTTCACAGTACCGATCGCCTTGCGTGAGACTTGCGTAAACATTAAGTCCATAATTGACTCTTCAGAATTGAAAAAGCTGAAGTGGGAAATGAAAATTCTATGTATGGTCCCATTGCTTTACCCTTGAGATTAATTTTGAGAAAATCGCCGACAGTAACTGGCAAATGGTTGTAACGTTTTCATATGATGATCGGGCGGATAATTTCCAAATAGCATTCAAGTACTACAAAGCAAGTAGTCATCGATTATTTCGAAAATGCGGAGCATGTCGCATCAATCGTTTTAGAGGATTTTGGTAAATAAGAAAAAGATACGCGGCATCCAATACAATGTAAATGTGAATTTATGAATTTCAGTATATGGAACACCTACGAATATCTAACTTATGATCAATCGGCGCGCTATGCCCTTCTGGTTTTGTAACGGTGAAGAAAACAAGCCAAGCAGTCGCAAGATCTGTACTTTAGACGTATGTGAATACTTAGGAAAATGGGCAGAGGAAATTGTCCTCAGCGTGCATGAAAGCGTAGCAACATGTAAAAGAGTTTTTGCTGCTGAGTACAAGTATTTCTTTTATTGCACGATGAGTTCTTACTTTTTAATGTCAGCACAGATCTCATCTATCAAAATTGAAAGGAGTTACAAGTTCACGACAATTGTTTTTCACACGCACCATAAGCACAGTTTGGAAGACGGGGCTAAGCAATTAAAAATAAGCCTTTTAGCATTACGTTAAGACTACGCTAAACGGCATTTTCGAAATATTTTCCTAACATGGTTTCTCTGATAGCTTGCAAAACGCTGAGCCTACTAAAAAATGTGTGAATTTTTCATAATTTTTTTCTTTACATAAAGCTCTTTATTATACTCTGTTGGAACCCTTTTTTGTCCAGTCATTTTCAAATTTCCAAGGGAGCCACATGCCTTTCGATTTAAAACACTTTCGCTAATTGATATAAGCACTTCTACACCGAGTAATATGCTTTTAATTTTTATTGTAACTCTTCAAAATAAACGAACAAAAAATACTTCCAGGAAAGTTAGACTTACGCAAAAAGTTCTACTAATGACGCACAAATGCACGAGTGAATCTTAAAAGTTATCTTAAAAGTTAATTAAAATTTGAACTATCACACCATAGTTTGACTCGCAAAGCTGCCAAGCAATTGCAACGATATTGATTCAAAGGACAATTAATCGATTTCCACATTTTCTTCGTTTTCCTGATGAATCGATTTGCTCTCCTGCTCGACATGTTCTGAAGCTAAATTGTTTGAGGTAATAATATTAGCGGGACTGGTGCTAGGTGACGAACAGTTATTGTCCAAGTAATTGGGCGAGGAGGATGCTGATGAATTGCTGAAGAAAGCTAAACTCGAATTACCTTTGGAGACGGGAACTGTCGAGTTTTGCCCATTAAGATGTGGTGGTGGTATAGGTTGGGGAATTTTAACATTGCTGGATGAATGGGAATAAAAATATGGAAATGGAACACCGTACGCCATTTGTAGTTGATGTCGATAAATGCTGAGCAGGGCTGGATCTAAGCCATGAGCACCGTAAGAACTACCAGGCGGAAACATGTGAGCGTAGGCGGTAGTACCATCTTCTCTTACAAGCACTTGAACTGGAACCCGTTTACTGGCGGCGGCAGCCGACATGAGAGCAGCTTCGTGCTGTTGTATTTGCTTCCGTTTCGTTTTGTAGCGACGATTCTGGAACCAGATCTTTACTTGAGTCTCAGTCAGGCGCAAAGTTTTTGCCAATTCCGAACGTTCCGGACCGCTTAGGTAACGTTGCTGAGCAAAGCGTCGTTCCAACTCAAAAACCTGGGCGTGACTAAAAGCCGCACGAGAACGTTTCTTGCGATTTAAATGCCCGCCTTGTAAGTCATCAGTTAAAGGTGAAAACGATCTGCCGTTAGCATGCGTTACATACGCTGCTGAAGTTTTGCTAACGGGGGGAGGAGGCGAATCGCAATCTGCACAACAAAACACCATTTATGAATATTGATTATCAGATGGAAAAGAAACATTTTCCAGAAAAAAGTTGTATATCATGACTTTTTGGCGATCAAAAAGTACCTTTACCTGTGTCATTATTAACACTACGTCGCATGTCCAACGGGCAGTCATGACGACTGCCCTCCCCTAAAGCATTTGAAGACCCAAATAAGGCAAGTTTCTGCTGCATATAATCACTGCCAGCGTTATTACTATCCGGTCTGTAATAATTCGCTGAACAAAGATGTTCGGCTGTATTTTTTATCTCCACATTAATATTCGCATTGGCTGCATTATCCGACGGCAGGGATAAATTAAATTTTGTAAACGAATTTAAATCACGGGTAAAATGCTTCAGACGGGTTTCTTCCATCCTCACTTCCGTATCAGATTCGCTATGCGGACACCGTTTTTCGGAATGATCCCGCATAAGTATATCATTTATTGAGAACGGTGTTGTAAAGATTTTGCCGATACCAGCTATTGTCGGACTCGTATTCTTTTCCATATTCGTCAACATTATTTGGAATAGTACTTTAAATCTTCAGCAATTAGCCTTTCACACGTCTTATCTATTTGCTTAACACTCAACGAATATGACAAACTCTCTAAATATTTTCCTTAAATACCGTAATGATCTTCTCGAACGCAAATAGCGTTTCACTCCAATAGCTCTCGAGTACAATGAATACATTTTTGAATATAACTTTTTATTTCCTACAAGCACAGAGGGAGGATGTTGCTATTTATAAACATCGTCACGATAAATATTATGAAGCAAATCTTCAACCACAATAGCATCTCTCAGCTATACTCACTTGTCTGCGCAATGTTAGTCAATCGTATAACTTTCTCCCACCCAAAGCCATACTACTGTTTATATGCTCAATATGAGTACAAATTATCATTAGCTGATTGGTTGTTAGACACTTTGGATGAGTTTTTCGTATATGTTACGAGATATTTTCTCTTTTCTTTGCTTTGGTTTTCTGTAAAGATGGGGTTCTTTCTAACTACATTTCCTTACATTTCCTACTTAACAATTCAAAAAAATTAAAATCATATCTTCCCTTAATGGAATTTCGTACGTTTAAATTTTCCCAGCTATTAAACATAAATAAACAATTCAAATAAAAAATATTTATATTGCTGTTACTCCTGGTAGAAACCCTTAAGTAAAACTTTTGCGGTAAGAACTTACGAAGGAAGAAAACGCATTGTTATGAAACAACCTATAACATATAGGTAAAAATGGCGACTTGTCGTTAGGTGGAGACGTGTTTCTTGCAATGTATGTGGGCCTGACAAAACATTTGTCTCAGATTTCAGATCTTTATCAGCTAGATGAAGAAGCTTTTTATGACATTTTCTTTTGTTTTCCTAGACCGCTACACTTTCCTAGGTACGGCAAGTGCTGTTGCGAGTTGAACTTTCAATATTGACGTGGGAAATTACAGCAAGAATCTCGGTTCATACTTCAAGTGTTTCTTTCTTCCATCTCTGATGTCGTCAGCTTGAGAATTTCAACAGAGGACAAGGGGAAAGCGGAAATGTCTACATCGTTTCAGAATGTCGAACAAAGGGTGGATTCTAAATGTTGAGCTAATCAAGAATATATAAATGCATAAGGGGAGTTTTCAAGCATATTCTTCATCCTTCAATGGTTGATATACAAACAGCATTTCTTGGCTGAGCAGATCGTTAAAAAGTATTCAGGCTTCAGGTAGTAAGTGAAAAATTCCTTTTAAGAAGTACTTTGTGCAAACTTTTTGATTGTTTCGAATTAACTGTTCAGGCCAGATGTGAGCAACTGCCTGCGTGCGGCCCGAACGCAACTCGTCCCGTTTGAAAAATCACACAATTCAAATAGCAATGCTGCAAATGGGTTTTATCTGCTTTGCCTACTGCAGTGGTATGAAAATGGAAGTCACCATTTTCGTCAACAGGCCGATTACCAGCAATCTTTCGACGAATCAAAAAAAAATTTTAATGAATTTCGGTACTCGTAGAAAAATGGGAGAAAAGCCGAGACTGAGTATTTATATCTGTTCATCTGAAATTTGCAAAAACGTATTACGTCTTGAGCGATGTAAACTTTCGATTTACACTCAGATTCTGCTTGACCCTCCGCTGGCGTTATGATCCACGTTTAGGGAACGAGGTGAAAAAATTTGCACCTTTGAACCCTCTTACCTAGTTTCTGAAAACAACACAGACATTAATCCGTTAGTTAAGCCAGTATAACGATTGGGACTAAAACCAATGTAATCAATGATGTTTTTTTTACGTATTTATCTTACTGCAACGAACTTAAACTAAGCAAATATTTTTACTGAACTTTGACAAACTATCGCACAAATCCACTAATTCGGCTAATTGAGTAGCTCGAAAGCAATTCATTTAACGGTGTGGATTTTGCATGCGATTGGTAATGATTTTGTGAAAAGAAATAGAAACGGAAAAGACGCTCACTGTGCTATGATTGGGTGGGCATAAGCAAAGCAAAAACAAAAATGGTCGTTTTAAGCACATAACTAAATTGAGTTTAAGCGAAAACCACTCAAGTGCTCTCGGCGATTAGTGCCACTCATCGAGAAAAGTCTTATTAATATAACATCTCGCTGACAACGCAATACATACGAACGAATTGTTATGCGAGGGTATGCTGCACTGCTACAGTACTCAGTGTGCGCGCAACCTACCTTTTACACCTTGAGGGCTAAATAAGCATTTTATTGCCAATTGAACGATTTCATATTTTATGGTTTTTTATCGAGCCCTTAAGCCAATATAAGGACTATGTGATGCGAATCTCTATCGAAGTCGACCGTAACTGCAAAAAGTGGTTGTTATTCTTTTTGTGGTCACCTCAACGGAGATTTTTTTGTATTCATTTCATAATATGTAACTCGTTAATTGTGTTACAATTCAATGAGTTTCAATAATACTTGAATAATTAGCCCATGCGTTTTGCACACACGTCAACGCGTTAGCGGACCACATATATCGAACAGAGAATAAAATGAAAAGAAGGGAACCACTTTTTTGTGATTGTTGTTGCTCTGTTATGACTACTTTTGATGATGACTCTCGAATTAAGTTGAACAGGAAATGTTGAATGCTTCTTTTGGCGTGATCACGTGCTTTGATAGGATTACTGGTTTTAGTCAGAGGCGATTGTAATAAGTTGATTACACACATTTTTGTCTTAATATGCTTCCTATTGATTTTTAGCTTTTTTATAATGGCCTCGATTCTTTTTGCGTTAAGATTGTTTTTTTTCCTTTTACTTTAAATCCCTTTAAAGCATTTGTTTGATTTTCTATGATTTATTAACAGCCACTCCGAGTGTTCAGTCTTTTGCTTGCGCACAAACAGGGATAGTGATGTTCGTAGCTTTTATAAGAAATATAATATATTTGTATAATAAATTGAAACCAACAACTCATCAATTTTCATAAGAGTTCACTTTCCTGCGTATTCAATCTAGATTAAATAAATAAGTATTTTTATATCTCAACTAAATAAACTTTATCTCATTATACCGCATTTATAGTAAATAAATGCAAACATACTTTCTCTTTTCTCCTATTAAATTTATTACCCCGTAAGTGGTTTTATACAATGTTTTATATTATACAAACAAGAGGGAACATTACACTTGCCGCTCCTCAAAACAGTAAACATTACTTGCAATACTGCACATGGTGCCTATGAGGCTTGTATTAGAACAGACAGACAGAAACTATTATCCTTCATTTAACTTGTTCAATTTATAAATGTTTATTAAATCTTACACCAAAGAGAGGAGAGAAGAAAACAAATAGATCTAATTGCAGTACTAATATTGCAAATAAACCAACCATAGCGATGTTTTATTTGGAACATAGGACGATAAAAATTGACCTTTAAGCAATATTGAGACTATCACTGCTCCGCTTTACACCTCAATCAAAAATAACCAGCAAAGTTGTAGGCAGCACTTAAAATGATGCTATTATATGAAAGTCCGAATATGAATAATAAGGGAGTAGTGCGATCTGCTGTCGCAGTCACCTAATAAAGACTTTCTCATGCAAGGAATTCGTGAAAATTCAAGCCAGATGACAATAACCAAGGCGTAATTATTTTGTATGAATAACTAAAGACGATAGGTAGGGCAATTGAATTAAGACAGTGAAAGTTAGTGTACTTGGCACAATTGTTGACGGCATCCGAATTGATTCTCTTTTTTTGAAAGGCGTAAACATGATATCAGTAGTACTTTTACATTAAGCAACAAGCACTAAATAAGTTTTCACATTTTTTTCAAAGATGTAGTAGCTTGTAAATATTGTAAGCCATAAACTGTCCATAACTGGAGCTTACGCAGTGAACATCTTTTCCTTCGAAAGTTGGCAGAACTCAACTACATTTTTGGGTTAAACAGTTCATGTTGAGTTCAAATCTAAACTTTTAACAAACAAGTGAGCATTTGTACACCGAATCAGTAGTTCACACTATTTTTTATTAATTTTTTTATCATTTAAATCTTTAATGTCAACTGCAAAATATATAAACGGAATTATGCGTATAATATCACAGTCAAAAATAGTTGTTATATATGGAATGATAAGTAATTGGATGGACAAGAATATGTGTACATGTGTAAAAAGATTCCACCACACTGCACGACAAAATTCAAGCTTTCATTTAAAAATCTGATCATAGTTTGGAACGCAGAGAACAATACCGTTAACTCTTAAAAAGTAAAATTTGTATTTGATGTTGGCGTTTTACGATAAACTTGAGTTTACTGTGAATGCCTTATTAGGCGTCATTGCCAGCTCAAAACGAATCAAGCTTTAGCACAGACAGAGTGGTATAACAAGGTACACCATTGCATTTCCGTTTCCCGTTTCCTGTTTGCAACTGCAATCAGTCAATGACTGTTAACATTGAAAGAGTTAAAACGTCAGCGCGTTTCTCGTATTTTTAAGTATAAAAAATTTTCTGTATATAAAATTTGTCTGCATGAATGGTCCAAGGAAGAAACTTCTTGTACAAAATTCTATTTATTTCTACATAACTAATGTCAATTGCCAAAATATGAAGCATTAAAATATAAACTTACTTTTGAAATCTTGTGGACTCCTCGTTACGCTGGTTTTGTTGAAACGCTCAATCTATTGTAGCAACTCGTTGCTTGTAAGGTAAACAACACAAAATTTAATCACACACTCACTCGCGCACATTTATCTCTTTTTGTCTCTTTTTTGAAAAGTAAATCCGATTACATACCACACCAAAGTGGGCCTTAAAATCACGTCCTTTTTTTATTTTTCTTACAGCGATTTTTTCAAAGACAATTATTAAAATGCGGTAAACACAATATAATTAAAAATGATATGTAGGAGAACTTTGAATTAAATTTCTTTGCACTTTTTTACTTCTTTTCGAACCACGCGCTTACTTCCGACTATAATCAGAATATAAAAACGAAGACGACGGCGAGTTAAATCTATTATATTCCTCCATTTTCAAATATTTCCGGTTTTTCATTAAAGTCGCATTTATGATTCATGTCCTAACTTTTCATTCACTTTATAATTGCTCGCTTCTAGGTGGAGTACTTATAGAAGAATTGCTACTAAACTGTATGAATGGAAACAGAAATCTTATATACATCTATTAAGGAACATCGTTGATAGAAGTATTTATCAGCAACATATTCAATAAAAAAATACAAATTTAGAACTTTCGTAAACCGTAAACCTTACGAACGAACTGTTTTTCTTCCAATATTAATGCCACAAAAACCAGAACTTCTTTTAAAGAACAACAGCTAAAAAGACTTCATATGATAGGAAGGATTGACCTCAGCACTTACATAAATAACCAACCAACCGTTCTTCATCATAATTTTTCAATTAAATGGGGAAAAACTAGTGTTTCACTGCAAATAACGGCTTTTCGGATCCAGAGCTGGTCCTAAAGGCTTTTCCTTTTAGCATTTTTTAGCCATGAGTTACTCACACAATCCTGTTTACGTAAAAGCACTGCAGGTATATATCAACATTGGAATACTAATCAACAAGTATCCATATACAACATGAACGCAACTATTTGCCCCTTTTTTTATAAATCAGCAACAACAACTATTTCGTTTCGTCAAAAATCCGATTGAAAGAAACACATACTCTCAGTGAGTTTTATCGTTTACAAATTTGTGCGTCTACAACAAAACACCTGATTACTTCTCCTTTCATTTTTTCTTAAGCCGAGATGAAAACGCGAAAGCAAATAAATATCATTGAAATACAATGAATATAATATAGTTAAAATAATATAGTTATATTAATGAATTTTGATTTATAAATAACTTATTTAAATGTTCACACATTGCTTTAACGAAACATCCACTCATCCCCAACTACAAAACCGAACTAAATTAAAAAGATGGTGGCGACGATGTAAAACGACTAATCCTCGGAGAAAGCTGTGTTTTTGCAAAAGTCACACGAACACCCCAAACATTCCTTCTATTAACGATTGTGAAATAAGGTAAATCACACAAATGTAAAAAAACGGTTATTTAGAATATTTACTGTACACACAAACAAATATGCTCTTTTATGTGTATTCTATATAATATTGCTCACATTCGATTTATGATTTATCTACATTTTCGCACTTAATTTTACCGAGTTACCCACTCACTTCCGACGGCTCCAAAAAACTGCGGCTTTATGAAAACGAAGGTGTAACTAACTTCATGAAAAAGCTCTAGCCAATCACAAATAAATGAATTCAGAATCACCTGATCACTGAAACTCCTCTTATTAAGAAAAACAACAACTATTTTATATACATAAGGGCATTTGAGCAACATATACTTTTGTATGAGATTAAAACATATATATTTTTCTAAGGTTGTTGGCAAAAAGTCGATAGCATTCTTAATTTTCCCAAATGTGGAAGTTAATTTTCAATATTTTGGAATTTTTTACACTTCTAATATGTCCACTCGTTTCCGGTTTTTCATTCAGCTCGCATTTATGATTCGTGTCCTAACTTTGCTTTTCACTTGTTTCTTTTGCTCACCTCTAGATGGTGCAACTGTAAAAAAAGTTTTTAACAATGTTTGCATTCATAATATTTGTTTAAGAACGTTTTCAATATATTGAACCATAAGCATACATATATATATAGCAACACACCTTGTATGAACAGAAGTACATAAATATTTTTACTAAAGAATTATTTTCTGAATGATTTAAGTTTGCCTGGCTGTCTAAGTGATGTATTCTTGTGTTCAGCCTGTAAGTCTTAATTTTTAAGTTATTGTAAAGAAAATTGGTACACAGACAATTTTCCGTCCAAGAGAGATTTTCATCAAAAAGGTTTGGATATTATCATGTTTACGACCACTCTTAGTTAGTCAGCCATCCATCTGAAAAATATGTTTCTAATAAAAAAGAACTACAATTTAAAATATTTTTAATGAACGTTAGTAGAAAATAGTGTTTTCGGATTACTAAACATGAGGTGGATGCTTTAAATTAAACGGATCCTTATAAGCTTTCTTATAAAAAGGCAGCTTTCACATCATAACATGATCAACATATTTGCAGAGTTTTACGATACTAAATGATCCAGAAAAGGGATTAAGGATTTACTTCTGGACCACGTACGTCCATTTCTTTCTGATATATATACGAGGTATTCTCAATGGCGTAATATCGAAAAACCATTAACAGAGAGAGCAAACGACTAACTATTTAACAGCGCTGCTACTGTTATTAATAACACAAACAACAAGAGCTCCAGAGATTTATTTGTTATTTACGTAGAAGAAGAAGAAGAAGAGGAACTTTTTGCTTTGTGTTCGAAAACTGAATATTAAAAATTTTCATTGCGCCACAGTATAATTGTTGTTGATTGAATAGTGACCATAGACCATAATCTCTCAACTTGCAGCAGGAGTAGCATTGAAAGCCAAGTGAAAAATCGAAAAATCCTTTCGGCTTGCAATAAGACCACAAAACAAATGCGGAGCTATTGAGCGCCGGTATATGTAATCGACAGTGTTCTTGTATATATTTACAACTCTCAAGTGGTTTTATTAACAAAATACACTCAAGTTTCTACGCACGCAAACACACACACACGCGCGCGGGCGAACACAAACATCAATCGTAGGACGTAGGACGTGCATAGGTTGTATTTATCGTACATTTGTAATTGTTTCAAAATTGTTTTGGTTGCCTTGATGGCAGAGTTTCGAAATACGAGAACGAATGGCGCTTAACTTCCTCTCTTTGCTAACATTGTATTGTGCATAGCACGCAGATTGTGTAATGTTCGTTGCGGCATTGCACAACCGCCATTAGGCGTTGTCGTCTAATATCTAACCATAACATTGAACGCATTTTTATTGTTGCGCCAGAGGATCAAAGATCTACAAGCCGTTCCCCTATATTTGTCATGTGCCTTGTCCTTTTAATTGTCAATAGTCATTGCCTTCATTGTTGCCATTAAAATCTATCCCTAATTGTTTGTTGATGGCGGGTTCGAAACGCCAAAGTGAAAATTTGGGACGAAATTGTTGAATATATCATTGGGAGAAGAAGTCTCTACTGGGTCTTCTGTGTGAATAACGAAATTACGATTTATTTTCTTATTTTCTTTTTTTATTTTTTTTTTTCAATAAACAAACAAACTTTCAAAAGTGTTTGTATATTAATTACAAAATTTATAACAAATTTTCTATTATGTTGTTTTTTTTATTTATGTATTTTGGTTTTCAATTACGTTTAATTAATTAAATGTCAAGTACGTACGTTGCGTCACATAACATAGTAATTCACTTTTTATCTGTGAACTATGTTGATGCGGCTTCCTTCATATTTTTCATTGTTTTCATCAACATCCATATCCGATATTTTTGCTGCACACAAGCAAACACACAAAATTAACTTACTTGCTCGCCTGTCAATTGTATCTCATCTAAAACTTTGACGTGGGAATTATTCATAAATCGTTAAATCTTCAAATCTTCAAATCTTCAAATCTTTAAAATTTCGTTCCATTTTATGAAGGTTTCTGCTTAAGTGCTTCACATGCTTTTTTGTCACAACACATTTGCCTATCAATGTGATGAAAATTTACGATTTATTTAGCTTTTCAATTCTGCACTCTAAAGGGTGGATCAGCTTTTTACTCAACGCTTATTGTGCACAAAATACGCAATTATCAAAATAAGTGCAGATGGACTTGTTAGTGCTCAAGAGTGTACAGGAATCGCATATGCACCGAGTCCGGAGCAATCACGGTTCAGTTTTTCTTGCTCCTCGAAAGAAGCTTGGAGCCCACATGTGCGTCTGTCCATTCCTAGTTTTGATGCCTACTGCTGAGAAATCCATATTCAATCTTAAATTATAACGGCTAGCAATAACAATTTTTTTTTTGTACTCTGCCCGTGAAGATAGCTCTCTAAAATACCAAGCTTAGATGGGTGCGTGCTTCAAGCGCTATAACTGATTTAATTTGTGAGGCTTGACATAAGCGAATGTAAAAGTTTGCTGAAAATAAGTAAAGAAAAAACATGTTTTAATTTGGGAGGGGAAGTTATTATCATGAAGCCAGTTGGGCATCTTTATCTGATGCCCTGTAGTCGAAGCGTTTGCTGTTTACATAAAATATAACAAACTTTGGATAGACTTGCATCAGGTAGGTATGATAAGAGACACTCTAGGGGCTTTCCTCGTTCGCTTTGAATATATCCGCGTTCGAGAAGTGTGAATGCTTCAAATGAAACGCATCCTTTGGAGATTGCACTAAGCAAATGATTATCAAAAGTAAAAGTACGGGATCGTAATCCGCTTATGCCTATAAAATCCAACTTCGTTTGAAACGTGTTCCACGACCCATATAACAACTTGGCAAATGCAATTTTCAAGGCTTTTCTGTTCTCTTACTCGCATCGTCCTACGCGAATACTTTCATAACATCTGTCTATCTTCATCTGCAGACTGGTTAGAACTGAATTAATTGGCCGCAATATAACAAACCCTAAGGAAATGGAACAGAAAATATCATTTGTCCTTTCCCGATTTCTAAGGGAAAGAAGCCTAAGAAAGGAAAGAAATATCGCACAATTGCGCAAACAACATACAATTCCGGACTCATGTACCAGGGCTTGTTTAGACGTGGCTTTCAACGCGATAACACATTTTCGTTTTCGTTGCTTTGAAATTTCTTCGGAATTTCGAAATAAAAACCGTTGCATGCTTGCAATGCAAAAACTCATATGCCACATGTAAACATAAATTTCTCTATTATATAACATTCATGATGATAGATGACCAAATTCTTCTTCGAACTTAGGAAAAGGCACCAAACGCAAGTCTAGACGAAAATCTAAACAAAAAATCGAAAGATTTGAAAAGCAAAAAATTCATAAAATATTTTTTACAGGGATCTGCGACAGTTAGTGCGTCGTCGTCGTCGAGTAGTTAGAGTGAAGTTATTCAAATAGAAAAAAAAAATCAGTCCTCCACCAACAATGCTATTTAATGCTTAAGATGTGTAATATGAAGAAAGGAGACACTCGCACGCAGTGGTGGTCAGCGGAGGTGGGCATGAACGTATGTGCGCACAAAACATAACCGAAACGATTTGTTTAAAACATAAATTATACAAGAAAAATATGAGACCAAGAACACACACTTATTAATACAGATATGAACATACATATGTATATGTACGACGCCTAACGAGGTGGAGGCGTTTTATTTGAATTCAGAAAAAGTGATTCAAAGGCGGTTCGCAGCTCATGTTAAACACTGCAATTAGATAGATGGCGATGACCTTAGCCGGCATTAATGCGTGTCAGTCTTATTACGGAACTGGGCTCTATATTAAGAAAACAACAACAACAACAACAACACTTGATTGATTTGTAACCCCAGCTAACATAATAAAATCGTATAAATCATTTTAGAGATTGAAAAAACAAATTTGATGCCTGAAGTGTAATCAGCTGTATGTACATTGGCTGTGAAGAAACCACAACAAGTGTTTCCTGACTCCCCTCCCCCTATCCTTCCCTCCCCTGCCATCAAAATCGAAAAATATTGCCGATGAGTTTTTATTTATTTTGTAATTGATACACTATTGCTTTCCAAGCATAATTCATTTGGAAGAAGAGATGGAAAGAAATTGTTTTTCCATTTCTTCCCCCAAAATCATTCTATTCCTTCCATGTGTAGTGCAGTGCATACGTATAGAGAAGTACGAAATGCAGTACGCAATGATATGATATGTTTCTGTAGTAAGCTGTCATAAATGTCGAAATGTCGGCCGCAGTAAAGTGCTCTGGATACGCGTACGTGAACGAAGTTCTCTTACTTGCATTTAAATAAATTTATGTTACAGTTGCATTTCTTGTGTGTATTTTCAGATATTAAAACACTTTATCTTTACTAAATGAATTGCACTCATACCCACAAACATTTTAATGAGAAAGGCAACCTTTGTTGCTTATTCAGTATATTCTTCTAATATAAAGATGTGACGAAAAATTCTGCCGTTTCTCTGCATATGTGAAAAATGGAAGAGCTGCACGCCATGTTTCACTCAGCCAAGAAGCTGCTACTGATACATTACGACATTAATTTGTTCTATCTACCAGTTAGATACAACGAACACAACTTAAGCAATTATCTGCCATTGATATCAGGTATTGAACTGAGAAAAGATACTGGTCCCAAAAGTGTAGAAGGCTGTAAAATAATGTTTCGAAGTTCCGAGGAATGTTGACAGTGAAACCACGCCCAGAAACCGGGGTATATTTAAACGAATCCCTTTAGCTGTTCACGTACCTCTTAACGTGGTTTAACTCTCCTGTCAGTTTACAGATACACTAAGGATCGCAGCCTTAGCGTAGTTAGTTACACAAATAAGTTTTGCAGCACAAATGATACGACATAACGTTGACTCATGCTGGTCGTAGTTCTTTTAGGCGTTGTTGTGATCCTCTTTTAGGAAGCTTGAATAGCTTATTATTTTATAATTTGGAAATCACGAAAATGGTTGGAACTAAGAACAAGTAATCGAAACGAAACGAGTTCCGCTTCCTATGCGTAGATATCCTAGAACAAAAAATTCTACTCACCTTAAAGCAAACAACTTTTAGGCGAATGGCAAGAGGATCTCGACTAACAATTCAATGTGCGGTCAATATTTACAGGGAAGCCGATGGCCTTAGATGATGCTAGTCCTTGAATTTATTTCTCGCAACGCCGTAGGAACGACCATCACGAGTTAATAAGAACGCAAATGCTCAAGATTCGAACGGTTCGAAGGATGTATTGTTAGCTAACGAAAAATGTAATGCAATGTAAAGGAAAAAGTTTCTTATGACCAGACGGCGCTTTCCTTCAAACTCAGTACGTACGTTTACGGTAGCAAAGAAGGGGAAATGCCTTGCTGTACATATATTTTCATTTTTGTGTTTTTCGTTTTCTTTTTTTTTTTTAGATCATTTCAATGGTAAACAATAAAATAAATAAAAAATTGATCATTTCTTTTGATAATATTGATTTATAATTGAATTAGACTCGAGAACGGAAAATAAAATGAACAGCAAATCGAAAAAGAGAATTAACAAACATTTTATATGCATGAAATTAATCGCATATGTCGGGAGACAGCTAATGGACGAGATCTGGCATACGCGTACACGTTGGTGCATGCAGCGCCAACCAAAAACAAACAAAACGAAAGGGAAAATAACATTTAAAACGTGATAGACTGGCAAGGCATAATATTACTTGAACTCGTAGATAAATTGTCGAATTTCTATTGAACACACCACGCATCACGCATACATAAGGTATTGGAAATTGCAATTAATGCTTTTACGGCCAATAATTTGTTGCACATTATCGTCGCATCGCTAACATATTCAAAAAAATGTGAAAAAAATCAAAAATTTCCTATGCATTTTTAATAATGCAATCTGATTGAATACACGCGGTCAAATACAAACACACGCATACATATATATATATATACGCATACATATGTATTTAAAAATTAATCCTTTTGCTAATGCTGCATATAACTTGATTTAATTTTACCAAAAAATATCAAGATTCCTTTGCTGCGTTTAACTAACTATGAGAACACGTTGTTCTATCAACGTTTTTGACTTATCTTAAGGACTGAACAAATTGTCTTTTATACTAAAGTATAAAGTATAACGCATTCGACATATTCACGTGCAGAACACTTGAGTAATTAATTGCAAGCCGGCCGAAACCCCCGCAGATGAACGCAATGTAGGCATTATCGATGTGATTGATGTGATGTCATAGATATCTAGTAAGAAAATTACATTCGACTGACAAAGAAACGAAATCTTCATGCTCCACAATATCGGGTGGACGAGCAATATTTGTGGAATATACCTGGAAACTTTAATCGCATGTCAACACCGACCTGCATGCAAGAAATTCCAATGTTTCTGACCATTTTGAAGCCATAGGATAGCTTGCCGTTGGCATTGTACAGACAGACAACCGGACAGACGTGTATGGGTATGAAAAGAGAATTACTCCTACAAACATTCATAGCATCACAACTACTCTCGACATTAATATTCACATCGGGAGTCATCCTTCTACAACACTGCCCCGACGACGTTTAATCTTTGTTTCTGAAACTTATCAGAGCGATAGATTAAAAGCATTCCAAGACTTGAAAATACAATATTTTCACATGAGTATACTATAGAATAATTCATTCCTTCATTCATTCCTTCTTTTTTTAAATCTCCACTTAATTGCTTATCTTTTTATCCTTTTGAGTGGTCCGAGCAGTCAAACTAATCTCCTTGACGAGCAGCAATATGTTGAGATAATCAAATGCATTTGCTAAGAACGAATTTCAATGATTTAGGGCTTGAAAGCATTCTACGAGTACGTGCATGAAACAGGCGCATAAGCTATTTAAATATTATAAATAAAACAAATCAGGGAATTAAGAATAACTGGGATCGCGCTCAACTATACATCCGCAATCTCATTAGGGGATTTAAAACGGATATCAATTTATTAAATTACTTGTTGAGTTATTGTTCGCATTAA
Source organism: Glossina fuscipes (assembly GCF_014805625.2). NCBI lineage: Eukaryota > Metazoa > Arthropoda > Insecta > Diptera > Glossinidae > Glossina > Glossina fuscipes. The sequence goes on from NW_023998417.1 coordinate 14,672,509, forward strand.
ACGGCTTCACATCACTGCAGAGAAGTTTCAAATCAATTGCGGAGCTTCAGCATCCCCTTCAGCTCTGCTTTTTGCGGGCCTTAGTGCGTTATACCGTCATTGGTAGCTAATACCCGGAACACAACTTCTCGTTGTTAGGATATTCCAGGTGGCCGGGACACACATTACAAATACCCTCATGCTCATCGATTCCCTCAAACGCACTTTTACACTACACTCGGTGAAGTAGCTATATTCACAGTAGTGCTTGTTATCTTACGTCTTTTACTAAGTGACCCAGTAATGCATTAATTGTACATCATTTTGATTCCTATAAAAAGCAGACTGCATTTATGCTAAGATAGGTAAGGCTCGCCTACATGTGCGGGTACTTTCTCAAACAAGTATTTGTTTTATATTTCGTTTTACAGCCCTCTGAGTTACACTCAGCTCTTCAGTGTCACGGACATTAGCAGAACGTTCCTAAGGAAATGCGATTTTTCTACTTCGAATAGAAATTGAGTAAAAAGCATAAGCACCTAGATGGGGATGACTGCAACTGTCAAGAGGACTTCATTCCACCTCTTATTCCACTTGCCAAAATGTAAATGTCCATTCTCCGTCTGCCGGGAGAGTAATGACAAAATATATTAAATGACATATTTTCGGAAAATTTCAAGATTTAATAGCAGATGTTGTTTTAGGTCTTTTAAGCGAAGGTGTGTGTATAAGAGATTTTCGTTTAACTGCACTTTCGAGACTTTCGATCGTAACGGGATCGTCCCGCTTTACCTACAAAAAGACTATAAAGTGTTCCTTTAACAAAATAATATTTACTTGTACATTTTTGTTGTTGTTAATTTATTTACAAAAACCTTAAGAAAATACATGTACAGCAAGTTTAAGGATCGCTTTAAGTTAACATTTCATTTCATTATTAATAGATTTTAGGTACCATGCGCCAAAGAAAAATTGGATTTAGAGAACTGTAGAGTGTAGAGTGTTATAAAAAATAAAAATAAAAAAAAAAGGAAGAAATTATTTAAGAAATAAATAAAATCTTATTGTTCAATTAATACTACTTAGCATAGAAGAGGAGTCTACGATGAATGTTATTGATGTTATTGATGTTATTGATGTTATTGATGTTAAGAATGGCGAAGATGATGATGATGCGCTAAATTTTGCTGATTCATAAGTGCTGTGTGCGTATGGCTCCATATATTAATGTTTTGTGGGGGCGGCTCAATTTTACTTTTCAATGAAGCCGGTTCACTATCGATTTCACCTCTTTTCGATTTGTAGCGACGATTTTGAAACCAGATTTTCACTTGAGTCGGTGAGAGATTTAATTTCTGTGCAATAGCTTCACGTTCGGCGCCATTTAAATACTTTTTCATGCGAAAACGACATTCCAACTCTAATACTTGAGCTTGCGAGAAGAGTACACGTGGCTTACGTTTCGACCTAGGCTTACCGTTCTTACGCAATTCCGATTTAGAAGACGTCACCTGAGAAATGTCCTCTGAAAATGAGGTAAAAGTTAAGGACAAAATTGAAGGGAACCTTTAGCAGACGTGCCTTACTTTTCTTATTACTATCACTTGAAATCGATAAGAGGCTAGTTTGCTCGTATACGGCGTCCGTAAGACCGCTGGATATATGTCGAAGAGAAGCTGTATTACTAGCAGTTTCCATTAGACTGTGTATGGAAGTCGATGTGGCCAATGACGAGTTGTTTGCCTTCTTCTGACACGAGTTACTATTAGTTACATTGACATCGACTTCTATTGAACTGTTTAAGTCCAACGTAGGTGATGGTGTTACGTACGAGGTGGGCACATATTCATTTTTAATCAAACTGTTGTTAGCCAAATCAACATGCGTAGTAGGAGGAGTTGCGCTTACCGTCGCCATGCAATGTTGCGCTATATTCGACCCCATATACGGATCCGTTGGATAATTGTAGTTGAACATCGATTGAGATGCTGACGCACTATAACCTGGCGGTTGATATGTAGCTACAGTAGGTGGGGGCGGCATATAATATTGATGATGACTTGGATTGTAGGCTTGATAAGTTTGATGGCTAGCCGGGGCTGCGTAGTCTTGATAAGCTGAATAATATGATGTAGATGCTGCCGCCGCAGTCGATATATGGCCATGCGGTGCTATTGATGTCAATGTGTTCTGTCCATCATAAACACGTGTTTCATATTCTGTAGGAAAAGCTGATGTGGAAGTATGCAGAGGACTAGCAAGGAAAAAAGAGGAAATGAAGAATCATATTTTCTATAATTAGAAATAGTTGTTCACTTGCTGAGAGGGTTCACGATGAAAAAGAAAAAAGAAATATATATTAACACATGTAACCGATATGTAGCAAACTGACCCAAAACTATGTGTTTTGCAAATCTGATCGCTCTCAATGGCATCATTTCATGGCTCATCATAACAATTACATGCATGCACATATACACACATTGGAATAACAGGAGGAAATTTTAACTTACATATATATATCTAAATATATGTGTACGCAAACGCATATGATCGACCATCGTTTACTTACTGGTCATCAATGATCGTTGAAAAAGATCTACCACGACGTCTGTCTATTGTTTTTCTAAGCATTCGTTCGTTCGTGTTATGTTGTTCCCAATTTTACAAAAAAAAATAAATTCCTTACTGGTCGCATTTTCTACTTTTCTATTTAATTAAATGTTTATTCTACATACACGCTCACATATGAAAAAATTTATAAATCGTTTAAAATGATTTGACAAAAAATTCAAAGTAAACACACAAACGTTTTCTTTTAACTGACGTCCTTGTGCGTGTCATGCTGTTTTTATAGGATATTCTCCGTCTTTTCTATTTTCCCTTCAGATGAAAACTTACTTCCATCTGATATTTATGTAAATATTACTATTCTTAAGAAATTTTTACCCATTTCATATGTTGGAATCTTTGCTACTTTTTTTTCGAATATTTTAAAAGCAAAAAAAAAAATACACGCATTTGTGTAAATATAAAAATAACAAGATTATCAGGCATAAAATGTGTGGTTTTTCGTATATCGGATAAGCATTAACTTTAGAAAAAGCAATACACTAAACGAAGGATCGACTACAGGCAATTTGACAAATTTTTCTATTCGAGATGTACTGCGTATACGCATTGGCTGGCTTTTGGAGCGGACGCTCTTCGATTTCCGAACTTTTCATTCTAGTCTCAGCTAATATTGCACTAATTTAACTCTTTCGCCGCTGGACCTACCTCAAGAAGATTATAGGCACAAGGACACCGGTAATCATGATGCTAACTATGACATACTATTTGGTCAACCGAATGAATTAATATGTTTATTACCAATTTCGAAAGATTAAGAGTACTAAGAAAAGCGAGAATAAGTTATAAAGATCACCCACTTGTTGGGATCGAAAAGAAAAGAGTTTTAGCCCTTATCTCGATTCTACTCAATAACCGGGTGAATGGAATTAACCGTTACCAGTCAATCTTGCAAAAGCTAATGCATTAATGGTTAAGTATCAATCCGGCGCAAATATTGCACAATCAACACTTGAAGTTGCTAATTTACTGATGAAAAGCCTTGTTTCTGGCCTGCAAAGCGCCTGCGAAATTTATTTATCCGTCATCCGTTAACCTTGCATTTTCCATATCCGCAATTGCATTGGTTAAACGATTGCAGTTAATTCATAAGAGACGCTTGGTAAACTTACCCCTCCATATGACCGTAAGTTGTGTCGTACGCTTCATTTTGATTGACCATATTTAAAATATCCTTAACTGAAAACGGCGTAGTGTTCAATGAATCTGTGTTTGCGATGCCGCTTGGACTTGGCTGATTGTAATCATAGTATCCTTGTGATACCGACGCAGACTGTTGTTGATGTTGGAGCATTTTCATGTATTTCCATTTAGCCTTATTTACTTGTTTTGGTGATTGCCTTGATCAACCAAGACTTCAGGCCAGAAAATAAAAAAAAAAAAAAATTACGAATACATTGAAAAAATTTACACAAAACACATCGTCGCCACAATGACTAGTTACCATGTTATCATTTTTAACAGTTTTTTAATAGACACAAACTTTCATATCATTATATTTCATATCGCGAATAATTCGTTTATTTCATGGAAAAAAAAAATGCAAAATAAAAAAACAATAACAGCGCGTGCCTGCGTATAATTTGTCAGCGAACATCTAAAAAACAACTGAAATTCCTTTGCATGGAGTAAAGATATTTACTTAATTAACTGTAAACTTAGCCTAAGATATAGATACATTCAATCTCAGCCAATAGAAAGGATTTAAACCCGTACACAAATCCACGCACATGACTATTTTATTGTGTATGCAAGGAAAAAAAAGAAAACAAGCCAAAAATGGTTCTTACAACAACCAATCAGAAGTCTTCGTTTTTTTTTTTTGTTTCTCTTAGTGGTTTTTGAGCACATCGTACCAAAGAGCACTAAGTATATAAAAGTATATACAGCAGCCAAGAAATGTTACAAATACAAGAACCAGAGAAAAAAGGCCAGTTGATCTTTCTGTTACTGATAAGAGTAGTAGCGCTGTTAAATAGCAGCAATTTAACAGATTGCTCTTTCATTTACACTATTCACAAAATTACACTCTGCCGAACGTTTAAAAAGCCAAAGCATACAAAATTGTGTGTTTTTAAGTGAACTTTCCCTATGGTAAGCGAATATGTATAAAAATGAAAGCGGAAGCATCAAAAGTCCCTGAGAATTGACTTGGAGGTCTTATTTCGAAACTTTCTAGGGCGCCTATATGTTCACTTTCGCCAAAAAACTAGTGCCTCCTACGTTGACAGGCTTCTCATTTCAGCTTTAGTGCGACCTATCCGAAACTTTGAACGTCCATTGGTGCTTGTGGATTATCGCTTCCGAAGTTTCTGGATTCTAAATGCAAGCATTGTCAACAATGTATGTATGCAAACTTATCTTAAATATATCAAAAAAAAAAAATTGATTTCCTTTATATCAGAAAATAATGCAGATATGCACTATGTATGGCTATCGCTTTTGCAAGAAATGCAAATTTTACCGAGCAATACTTTCAATTTTTTGATTCTAATCAAAAGAACAGTATAGAAAAAGACGTACTAATAATAATACCAGGTCAACTTAGCAATACGGTGACTGATATCATTTGTCTTCCATTTCGTCTGTGCTCGAAGCCTATCTCTCTCCATAATTTCTCCACCCACACTTGTATTAGAATGCATGGCAGCAAGAAAACTGTCTGTAGAAGGCATACATAACTTCAAAAATTCAAATAACTTCGTTTAACGGTCGAAGACAGCTCCAGCCAACAACAATTTCACCAAAAATTATTTACTCTTATAATTTTTATTCTGAAATAAAAGATGAAATCTTGCGACAGTGAAGCCAAGTGAGATATACATACAGTTAGAATAAAGCATAATGCGAATGGGACGTAGATTTATTTTTACAATCTGGTATCGGCGGAATTTGCAGTGCATGCCTAAAAATGCAACCGTTAAACAACCACCTCAGCAACAACCAATGAAAATGAAGCTTCTAAAATGTTCGCTTACGGATACACACACTTTTACAAATCGACGCGATGAATATCGAAAATTTCCTCATTTGTGAATGAAATACATAAAAGCGTAAGCGTCGGAAAATTAGAGAAAAATTTAGAAGGAAAAAATCTGAAAGGAAATAATCGATTTTCTACCATAAAATAATTATTAATATCTCATCAAAAAAGGGTAAGTGCTTTAAAAAAAATAAGTTAGAATTTGTTAAACAAAAATTAATAAATCTTAAATAAAAAAAGAATGAAAGAAATCAAATTTTCAACTTTTGCACATTTTTATAGTGTCTCCTTTTATGCATTTACATAAAAAAGATAAAAATTGTTTAATTTTCTACAATATTTTATTACAATTATTAAACTTTTATTCGTTTTTTTTTTTCATATTTTCAGCGATTGTCTACTTGTGTTAATATAGAGAAAATTTTATCGATCTGCTGCTTTACATATTTCTCCTATGTAAATAGTTACTACCAACCAATATGGCGGACGATGAACAGTTTTCATTGTGTTGGAACAATTTTAATAGTAATCTTTCTGCGGGTTTCCACGAATCATTATGCCGCGGCGATTTAGTCGATGTAACATTAGCGGCAGAGGGACAATTTGTAAAGGCTCATCGCCTTGTGCTATCTGTATGTTCACCGTATTTTCGTAAAATGTTCACACAAATGCCAGCAAATCAACACGCCTTTGGTAAGCTTTCGAATTTAGAACGAAGAAGAGAAAAAATTCTTATATATTATTTTTATTTTAGTTTTTCTCAAAGATGTTAGTCATACGGCCCTAAAGGACCTCATTCAGTTTATGTACTGCGGTGAGGTGAATGTTAAGCAAGAAGCTCTACCAGCATTTATAAGTACAGCAGAGGCTCTACAAATCAAGGGTCTGACGGATGTAAGTAAATCATTATTTATCCTACTGCGTTTAGCGTCATCCATTTATAATGTTTTGTTAGAAGTTTGTTGTGACATCAGTTCGCATTTTTTGTATTTATAAATGTTTGCATATTTGGTACAAACTGTACCCTGAGAACGTTAGGGGAAATTATGACAATCCCAAGAATGTTTTCATAATGATAATATAGTATAAAAAACGACTCTGTGTGTTTGGTAAGAGTTGCCACACTACTATTCCGTTTTCTTTAAAAAATAAATTAAGGTGAAGCTTGCCTTCTATCGCGCTATAAGGAACAGTAAATACTATATTTGCTGCATTTGCGAACTTCTTCAATTATTTTATCTGTAGAGAGACATTTATAAAAGATGATAGGAGCTTAAACTTAGAGAAAGAGCAAACAAACTGCAAACGTAACATTTTGCGCTCATATGTATTTGTAGAGTGATCCACCGCCATCTCAAACACCGCCTGAACCTTCAACACCTACGCCGCAGTTACCGCAACAAATTCAAACATCTCCGCGTGTACGACAACGCCCATCGGCGGCAACTCGTCCTTATAAAATTGAAACTGTTGATGATGGAGGTGATGATAGCGGCAAACAAACCACACAAATAGTCATACAAACAACAGCGACAGCAGCTCCACAGGCTACAATGACGGCTCAAGCGCAAACTGCTCAGCCAACACATCTGCAAACGCAGCAGCAGCAACAACACATCCAAAGTCAGTTAACCAGCGTTAGCATGCCAACAGCTACAACAGCCACTGTGGTCACCCATAAAAGACCCGCCCAACGTACAAGTCTTAGCAGCGTGCCGCATGTTAAACGCACTAAAAGTACAATAGATCCATTGGAAGGTGCGGACGCGACTACAACAACTCAACAAATCAGTGTACAAACTGCCGTTGTAACCGAATCGAAGGCACAGGTTCAACAACAGCAGCAGCAACAACAAAGTGAACCTGAATATATTGACTTGCCAATCGAATTGCCGACAAAATCTGAACCAGATTATGCTGACGAGACGGGCGAAGTCGATCAAGCGGAAGGTGACACGGCCTATGTAGAAGATGAATCTTATGGCGACATGCGTTATGATGAAAGCTATTTCACAGAAAACGAAGATGCGGCACCAACAGCACCTACTAATGTTAGCGTTAGCAATACCCCAACTGGGACGACAAGTAGTGGCAATAACGCCGTTGGCGCCACCACTTCCAAGGCTATTGTGAAACAACAAACCACCTCGTTTTCGGATACATCGTACGTTGATACCGGTGATCAAACAAACAATGATGCACAAGGTTAGTTGACAAACGCAAGTATGAGCCTTTACAAATTTGTATTAATCGGGTATAAATGCGAGGCGCCAGCCGCCAGTGTTTACTCATTAAAAGGCAGCTATGTAAAGGTTCTATACTTTTGAAAATTCTAATTAGTAAATAAGTCATCAGCACAGTGGATAAATGGAATCTGCCGGCAAAGGAAAATTACTTGTAAAATTGAAAGAAACAGAACAATTATCCCTAAAATACGTAATGTCGATAGTAGTTGTATCTGCGCCACTTATCCATTAGATCCACTGTGTTGACTTTGATCAATTTTAATTAAATTTAAATTAAGGCATTTTGGTTTAAGTTTAATTAAAATAATCAAGCCATTATTATTTAAGGAAGTCGATAGTCTTCAGAAAGCAGCGGAAGAATTTTAAGCCTTCATTCCTCCTCAATAAGTAGGATTAAGTAAAAGGCAAGCTTCCTTATGCCACTTTGAAGACTATTTACGAAATCGGTAAGAAGAAAGTACGTTATGAAAAAAGTCTCGCGCGTGCGTTAAGTCTGAAAGTCGTTGGCCGCAATGAATCTTTTCACTGAGGAAAAATTGTAAAAATTTTAAAGTTTTTATTGTTTTTTTCCTTGTGAAGGGAGGCTTCTTCTGTGCATTGCAAAAAAAAAAAAAATGCTATAAAATTTTGTAATGTCGGAAAACTTGCGGAAATAGACTGATTTTCATGTTTACTTCGTAAAAATAGTATTTTCTTTGAAAATATATTTTCAATTTTTATTTCAAAAATTGTTATAACAAAATGGTCCTTTTTGTCAATAATCAATTTTTGAAATGCAATTTAAAGTTGAAAATTTTTGAAGAAAATATCGTGAGTGTTTAAAAGTGATGTGCAAAGACAGAAATTTAAGGATGGAGTCAATAGTGAATAATATACAGCAAAGTAAAAAAATAAGAAAAACGTGCTCCATGTGAAATATCCCCAGTGCAAACGAGAAAGTCGCGTATAATCCTCTGAGTAAGTACCTTTATAAACTTTTTGATAATTTATATATGGGGCAAGATATCGTGTCTTTAAGAGATGGTACGATTAGGGCCGAGATGCAGCTTTTTCGCATTATTTGATGTACGCTGGGTATATATGATAGGCAACATGACGTTTTTGACGTTTCCTCTAAAAATTTTTTAAAGTAATTATTAAATTAATATTTCAATTAAATCATAAGTCTTTCTGTTAATTCATTGCAAGAGTGTTTGGTGCAAATAAAAACCAGGTAACAGATCTCGCCTATGCGATTTCGCTCATTTATTAGATTTTCTAAAAAATACGACGTGATAGCAGCTCTAGAATTCTGGCGCGACTGCCGCCGAAAGTACAATGATTTCGATTTCAATCTATTCATTTTAAACTACATAAAATGTACACTGCCCAAGTTTTTCAAGCGTTCCGCTCTCACTCCCTTTTTTTTATATGTACTTTATGCAGTGATTGCTGCTGGTATACTGCATTTCTTCCTTTAGTTTGATGTACATCTGTAATTACCACCTTTTAATAGTTTAACAAGAAAAATCTGATTAACTAGAACCTGGTCCTTTAAGGAGTGTACTTTTTGTGTCGCGCTTTTAAATAAATGTATTCAGAAATTTCAAAGATTGTTTTCTTCGAATTGGTCTAGGTCGTATTGTGAGTGTGTTTGCATACGCACGGGATTGAGTTTATATCAAAATGAGCATTCAACGATATTTATATTAAGTCTTGTTTGGGAGGATCGTCGTTTTGGTCAATTATTTAAGATGTTATTTTGCATAAATTGCAAAATAATGGCAGTAACTGCCGGGCAAGATTAGTGTGTAGGTATTTTATAAAAATTTGTGGCAATTTGTTTCTACAATAAATGTGTTGAATATTACAGATCAAGCTCCGCAGAAGTTCTGTTGTTTTCCCAAAAGAGGAATTGATGGGATTAATAGTTCTGCTGTGCGGGAGAAACTTTCAGATTTGAAAGGCATGCTGATGGACATTGTAATGCGTGGAAATATGTATTTAAAATACATGATCATATTCTGTTTCTAAGATTCGTCGCAGGGTAGGTGCAGGTTTTTAGTGATTCGTTGAAGTATGACAATATTAAGTTTTTAGGAAGTGTTTTGGTTGAAATATTCCGAAGTAATAAGATGTAATGTGTAACTTTGGTTTCTAATCATTTCTTTCTGCATTGTGTTTGCACAATGATTATAAAGATTGATAAAGTTGATAATTCCTTTCCATAGATATAACCATAATGCCGACCTTAGTATTTATGCATGCGAGCGAGTGAGAATCGATTGGGAAGTTTTTACTGAAAGTATGTGTCCAGGAAACAAATTTATCTATCTTTGTGCTTGGAAGGGTTTGTCGTCACGTAGCAAAGATCTAGATAGGGTTTTGTTTAATGGTTCATTTACAATTAATCTTTTTTTTTTCATTGACTGGATTTTTCTCAAAATGCAACTTTTTAACAGTTGTTTTACGTTAACTAACACTGCTTTCGCAAAGTATACTGTATATATATCGATTCCTGAAAAAATATATTAACAGTGAAAGGAAATATATTTGTGTAATATTTTGAAGTTATTCCAAAATTATTTTTGTATAATTAAAAGTAACAAAGTTAAATTGTGCAAAGGCAAAGTAACTTGTGGAAGAGGCTCCCTTTTTTATAATATTTTGTTATTACTAAAAGTGGAATAAATAAATGCAAAAAAAGAAGACAAGCAGGTTAACATTTAGCATGGTATGTATTCGTAAAGGCACGTCCGTCCAGATATTGGTAACAGCCTTAAAGGACTTTGTTTACGTAGGCGAACGTGTTGTTCCATTTAAACATAATTTGGAAGTCTGATGTCATAGCTTAAGACTATTTATGAGATCCAAAGAAAAGTAGTTTTGTTGTAGTTCGATTTTTTGAATAAATCTTCTAAAACAACTCCGGTGTGGCGTTTTTATTTAATATTATTATTTATAGATATTAAGGCTCATATGCTGCTCAGTTATCTGCAAAACTTTTTTGTAACATCTTCACTTTTATTTTCCTTATGATTTTAGATGTAGTCAAGTTCATACGCAGCCAAAAGAAAAATGCCCAATTAGTTTACAATGGTTATATATACAATAAGAAGCTTACCCAGGCCAATAACAATACTACCTGGAGGTGCATAGACGTGCTTAAGATGCGATGTAAAGCCGTGGTTATTACTAAAAACAATAAATTAGTCGCTGCTCGTCGGGAGCACAATCACGATGATCATCTATCACGTATCGGGGAAAGACCCTTATATAAAGTGGAAGAGGATTTGGGAGAATATATTGAATTGAAAACTGATAGTGCGAATTTAAGTGAATTTATAGCAGTGACAAATATAGAAATGTTACCACAAAAGAATGGGAAAGAGTATAAACTATATGTGCCGGCTGCCTGCATGGATATGAAAAGCAAAACATTGAAAAGCGATTAATTTTATAAAATGCAGTTGTAATTTTAAGCCGAAGAATTGTAAATAAAATTTTAAAAATTATTAGACAAATTACAATTATATAAATATGAATTTAACTTAAGTTTTAAAGATTCCGTTTTTATGTACAAAACACTAATTGCTTCTTTTTTTTTTCCTCTTTTTTCTTACAGTAGAGGACTTGCAATTCATCGAAAGCCCTTGGGCTACACCGTGCTTGGTTCTCTATGGTTTTATGTTCAATTGCCATTCGCGTAAAAATAATAAGGAATACTGGCGTTGTCACAACTACTCGAAAAAGATACACTCGGAACGTTGCCGAATACGTTGTGTCATCGAAAATGGCAAATTGAAAAGCATATCTGGTGGAGGCCACAATCATGCCCCGCATACTGAAAAAATTGAAAAAATGTTGGAACGTTCGCGTATGGTCAGCAATAATGCTGCCGTTTCGCTTTTATCACGCATTAAAATTGGCCGGCAAACATCATACACCAATCAAAGAGCAACTACCAATCAACTTACCGAACGCCAACAACTTATACATAATTCTGCAATGCTTATACATGAATAAATATTAAAAAGAAAATAATAATCATTATTATGTAAGGAAAGTAAGGAATTAGTAGATTAAAAACGGTAACTTGTAAATATAAATGCAGTTCAAATAAGAGTAAGTTTTTAATTAAGTTGTTATGTTAGTTGGTTTGCGGGTGAATTGAAAATTTGCCTTAATTTTTGCTTTAGTTTTGCTTTTTAGGCATCCATCAATCTTTAACTATTCTCTATGTATATATTGCAGATTATGACTCGTTGGAGGATTATGAGTCCTTGGTGACAGATGATGATCGCGTTAAATATCGTAGCAGCCTAAAGGGTTCTTATCAGCTGGTATTAGATGGCTTTCCTTACACACGACATCGATGTCGCGGGGACACAATTTACTGGCGTTGCGTACAATTCCGACCTTTAAAGTAAGTCAAAATACTAAGAATGTGTGTATGCGTATATGTGTATTTTTTTTTTGTATGTAAAGAATAATTACGATTTGAATTTTTGACTTTAGCTGTAAAGCCCGTGTACGGACCAATCCGACTGGTGATTGTGTTTCGATTGTCGACGAGCGGCACAACCACTCCATTTTAAAGGAGAGACGTAAGAAAGGTTCCTTAAAATACGTTTACGAGCAAAGAAAATTAGCTAAAGAATTGAGTAATAATAAATAATAACCGTACTATCTATATATGCAAAGAAAAATTTATTTATTTTGGTTTCTCGACAGCAATTAACTTAAATGGAAGTGTAAAATAAAATATTTGAATTTAATTTGTTTTAGATGCTTATGTTTTTACCTATAACTATCGCGGACAGTTGGTTTACAAGGATTACACTTATTCGGTACACAATAAAACCTCCAGTTCTTGCGTAGTTCACTGGCGTTGTGGCTATTATTACAAAAGCAAATGCTCAGCAATATTAACCACTAAAGGCAAACAATTAGTAAATGTTAAGGGAATACATAATCATCCAGCGACAAAGCAAAAAACTTTCATTCCACAAATATTCAAATAAATAAAGACGTTAGTGAAAAACATTAATTCATTTTCTTTTTTAAGCATTTTCTTCTTTTTTCGTTTTTTTTTTATCATCTCACGCTAATTGCTATTAATATTTTCTCTTTCCTTTACAGTTCATAAGCAAAATCTGCTCGGTGGCAAGGAATGTTCGAAAACTGAAAGAGCTAGCACTGGTAAGAAGGTGTACGCAATTAAACCTCTTGAAAGTGATGATCCACATTATTCGGCCTCGAATTCGATAGTTCAAATACATAGTCCGCAATATACTTCATCAGCTAAAGTTACTCTCCATAAAGAGCTTAATCATGCGGATGAAGTAATTAAAACTTCAAAAAATCAGCATAGCTTTAGCGTTATTAATCGGCCCCGTTGGTTTGGCCGGTGCGTTTATTGCCTTAAAAAGCCGAATGTTGACCGAAAGAAATTAGTAAAAATTACCACCTATTGCCCGCAATGCCCAGGTGGTTGTTGGACTTGCGAGCAATGCTTCGATGAACGTCATTAATAATTATAAATAATTAAATGTAATTGTATTTAATTACGAAACATTCATCTGTGTAATCTTGGAAGGCAATGCATATGCGATACGCATTAAAATAAATCAAAAATAGATTAGATATCGATTATGTAACCAATTTGAGAAGCAAGCTTTTTTTTTTTTTGAAGAGCCCTAGTATTTCAAATCCCGAATGTGCTAATGTTTCGCTTAATATTGAAATGATAATTGTCGATATGTAAATAATTGGTTTCGAAATAAAACGAACTTTTCATTCCGATCACTTTACTATTGCAATTTATTTCCTCCTACCCCTTGCTAACATTCGTAAATTTGAGATAGAAAGTCGATCCTTAGCTCTACTATACATCCTAAGTTGGAAATTTGTCGGATGCCTGGAAAATGGAAACCGCTATAATCTAGGGAAAAACGCAACTTATTTGAGGTCTTTAAGCTACCGCAACATATATCGAGAACTTGTAAAATTTTACATTTACGCTAAACCCGTTTCTTTTTCGCGATCGACTTTTTAATCGTCCTCAATCTATAGCTATTTCTGATCCGTTATTTACATTAAAAAAGCTGATTACAGCGTTCGAAATCAAAAAAAAGCCAATCATGAACAAATATTCAAATATATATATATATATATATATATATATATGTGTGTGTATAAATATCTAATTACGATTTATTAACTTCTTGTCTAACTTGAGTTTCTCCATTTTTGGAAAGGCCTTAACTGATATGTGATTGTGTTCGGGAAATAAAACTTCCAACTGCGAATCCAAAGTCGTGCGGACGCGAGCTCGGCATTTTGTAGAAGAACGCGTCGCACATATCCATTTAGTGCCCCTTGAATTATGCATAAATTTAACGAAATGATAGCCACCATAAACTAATTTTACGGAATCCCGTTGACCGGTGGTAAAGTGATAGTTGCGGGTTAATTTCGCTAAAATACAAAAGTCATTGAAAAGAGAAGAAAAAAATCATAAAATTATTAGCAAAACTGTACAAAATTGCTGTGAGTGAGTAAAGTAAAACATTAAAAATTATTAAGTTTCTCTATACGCACTTGACGAAAATTTTAAATTTATTATTTCGAAATTCAAAAGAAATAAAGGGCGGGGCTATTTCTACATTTCTATATATAGTTGTTTATCGCTTAGTTTATAAAGAATGTCTGAATATATTCAAGATATAGCGGGCATAGGGGATTAATTTAGAGAAAATCTTAGTTAAATTTAATTCTATTTTTTTGACATGACCACCGCGGCAGGTTCCACAATTTCGGTAACATCGGCAACAATTTCTTCATATTTCAAATGCATGCCCAGAGAGGATACGACCAAGTTGCCTCGTCCGGTGCCAGCAATGCTGCCTAGACCAGCAGATGTTATTGTCGTCGTTGTTTGGCCAGCGTTATAACCGTCCTCAGGTTTGATAAGTTTATCATTCGCAATAGCCGTCGCCGGTGGTATTAAATTTTTACGCACACGTTTTTTCCGCTTCACTATTTCTTCGTGCGTATGATAGCGATTCAATGGAATGACCATATCATTTATGGTACAAACACGCGAACGACATTTCTGATTCCACCATTGATTGCAGCGCCAGTATTTCTTCTCCTCAAGTGTGGACAGCTTAATTTTCTTTTCAAATATGAACGGTTGTCCCCCGTAGATCAATTGCACTCTACCCCTCGAAGTGGCTGAGTAGACTGCCACGATAGGCTCATCTGTAAAATGAAATAAGAAAAAGAAGGAAGAGAAAAACGAGAAATAAAACAAAAATTTGAATTAATAAAAAACCGCAATATTAACAATAATGAATTAATTATTAGAAATAGTAAAACTTCAGTGCAAATCGAAAACAATAAACAAAGATTTTATTCATTTATTTATTTATTTCATTTAAGAGTCAATTCTTTTAAATTTTTTCATCGCACGCTTCGACGGCGGGTGATTGTGTTCGGCTTTAGTTAAAAATACATTATAAAGGCCGTTGACACGCTTGAAGGTGGTTATGCGTGCGTTGCACGGCTTCCCATTATGAATTGTTCGACATTTCCAATAGGTTGTGTTCCCGTTCTCGTTATTTTTCGAATAAGTAAAATTCTGATATAATAACAACAGCTTGCCCCTCTGTCCCGGCACAAAGCTGCATTTTGATTGATGTGTCGCCCATGGTTTCGGACGTTTCGTTTCTCCTTCAATATCCACCATAGGCAGAATAACGGTATTTGTGCTCTTACGTCGCTTATACTTGTTGATGATAAATGGTTGAAATTCTAAAAGAACGAAAGAAAAGGGAAAAAATAAGTTAATAAAAAATTTTCGATACAGCCTAAGAAGGATATAGCGATTGTTCAAAGATTGTTCGTAAAACTTTTGGTTTTTCATTAAAAGTGTCGCATATTAGTTTTTAAAATATCTTTCTTTTATTTAATATACAATATATATATAAATGTATATATATAGATAAAATGTGTTTTGACTGGGGTCAAAATAACAAAAGAAAAAGGAGCTTAAGAAAGTGCGCTGATAGATAGGAGCAATTTGTACTTTTAATTTTAACACAATTATGTTATTTTTAAATTTGAAAAACAAATCATTTTGAAAAAGCATTTGCCGAAATAGAAGGACAGCCTTGTAGAAGATAATTCCTGATATTTCCTTAAACGACTAAAGAACTTTCAGCCACCGCCCAACTTGACTGAGGCGGAGATGATAGACACTAAACAACGATCTATGACTAACATATTGAATATTTTCTCAAGGCACTAAAGTGTTTTGAACGGTTAACAAAATTTTAGACATTATCAATTGGCCAATTAGGAGATGCGGTATTAAATGATTCGATGATTAATTTTGTTTTTTAAAGCTGATCTAAAGTAGCAAGTCTGCTTCCGTACAATAGTAATTCGAATTTTAAGTGAACTCAAAATTGGATGAACTCATGATTTGTTCGAAAATCGTGATCATGAAAACCAACTGCCCGCAATGATGATTAGCTTGAATACACAATTTAATATCGAATTGAAAGACAAGTGAACATTTTGTAAGATATGCTTTAGAGTAACGAGAGCAACCTCTAATTTCGTAGAACCGTAAAAGCATCTCTTCGTGCTAAAAACAGGAGGGACTCAATAGAGAATCGGCCAATAAAATACAATACAACTCGGCATACTTTTAAGGATTTTTTTACATTCATTCGTTAATAAAAATAAATAAATGAATTCCTAGAGGAGATTATCTCTTAAGAACTACTTTAGTAACAGAAAACTTTTTCACGTAAAGTCTAAAGCGCAATTTAAAGGTAAGATATTTCTTAATGGAGAAAAGAAAAAAACTCCTAATCGAGAAACATGTTAGAAGAATAAAGTTATTTACAATTATTTATATAAAAATATTTCACTAAATGAACCACTCACTCACATACATATAGGTGAGAAATAATTAATCGAAGTCGGTCAACTTGCTCTTCAACACAACAGCCGCGGCCATCTTAAAGGAAAGGTTTCGTGTCAGGGTACATTGGCTGATGAGTGTGGAAAGTGGACGTTTCATGTATAATGTCACCAATTGTCGTGAATTTGGTTACTAATCGTGCTTTACACTTCGCTTTGTGATACATCGAGCATTTCCAATCGCGACTTCGAGTATACGGCTTAAGTTTAGAGTTCGGAGTATATGTGTTATGCTTGAAAAACACCAACTGAGTGCCACGCCTCGAAGTTATGTATTGAGCAAATTTAGTACGATCTGAAATAAATTAAAACAAAATAATTTTAAGTGATCAACTAAAGAGAGAAACAATTAGTTTTTCTATCACAAAAATACAAAATTGGAAATGAATGAAACATTTTATGTATATATTTTCCGAGGGCCGTAACGCCTGGTTTATATTATATAAAAGCTATATAATATAAACGATTAATAACAACAATAATTATATATGGATAAATCACATTACTTATTAAATTAGGATTTTATTATATGTCAGGGATGGTTATGTTTTCCATCGCGTAATTGCAATTTCATAGTATCCTTACGTATTATAGCTCGTGCTCGGCAGGATTTACGAAAATTTGCGCATTTCAAGTAATAGGTATTTGTTGATTGCGAACTGATAACGTAACGATAGTTATTTATGATGGTGTAACTTTTATGATGATGTTTCCGGATTATTGTGAAATCTGTAATAAAAATCAAAAAAAAAAAACAAAAAAACAAATAAATAAGAAAGTAATTAATATGTATTACATAAATTATGATATATGTGAATATATTTGTATCTGCCTTTGAAGTAACTTTACCAACAAATTGTTTTTAAAAAATTCTTGTTGTTTTTCTATAAAAAAAAAAAAAACACTACAACTTATTAGACAAACTAGAACGATTTCCGAGCTTTCATTAGTACTTTGTCATGATTATGCTCACGTCGTCCCAACTTAATGAGATTCTCACCAGCTGTAACGCAACGAGCCGGACATCTTATGCTTGTATTGCTGTTCTTATTGCAGACCCAATTAATGGTGGAATGGTATCTGCGTTCAGCAGTGTAGAGGTAACCTTTATAAATAAGATTTAAGCCTCCACGACGATTGGGTACGAATGTAAGACTATGCTCCAACCAGGCTCCAGTTTTCAGTAATATTGCAGCGTGACATTCTGTAAATTAACAATTTAAATTGAAATTAAATATTGTTGTTGCGATAGCCAATACATTAAAAACAACAGAAAAAAATCTCGAATTTTGACAATATTTAATTTTATTTTGAAGTTTATTAATAAAACAAGTCTGGAGTGGTTTTTTTCAATTTTTAATTATGATTATGGTGTCCCCGTAGTGAGGTTATTTGATCAAATTTTGTTACTACTCTGGCAGAACATTTGGTGTATTTACAGCGGACTTTGACGCATTCCCAATAGGAGGCATCTTTGATGCGGCGATTCAATGTATATTTTTTACCATTTATAGTCAGTAAATTATTGCCGCGAATGCTTCGTGTAAAATGTACGTTGAGATTTTCGAATATTGCTTTTCTCTGCAGTAAGCGTATAGGTTGTACTTTAATCAAATCTAAAAGTCAAAAATATCATCGATTTAGTAAGTTGCAAAAGATATGGAAAAGATTGCGTATTTTACGACTATATTTTAAATGCATTGTGTCTTGGCAAACATATATTATAGACCATTAATGATCAATAAATTATATTCATTTTTTGCAATTTTATTTAACAAAACTCAAAATAAGGATCAAATACTCTGTACAACATATTTAAATTCTTGATCAGATTTATTTCTTGTTGATATTTCCGGACTCACAAACTTTGAGAGGGGAAAACGTTTTTACATGTAACGTGGATATTCATATAGAGTAGGAAAAGGAGTAAGAAAATCTAGAAAATTGAAAAATCCGAAACATTTGTTCGCGGTCTTATTGCTTATACAGATTGCTTTTAAACATAACATCGATCCGTTTCATACGACAATGATGCTCCATTTCTCTCGGCTGCTTCAGTTTATTGGCATATATCTGTTCCTCCCAGGAGTTTGAGTATTAATATTTGTATTAAACATTGGAAAGCCTAATATTTAATCATGGGGGTCCCTAATTCATACAAATCATCTAAGAATATGCTTTGTGGGTAAAAGTGAAAGCGAGATAAAAGGCTGAAATTCAAAATATGATAGTTAATGTTTAACAAGGTAAAATGCGCTTGTAATACGGTTTCGCTAGAGTCTAATTTGTGATAATATTTACATCGCCTTCAAGCATATATATATATATACAATATATACTATTTAGGAATAGAGTAGACGATCCATATTCGCTTTTGCATGAAAGTTGGCACGTCCAGCAGTTGAACAGATATGTTTACTACTACCGAGAACGAACACACGAATACGGGTAAAATTTACGTTCTGCGGAGTTTCGAAGTTAAAATGAACTTCTGCGACAAAATGGATAGGAAACTATATTCTGGGACGTCGCCTCTGACTTAGACAATGTCCAGCATATTCTGAAAAGGTTCATTTGCGACAGTATGTTTTAGACATGTTTAAACTTCTCTCTTTTAATTCGGGATTGCTAAGCACATTTTTTAATTCAATAATTTTAAAATTTTCAGTTAGAAATTTTTCGAACCATTATAATTTGCATCGTTTATATGATTTGCACAGATATTTTCATTTAACGAGAAGTTTGATAATACGTTGATATACAATAAAACACCAGCGTGAGTAAGATGTTTTACAAATTATTTATTTGACAGGCTTCGTATGATAGTTTTACAGGAGACAATTTATATTCTAGATTGACGGCTTGCAAACCCACAAATCCAGTTATAAAGATTTATATAAGCGTAATGTAAGAGGATGAATCTTTGGTTACTTACAAAATTTTCCTATAATTTTTAGACAAAGTTAAGAGGAAAAAGATAAATATTGGAAAATCCTGCATCGCGAAGATAGAGTGCTTCTAAATATTTACAATTATTCACTGTTTGCACTTTTTATTGCGAACAATTTTTGTTTTGTCCTGAATTTTTCTAATAAAACACTTTTTTTGTAGAGAATTTGTTTATTTTTTGCACTTTTTCTTTTAAGAGAAATTTCACCAAAAGCACGTCAAGGAAAAAATTAACCACTAAAACATTGTTTGACAGTTAACAATAAGGCGTCTCAGGTGCAGTGTTGGTAAGTGTCCGCAAAAATCTATGTTAATACAAAAAAATGAAACGATATAAGGAACATTTTTTTATTCATACATGTTATTAATAAATTAAAATGTTAAAAGAAAGTACTTATCAATTTGTCAAGTCAGTCAGTAACTATTTAAGTTTACAACAACACAAGACTGAGTTTTAAAGATGTCGGTGTAGCGTTGGAACTATTTATCTTCTGCCTGGACTGGTAATAACATATGCTTCCGTGATTGCGTCTCGAGTCGACAATTATGGATTAAATGAAATGTTACATTGCTTTATTATCATTAAATATACTGACCCGTATAAATATGTAATATCAAACATCTATAGTAACTAATTAGAGAATACTTTTTATTGCAATGTTTGTTTAATAAAAATTTGTAAAAATGCCACTCTGTAGAGCGCTTCTGTTTTTATCATATAAACTTGTTATTTGCGTCTCTGTGATTGCTCTAAATTGTGTGTAAAAAGAATATTTTGAAGTGTTCTAAGCAAATCTCTTAAAAAACTACATTAAAAATTATGGAAAGCGTGATAGCTAAATCGCTTCAAGATTTTTGGTGTTTAATAACTTTAAATGTAATCCTTGGAGTTTTTTTTGGACTTGTGTTGGGCTTTAATGAATATAAATAAAAAGTCAATACTTATCTTTGTATATATATATAAACCGTGTTTTCTTTTCATTTTCTCCTTTTATTCTTTTAATTTTAATTGGAATACCCGTTCTTTCACTATTTTTACATACTAATTTTGTTTATTGATTTGTTTTTTAGATGTGGTGGCCAAGAAACATCGTGCAAATGAAAAGATACCCCTATATGCCGGGAGTCGAGTTTATGTCGCGAAAAGTGATTTAATGAAGATTTTCATACCAAATTCATGCATTTACACTTCGCGTCTCAGTGAGTTAGTTTTTGGAGTGGAGATTTTAGAAAAAGTCGCTCGTTGTGCTCATAAGGATCGTCTAAAACTATTGGATAGTGACTTGTTGCAGTCTATTATAAGTAAGCATTTCATGGTCTTATGATAACAGGCTCTATTGGACATCAACTGATAAGACGGATAAGAACTTTAGATAAAATGCGCATATGAAGTGTTTAGAACTATAATCATTATGATGCTAAGATATTTTTAACTAACAAACCACATTACTAAGGTCGACAAATTATTATTATGTATGGATTGGAAAGAGTATTTTCAAAATTGCAACTTATCCTGCTTCTAAATTCTAAAATGTAGGGCTGGGACCTAGACCGTAGCAGTAACACATTATCAAATTATAAACCTTATAAAATTTCTTGAATCGTTACTTTTAAATGCTCTTTTAATAATTTGTCTTTTTAGCTCATGTAGTTCAAGTGTTTTCCATGCGTGGTGAAAACATTAATGAGACTGTGGTTAAGCGTTACATTCATCAAAAAATTTCTAATATGTCAGCAGAATTAAGATGTGCGGATGCTTAAATGATGATAAAGTGTTTGTCTTAATTATGTGAAGAATATTAAAATCGATTGTTGTATAATCATTTAAAGTTAGGAGTGTAAGAGAAACATTATATATTATTTCTAGAGAGAAATAAAATTTGTGAATTTATTACTTATATGTTTAAATAGTGTATGTATGTTTATTTCAGTTATTTCTTTCTTTATTAACTAATATCAAGCTTTTTAACTGATCTTTTTCTTTCTTCATTATTCAAACTTTTTTTACAGATATTAAGTACATATTTGAGGACAAGAACACCACCACTTATATACAATATTCGACGACACAACGGGGTCGAGTTATGCTTATCTACAACGGATATCGTTATGTAGAGAATCGTCAAAGCCATAAAAATATCTTCTGGCGTTGCTCGCGTTATGTTAAATATGGATGCCGTGCTACTGTTGTGACTTCAAAAGTTAACGACGATGTGTCTATTAGAGTGGCTGGATCTCCGCACACTCATGAGCCTGAATTAAAAACCGATAGTTTAGTGGATATGACTCCAAATAGCTTAATTCGTACCATGGCCTGTTTTTTAACGGACCATAACATGAAACCAGAATATCTTAATTGAAACCTATTGAGCATGAAAATCTGTTAATTACTGTAAAAATAATCTTTCTTTAGCTAATCGAAATTTTGAATTGAATGTTAAACGATTTTTAACCATTTAATGGTTTAATGAAAAATTAAATAAACCCATATAAGCGTTACAACGTGTTTATAAACAATTTATTATATTGCTTCGCTAAAGTTGTTCTGTATAATTTTTATTAACATTAATGTTTTTTTCTATTTTTTAGGTAGGAACAAAGCGGTAGCAAACCCAAAATTGGAATGTTTTCGGAAACCTTTCAATTTACCAAAAATATTAGATGGCAAGTTTTATAACAACATACAGGAAAATCTGAAAACTCCGGGCGGAATTCATGCGACGTGTACCAGTTGTTATGGTATTATTTCGGGTACTACGAAGTCGACGGGCAATTTTTTGAGTCACATAAAAAGACGGCATAAAGACATTTTAGCTAGCTGCCAATTGTACTGTTCGGCTAAGGGCTTATCAGATTCGAAATTGGCGTTGGCTCTTAACTTACCTTCCCTGCCTACATCTATTAGAATACTAAAGAAGCCACAAAACGTAATACCAGCTGCCCAAGTTTTGCCGGCTTTACGGACTTATTCCGCTATACGTTGCGATTCATCTTCTCCACAGAATTCTAATAATAACGATAATACTAGCGAGCACTCACCTAATGGTATTTTTAAAACATCGTCCATACGTTAAGATAGGAAGTCTTCGCAAAGAAAAAACCTGTACGAATATGTATATTCATATATATATAAGTGCATATGAGTGTAAGTGCAAGTTTTTTTTTACATTAAACTAAAAGTAAGCTATTTTTTTATATTGATGTAGATTTCCATTAGATTGGAAACGAATATAATTAAGTTTCAAAAATTATAAAGAGACTTTTAACATTATTTGAAATTTTTGTTCGGTGTATCCACAAGAGGAAACCTCATCATAAAATCATTTATCAGAGCGCAAAAACGAGACTTATTATTGTCAAAAATTCCTTAGTTAACTTAGTTTCGTTTATCCATAACGAATTTCAATTGAAATAAGCGATAGTTACCGATTTGCTCTTGGCATTAATTGCCAAAGAGGAAATTAATATTAAATAACTCTCAGTCACACACTTCCCTGCGAAGGAGTTTGTTACAACGAACATCAGGTATACATTATGTGCGCTGCAAAATATTATTTATTAAAAAAAAACTTAATTCGTTAAGGTAATTAATTGTACAAAGCCAGATAAGCATATTGCTGTAAAATTTTATGTAAGTAAATTGAAATAATTTAATTTTGATTTGTAATAAAAAAATATAAAATAAAACGAAAGAAACGTTTTAAATGTTTGTGTTCTTGATTTTGCGACTTCTTCACATATTTGACTGGTATCCTTCCTCTATACACAAATGAGAATGCAAATTTTAATATTATTCGTAATATTAAAATCCTTTAATCCTTTGTATATTGTGTAGTAAATAATTGACATTTCTTATTAACCATGATAAGCCAATTGTTTTACCCATAGATATAATCTTCTCTACGCATCGTCTTTATGGGAAAAGATATCATATATATGTGGAAAAAGAATATTAGATTTAAACATCAAAGTTTTAAGAATGGATGCATTCTACTAGACGATAATTGCAAAGGGGTTTTCACAAACGCTCTCACGCTTAAACGAAAATATATTTAAGAATCCGATGAACAAAACAAAAAATGCTTCTTAGGTAGACTTGTACTCTCTCCCCTTGCTTCTTTCTCACACGACAAAAGTGATTTAATAATTGAAAAGCCAATGCGATGGAAAACCGATACAAAGTTGTTAGATGTCTCACTGTGTTCCAACTGCGGCTATCTCCCATTTGACCATTTATAAAATCGTTAACGATACGGTAGGGTCTTTGTGATAAATAGTTCAGTTTTTCCAAGTTCATTGCAACATGACAAGAGAACCTTACCATCCTTACTATTCAATCAGATATTACAAATAATTTAATTCTTTGTCTATTATTTTGTAGGGTGTAGCATTTTATCTCATTGGTTTCTTTCCATCTTATTCTTCTTCGGCAAAGAATTTTTTTATTTTCAATACCTTTCCCAAGTTTGAGGCCAATACATTCCAAATGGTTTTAATATATACATAATACTCTACAAAAAATTGTCTTTGTGAATAAAAACAATTTATTAAATTAATGAGTTAATATACCGATAGCACTAAATTTTTTATAGATTAACATACCCGACCTGCGAGCCAGTTCAATCCTTTGACGATCGCCAGCATGGTTATGAACATCTATGCGGATAAACATATATTAAAAGTAATCAACCGCGTATTTTTACTTAAAGATAATATACATATTGTAACGGCCGCGAACAAACCTTGGGTAGGGTGTCTGTCGGTCTGTGTCAACCGCAAGCGGAGCAATAACGGCGTGCCGTTAGACAAAATCATGCGATTTTGTGGTACCGCTAGTAAATCGCATGATCTTGCGGTATATGTGTTTATTATTTTATTTTCTTTTTCTTGTCTGATCTCCTTATTCGCAAGTACAGTCAAAATCGTATGATTTTGCGGTACCATTGCTTGCTTTTGCAAGTACAGTCAAAATCGTATGATTTTGCGGTACCATTGCTTGCTTTTGCAAGTACAGTCAAGATCGTATGATCTTGCGGTACCCTTGCTTGCTTTTGCAAGTACAGGCAGAATCGTATGATTTTGCGGTACTCCTTTTTTTTTCCTTTTGCTCTTGCAAGCATAGGCAAAATCGTATGATTTTGCGGGATCTATGCTTGCTCTTGTGAGAGTAACGGCAAGCCGTTATAGAGAGAGAGAGCAACAGGAAGAAGAAGAGGGAAATGAAATGAAAAGGAGAAGTCTGTCTGCGTTTCAAAAATTAAAGTCAGAGGATAGAATTCTGAGTTGAAGTCAGTCGGAGTCAGGCACTCGCTGAGTGCAGTTCTTGTCGCGCTTTATCCATTAACAGTCAGATGTTAGACTTCAGTGTGACCGGTCGATTTTCTAGTGTATAAATCGCAAAAGAAAAACTAGAGTAAAATAAATAAACAAGTGTTCCTTAAGAAAATTGCAGAGATTTTGCACCCTTTAATCTATTCTGCATCGAGGAAAGTTTTGGTT
>NW_023998417.1:14697781-14698088 GCF_014805625.2 Glossina fuscipes
GATCGATTTTCTAGTGGGCAAAAGTGTATAAATCGCAAAAGAAAAACTAGAGTAAAATAAATAAACAAGTGTTCCTTAAGAAAATTGCAAAGATTTTGCACTTTTAAATTTATTCTGCACCAAAGAAAGTTTGATTAATTATAAGGAGAAAACGTCATCGAAAACAAAAACAGAACGAAAACGACACATTTTGTTAAAGAAAAAAAAAGGACTGATAATGAAGGGCTTGTTGATTGACACGGTCTTAATATCACATAGGTGTTGGCATAATTCTTCGATTTAATTAAAATAACTAAATGATTCATTT
>NW_023998417.1:14698098-14744272 GCF_014805625.2 Glossina fuscipes
ATTCTTCGATTTAATTAAAATAACTAAATGATTCATTTTTGCCTCAGTTCGCGCTTATTGTGGAAGAAAATTATCGAAAAGCAAAGAACAGCATATGTAGAACGTTATTTTTTTCATATAGAACGGGTACAGCCGTCGCATATAAAGTTAATTAGGGATGCTTATCGCGAGAGCCTGTGCAAATAATACACGTAAACCCATGTGATGCTGGGAATATATATAAAAAAAAAAAGGGAAAAAAAAAAAAAAACCCTTGACACACAATGAACATTTACACATATAATTAGACTCCATTTATTAATGTTAACAACAAAATTTATAGTTAATAAGCCAGTGAAGCAGCATAAGATATTTGAAAAAAAAAAAAGAGGAATAATAAATATATGCCTGAATGCGAAAAACAAAAAAGGGCTTTTAATTGGTTTATTACAACAAAGTCCTGAGGATTTATCGCCGCTTCCAGTGAAGCAGTCACCATCACCTTGTTACACCCCCAGCAACGAATCAGAGGGAGGTAATAAAATTGAAGGCAGAAGCAACAACAACAGCAACAACTTATCGGGAGCACTGGGATAGCTGCAGCCGACAGTGAAAGCAGTGATACTCACCAAGAAACGAACACTACCACCTTGCTTGTACTGTAAGTTATGTTATCTTTTCCTTTAAGTTATCCGATTTTGTTGTTACCCATGTGTGGCTAAGCGTGCGCTGCCACCGCTGTGGCTGAGGTGTAGGGGCGTGCACATGGTGGCCATGTAGGGCCGACGCTAGACGATGACCGACTGACCCACTGGCGACAGACGCACAGCCGGAAACTGACCAGACCTTTTCGTTCATTTAGTTTGTTTTTTTTATTATTTCATTCATTTTATTTTATTTTTATTTTATTTATTTTTTTCTTTGTCTAAAGAAAAATTTTTGAATCCTCGGCGGCGAGGAAAAGAAAAAATTCAAGAGTTTCATGACAATATATACATAATTACCGTTTGTTACGTATAAATCATCACCAATTGTTTTGAGACGACTGCGACATTTCTTGGAACGGTTGTGTATGCACTCCCAATAGACTTTGTCACCTAAAGGACCGAATCGTTTTAAATTGGAACGATATATGAAATCATTTATAGCCAATAAAGTTCCACCTTTTCGACTTATGATAAACAATTGCGCCCCGCAGTCGCGTACATGCTGCATGACTGAAAAAGAATTTTAATATTTAATTTGTACACACTAAAATAATAGTGTTCATTGTATGTTTGTAGTTTTTTCCGGTATGGCTAAGTTCTAAGTCTAAAGAAAATGTTCGATTACATATTTTTATTGCCAAGTAAATGCGAATTTGCTTAAAAACCATTATTGAAATTCAGTATAAGTTTCTATAAATGATAAAAGTATAAAAATAATTCATTTTTTTTTGCCTAATAAAGCTTTTTGGAGACGTTTTTTAATCTTTTCACGAAAATCATTGGCTTCTTCGCCAGATGTCGTTTTTATCTCCGCCGCTGTAGGTGCAACTTCCACTTTCGATATGTTGCTGTATTCCGTTGGAGTTTCCGAGCGTGCAGTTTCCAATTTTACGTCCGCATTTAAGTCTCCTGCCGAATGGGCAAATTCGGGAAATTGTTCATCTAAACTTACAATATGTTGTGAATCGGGTTCTGAAATTTCTTCAACTTCGGGTGCTGAAGCCATTGTTATAACATTCATTCCCTGAAGATTTTCTTCACCTGTTGAGAATTTGACAGCCGTAACACTTTTATCAGTAGCTTGTACGAAGTGCACATGTTCGCCATCCAGAGGGTAGACACGCTTATGATCAGTAACTACGCGTACTTTACAATCCTCTTTGTTCTCCTTATAACAGCATTGAAATATTGAATATTTGCCCTTGCGGAACGAATACCGAAAGTGGTGTCCTTCATATATTAATTTGACGGTTCCCTTCGTAGTGGAAGCATAAACAGCGGGCTCGCCAGGATGATTATTGACACATTCTTCAATTTTATCTTTCATTTTAGGTTGCTGCGAATTTAAATCAGTCTTACGAGGCCTTCCCCGCTTCCGTATTAGTGGTTGCCGCACTTGTCCAGTTTCTAAGAGTTGAAAAAAAAGAAGAAAATTCTGTAAAAAATGCATATAAGAGGTAAAAAGTTGTCATGAAAAAAAAACTAAATAAAACAACAAACAATAAATGTATTTTTAAGTGTTTCTTTATTTTATTTTCAATCTTTTTGATGTCCGAGAGGTTATGGCTTGCACCCAATTTGCCAAAATATTTCTTTATTCAATGTAAAAGCAACTTGCGTCAACACAATTTTCCTTAAGTCACATCTGTACACAAACGCTGGGGTAAGCAGTGGAAAAAGGAAGAGAATAAAAATGGTTGTAAAAAACGTTTAAATTAGATAAAGTTATTTTCACGAAATATAATATTTTTCTATTTTACTTGTGAGTGTATATTTTAGCAACTTGTAAATGAAAAGTCTTGATTTTATTATAAAATAGTAATTTGCATTTACAAATTTTCACGGAATTGCTGTGCACTAATATATTTTCACAGCCGTATTAAAATGATGAAATTTTAAGTACTGTCTTTTACAACCCTGTTGTCAATTAGCGCCATTTTCTTCATCTCATCTATTGCACTCATACCGATTACGTTTCGTGTTTTTCGCCGTGAATATTTTCGCTATTTGGAAAAAGTTTTCTTTATAATTTCTGTGAATTTGGTGAAAAACTTTAAAAATTTGTTATATGATAATCAATTTAGTTGAATTTGCATAATCGCCGATAGTTGAAAAGTGTCAAACGGAAAACAAAATACACAAATTTCTATAAAATTTGTCTTTTCTAAGTAGCTGTACTTGCAGTTGCAGGTATTTGTAAATCGGAGAAAAGTGTCAACTTTATATTAAAAATGTGCAAATAAAAAGATTATAATGTAAATGACCCCAGAAAATGTAATGTTAAGAGTTTAATATTTGAAAGATATTTAGTGTTCTCTTTTAATAAATTATAATTTTATATATCGTGTGGGGATTTCATGGCATAACTTGTTGTCATGAATGATAATTATTGTGTTTGTGTAAATGTTTTTGATATGTGCTATTGCTACACATGAAATTGCCCAGACTCTTACAATTTGGAATTGAAAGCGTTGTTTAAGTTTGAATATTTAAGAATTTGGAGATTTCAGGTAAGTCATTTTTTGGAAATGCACGAATTATAAATTTGAATCGCTGATGATTCTTCTTGCTCAAGGGGTGCGTGCCCGTGCACGTCACGAAATCTTCGCTACAAATATCAAAGATTTTGGATGATTGCTGTTTTCTCTTTAGATCTCGAAACACAAGAAAGGCTCTAATCTTTAAAAATATTAAAGGAGGGAAAAAACGACTACCGAAAGTGTGTCCACATACATTTGTTGCTATTAGTAAACTGCTCATGCAGCTACATCTGGCATCAATTGTACTGCTTGGAAGTTTGTTGATGATTAATAATAACCTCGCGGCAATTGTTTTCTTCTCTATTATATGCATAGGTTGAAAAGCATTCACCCAAAAATAATCGCACATTGGGAATTCATTCCTAAATTGAATTCAAGGACCGGACGCGACGCAATAAATTTCGCATCTTTGCTTTAGCTATAAATCGTTACTACGCTGTTATCGAAGTTTTGCATTCCAAGGCCGCTTTATCTAAATTGCGATCATTCTTCTTAAAAGACAAAACTCTCTCCTACAACCAACATAATTTTTACGGAACTCCACCTTGAAACATTTTGTGTATATCGCTGCAAGAAGTTAGCTCATAGTCTCGATGAACATAAAATATCATAAGCGTTAGAAAATGAATAGAAATCACATGTTTGAAAATTTTTTTTTTATTTTAATATCCATTATTGTTTCCATTTCATCACACCCTCGTAAAAATGTCGATTTTTATGGACAAACTTTCCTCTTGAGGTCTTTCTTGTATAGTAGCTAGACATTTTTAGCAAAAGATGTTATTGTTTAAGAAATGTCACAAGAATTAAGGATTTGAGAAGCTTTTCATCCGGTGTTTTAAAAGCAGTTAATAAAATCTCGATTAAATATAAAATTTTCAAATGCCTTTTCACAATGCACTTCTAAATTGCTCCCAGTAACTTCTTTAAATCTACGTTATACATAATATGAGTTCACTGTCTACTACATGTGCAGTGGAAATGTTGCTACTGCGGTCTTTACTACGGGTTGAAACGAAACACTCTTCATATATACGACGAAGGACGCATATTGTCGATGAATAAAAAATTCTGCAAGCGGCAACATATTAATCCCTGTAAGAAAAAATTGTTTAAAAACCATGATGTATGGTCAACATTTTTGTAAACTTTGTCTTTTTTTAAATAAGTTTATCTGGGTTTACAGATTTGAGAATTAAATTATTATATATGTTATATTCTATGCTATATTTTTTCATTTCAAACGGAATGAATTCCTGGATATTTCGAAAATCATTGAAGAGAGTGTTTGATGGGCATTTTATAGCATTGGCAAAAAGAAACTGATTGATGTTCATAGAATGTCAAATTACTCTTTATTAAGAACTGTAGACACTTTCCTACATCACTTGGAATGGTCTGCGCTTTGATTTGATGAAATAGAAATGTTATCATTAATCTACTTTCATTTGGAATTTTTTCGAAAGCTTGATTACAATGAATTTGCAGGAATGAAATTTTTCCCAAAAAAGTTTTTATAAAAATTAATGTTTATAAATTATAAAATTAATATATTTTGTCGACATTCTCGTTTTGATTGTTTAAAGAAGCGCCTTTTCTTTAAGCGGATTGCAGTAAGTGCGTAAAAACAAAAATCGATCCCACTAGTTTCGACTTGAAGGAAAGACGTAAGGGTTGAAAAGTCCAAACCGCAATTACATGTGTATATATATTGAAAACTGAATAAAGCTATTACGAAATTTGAACTCTGGTTGTCTTATTTGATTCTTCTGATGATGCAACGAAATGATTTTCGCATTCTCTTTATATATAAACCAAGTTTTGTTGCATTTTTTTTCTTTTCCACGCAGGCGGCAGCATCCTAAAGTATATCTACAGTCAACGTGGACATCCCTTGATTGTACTAAACAATTATTTATATCGTAAAAACCGTGGCAAATACTGGCGATGCTTAGTATCTTATAAATATGGCTGTAAAGCCAGCCTAGTGGTTGATGCGACTGAAGTTAAAGTCATGGGCAAACATAACCACGTTGAAGATCTAAGAAAGATATCCCAATATCGAAAAATAGGTCAACCTTTACAGCAAGCGTTGCACGCAACTAAGACCAAGGAAGAATTGAAAAGTGTAGTAAAAAAAAGAAAATGCAAAAAATCGTAAAGAAAAAAGATAATAAATGCAAGTGGAAGAAAGGAATTTAAGTGAAAATTTTCACTTTCACGCCACTATTTACCATAGTAAGCTTAATTGGGATCATTTTATCGTAAATTAGATAGCTTTAAGAGATCGTAATAAAATCGACTTACGCTGATTAATAAAATATTTATTCTTTTTGGTTTCTGGCGTTTTTGGTTATGAAAAGATCGCATGAAATTACTTCTGATGTATTCAGTAAGTTCAAAGTCACATTCTGATTTAACGAAATGTCAGCTGCAGCTTTTGACGAAGTTTAATGGTTTTTGAAACGAGCTTTGTGTTGTTTAAATGTTTTTACAGGCGCCAAGAACTTTTAAATTCTCTATTCAATCGTCGAAAGCTTCGATCAGAAGCACGTAAGCTATCCTTATTTATAGGTTCCTTTTAGAGAATGCTAGAGGATTTGATTTTAAAGAATTTAATTCTTTATAAAATCATCTTTGATGGAAATGTTTTTTTTAATCTCAGTTCGAGTAAAGGTTAACTTCGCTGGCATATGAGTTGTACAAGCAGGGCTACACGTTACAATAGTGTGTGACCGTTGTTGTCTACTTGCTGAATTTCTTATTTGAAACTTAATGAATACACTGATCAAACTGATTTTCGGAATTCAAACAAAAACATGATAACGCAGTCCAAGATTTCGCTTCTTGCCTAACGTATACACGCTAAGTGCTAAGCCAAATAATATATGTAGGCGTATACTAACTTTCTCATTGCCTTTATAGCAACAAGAAAAACGTAATCTTCGGCAAGCTACATATATATTCTTGATCAGCGGGAGGTTTTGAAAATATTTAGCGGAACTCGCTTGTTGTATCGCTACTTAGAGTGCTAACAAATAAATATACAATAGAAACAGGATACTTATCGTATATAAGCGATGGAGTTCCGTTTACCGTTTTAATAGGAAATGGGCCGGATGCGTCTAAAATGGCTGAAAAGACATAATTTTATTGTTTCTGCAGCAAGAATGGATCTTAAATTTGGGAAAAGTATAACTCAGTACCATCGAAAAGTGACTGACAACGTATTAATTGTGTTTATACAAACTTTAACCTGAAACCCTGCAACGATATTTGCTTTTAACGTCTCCAGTCACGGAACATACCAGCAAATAGCTGTAGAAGGGAAATGAAACACTTTGTGTATTCTTTGACATATATTTAGAAGAAAGTGTAACATGAACATTGGAATTCAATAAATTTACACTACAAAAAATTAAACACTTAACTTTTTCTGTTCAATAAAACATTTTGAATAAGTTTGACAGATGTCTGTATTATTTACTTTGACTCTTACATTGCAGCTTTTACTAATATGAAGTACATCTATAGTCGGCGTGGACGTCCAGAAATTGTGCTAAATAATTATTTATATCGCAAAAATCGGGAAAAATATTGGCGTTGTTTACGG
The DNA here is from genome assembly GCF_014805625.2 of Glossina fuscipes. NCBI lineage: Eukaryota > Metazoa > Arthropoda > Insecta > Diptera > Glossinidae > Glossina > Glossina fuscipes. The sequence continues at coordinate 14,704,938 of NW_023998417.1, forward strand.
TTTTCCCAACATAAATGCAGAGCCAGTTTGATAATTGATGCGAATCAAGTAAGAGTTTTTCGCAATCATAATCATGAAGACGAGAGTAAAACACTAAAAGAATATATAAAAATGGGCCAATCTTTACATCCCTTACAGAAAATGTTTATGTGGAAATATAACGAAAAATTTGAGAATAAAAAGTAAAAAAATAAATGTATATTTATTTATTAAAAAATATCTGTACTGAAATTTTGTGATAATTTCTGTATTAAAATTTTACTTAAGAAACATTAGCTTTAATCTGGTTCACCATTTTTTTTTTTTTTTTTTTTTTTTTTGGTCGAAGGGCGAGAGTTGGCAGTTAATTGATGGCTTTTTCTTAGTTCTCCTGTTTTTTATATTTTTCTCATTTTAGCATCAAATGTAGAATTCATTTACAGTCAACGTGGGTATCCGCTAATGGCTTATAGAAACTATTTGTATTGTAGGAATCGTCTTCGTTCGTGGCGTTGTGTACATTTCACTCAAGGAAAGTGCAAAGCTCATTTATTGTACTTTAGTGATAATTATGTGCAAGTAATCGGCATTCACAGTCACAAAGATGACTCTCGCAGAATAGAGCAAGGACGTAAAGCTATACGAGCTTTGCAACACCAATACCAAGAACAACAAAATCAACAAGATTTTTAGTATAGCTGAAAAAAATAAAAATAAATAAAAATAATAATAATAATAATAAAAATGCACTGATTTCTGCTAAAAGTGGGCGTCTTTACAACTTTTTTATAAGTAATCGTCTTCTACTTTGCTACAGTTGTCTGATGTTGATTTTCTTTTATTTAATTTTTTTTGTTTGCAATTTTTTGCTTGCAGACTATAGAGAATTGCTTAAAAAACCCGAAGCTTATAGCTTACCGTTTCCGATTGGTGTTTGGTTGGAAAATCCAACTCTGTATTTTATGCTCAATCAGAAACAAGGCTACAACCTTATATTTCACGGTTATATGTATAAAAAAGAGGCTAGTTTTCGCTCGACAGTGAACTGGATTTGTTCGAATGGAAATGGTAAACGAGCATCCGACAATAAATGCACAGCACGTTGTATAACAAAAATGGAAGGATCTTTAAAGCTGGGTAAAAATCCTCATAATCATCCACCAAAGTTTACCCAAAATTCTTTGCCAGCTAATCTTCTAAAAGCCGAAGGCTTATTACCGATACGTTTCTAAAATTTGGAAAGAAAGACTTCTTCGATACTCTTCGCAATTAATTTGTAAGAAATTAAATTGAATTAACTATCGCCTCAATTAATATATATAAAATTATTAGTTTTTATGTACACATATAAATTTTGTTCTCATAAAATAAATTTCATCAAATTTCAATTAAAACTTTACTCTTTATAATAATTGTAAAATAATTGAAATATTTTAACTAAATTATTGTCGAAATTCATAATAGAATAATTGTTCCAAAGAAAAAGAAAATTGAATTTAAGATTTATTTAGTTTCAGTAGAGAAAATTGTGTTAGATAAATAAATAGAGTTAAGTAGATTGCAACAAATTAAAAATAAAACAGTTTAGTTTCTAATTTTCCCTTCGAAATGCATCACACGAACAATGTTTGATTAATAAATGATGTATCAAGCTTAACTTTGAAGTTAAACTGTGGTGGTGTGTGGTCGAGAAACGCTCTTTAACGACATGCCCTTAAAAACCCTTTGCAGCGGAACAATCGAGAGCCGACTAAAGAAGCAAGATTCCTGCTAAAGCGACTGGTAGTAATCCGGGCCGAACTTTATGAAAATGAACGTTTTGAAGAAATGGCCAGCCAACCGTCATGTGATTATGATTGAATTCTTCAAATGTACGATTTTTGAAAAGCCTATTAATTAGTTTTATATTTAATTTTATCGCATGTCTCTCTTGTATTTCAATTTATGTATTTTTACAAAAATTTTCAGTGACGAACTTCTTGCAATCATCCAATCTGGAATATATGTGCTTAGATGGTGCAAAATACAGGAAATTGCGCGCAACACCTTATCGTAGTTATTGGTACTGTGTAACACCGAATTGTCCCGCTTACGTAGTGTTGTGTGACTTAAAAGGCGGTTCATTAAAGAAATTTAAAATCCATAACGACGACTGTGGCTCGACTGCGAAGAGAAAAATTCGAATAAAATAATTTTAATAATAGAAAATCACTTGTAAACACAATCATCCACATAAGAGCACCTTAAGAAGAGTACCTTAATAAAAACTACTGTCATGTTTATCTTAATTGGTTTTTATTTGTCACTGTCAATACTTTAAAACTATTAAGCATATTAGAATCCAATTTTTTTACTAATCGATTTTTTTCCTTCCATTCTCGCTTTCTTCTATATTTTCTTATTACTTTTCATTTTAGTTAAAACTTACTACGACGAACTACTGATCAACGACGCCCAGACGCTAATAGCGAAAAGTCCGATAAAACCTGTTACTAGAACGGCCGCTTTGAGCTCTAGCGATTCACAAGGGCCCATTTTTGTCGTCAGCAAATACGGCACCAAACAATTGGTATTAAAGCAGCACACATTCAATCGTCACGTCAGTCGAGAGGTAATTTATTTACATAATGACATATTATATTTAATTTAATTAAATATAAAAAATTATTTAATACCAGGACGTAACGTATTGGCGATGCAGTCAATTTGCGGTGCTGAGATGTCGGGCGCGCATTAAGACCAAAGGGAACATTTTAACAATTTTGAATTGTGAGCACAATCATGAGGTCATAACGAAAGCTCGCAAATACGGTTCCTTGAAAAACATGAAAATGGAAGCCGCGCAACAGACTATAAAAACTGAGACAAGCGAAGTCGCTCCCACGAGCGCTTCTCAAGAGTAAAAACGAGAAGGCGAAGAAGAAAAATAAATTACTTTCTATGGTACAACATGTTACTGAAATTTTTTTAGGTACTTTGATATGTTTAATCTTTGTTTAAATGAAAGCTACTCGTTTATGACAGTGATATGATGACCGCATATAAAAGATTTTTTTTTTTTCCAAAAGTCTCTAATAAAAAATATTTGATTGTATTAAGTTTCGAAGAACTTTTTTCCTAGGGCTAGAGTTAACTTTTAGATTTGTAATTCATTTTAAGATTTATATATAATAACCCAATGTTTGTTCTCAATTTATTTATTTTTTTCATATTATGCTCATGTCGCTGGCAGTCGGAAATTTTCTGATAACCTATATAACAGGCTTTCGTGGTAGCCGCAAATTGAAAGTGGGCGATTACACATTCACCCGCAATAAGGCTTCCGGTAATAAAACCTATTGGTCCTGTGCTCGCGCCGGCATACACAAGTGCAAGGCTCGCGCAGTAACCATCGATGAAGACTTTCATCATGACGTTGTTTTAAAGTGTGGCAAACACAATCATCCGCCATTTTAAATGACAGAAAAGGAAAAAGAAAAAAAAATAGAACAAAACATTCTTTTACAACATAACAACATTACAGTAACACCACTAAAAAGAATATTAAATATTAAATTGCGTCGATTCATATTCTTTCTTTTTTTTTTTTTTTTTTTTTTATTGATTTAAATCACAGATAATCATTTTTAGTTTATTTAAATAAAATTTTTGACTCTTACGAAAGAACTATGTATGTTTATATATAAGGTGTTTTTACTATCGTAAATGGTTCTAACTGATAATATATGTCGTTGTAGATTTTGTTTTTTTTTAATAATATTGTCAATATTTTACAACACTTACAGACGTAAAATTTTGGCTTAACAGCGAACACGGTGTCTTCACTTTTACTTCGGGTCAACGCGGCTGCACATTACTTACCTATAACGGCTTCAACTACGTCAAAAATAGAAAAAGTGGCTTGAAAACATATTGGATTTGCGCTAAAAAGGTGAGTCTAAAATCAATCTTCTAAATAAGTTCGATTATTATTATTAGGAATTATCTTTTATAAAATTGCAAGGTTCCTTTGCTCTTGCTTTCTATAATATATAATATATATATATAATATATATATATAATATATGTATATATATGTATACATATCCAAGTTGACCAACAAAACCAAGTTTACTGGTTTACCTTCGCTTGATTTCTCTTTGTCTTCTGTTCGCCTGATCATTATGCGGAGTACCAAGCGGCGATTACAAATACTATGAACATATTTATGCTTTTGTACATCAGCAAAAAGTAACGGCTTTACTTAAGAATGAATTCACTTTTTTGCCAGAGTCAAAATTACATCTGATCATTGACATTATTGTTACGGAATTAAGAGAAAAAGAGAAACGTTTCACTCTACTTTCTATTGATGAAAGATTGTTTCTGTTAATTCCATATATTACTACCTATTCGATTATAGCCATGGATTGCATTGAAGATGCACTGTAGGACGTAACCTTAAACTTCAAGCGACCTTAATTATTTGACTTTATAATTCTTATATATATATATATATATATATATTTTATGTTCATCACATTTCATTTTTTTATGTATATATATATATATATGTACATGTATATCATTGACAGGGCAGTACGAAATGTAATGCACGTCTTGTAACAGATGTATTGGATGGTGTTACGAAAATTGTCTTGGAATCTTGCCAACACAACCATCAGCAAAATGTTGCTAGAAAAAAACGCAAACCAACAGCTGCTTTTATAGTGGAGGCTATGCTCAATGCAGAAGATCGCAAGCCATGCATCTCAATATCGAAAAAATTGCAAGAAAGTAATTTCAGTTAAAATACTTTACGGTAAAGGAAAATCTAACAGAGAAAATTTAAATCCAATAATTTTATTTGATTACATTAATTAGATCTATAGGTATAAATAAATTAAAGTTAAAAAAATAATTTTTTTAAAAAGTTTTTATTTCAAAAATACTGTACACTGCTTAACGTAACCATTTCATTATTATTGCTGAAAGCCAGTCATAGAACTAATCTACATTTTCGGCGAATAAATTTTGCAGAGATTGCTTGCCTGACAACGGGGCAACGTGGTTGCACGGTACTATTATATGGCAATGAGAAATTTGTAAAAAATCGCAAATCAAGCACTCGTACTTATTGGATTTGCTCCAGAAAGGTGTGTATTCATCTGCAACATGGTACAAATAAGCCAATTAAGGTTTAATCGATTTTTTGTTACTGTTTTACACTTATAGGATGTGACATTGTGTAGAGCTCGAATTGTAACAGCAAGGGATAGATATGGTATCGAGCGTGTCCTGCAACGTACCTTCGAGCATAATCACACCCGAAAATATCCAGATCGTAGATCTTATATGGATAAGGGCAACCTTTTTATCTCCAAAATCTTCTCCTTCAATAAAGACATTAAACCACCGAAATTTTAGTTACATTAGAAAAATAAAGCAATTAGTCAAAGTCTGTTTTTCCAAAAATGTACTTTAATTTTGGCCTTAGATGAATTGTTATAATGATTTAATGATATAATGATATTAAGTTGAATTCATTTCTATTAATATATAATTCGTTTTTCTTCCATTTTGCAGACATATCGATACGAACTTTCGAATACAGCGTTGCTGGTATTAAGCTCGAAGTGGAGGACGCCAATGAAACATTTTTGGATGCCGTCGGCTTTAATGGTATACGTAAGAGTACAGTTAAAAGTGGACTTTCCAAACGGAAGCCATCCTTTTTGGAATCCCGGACTTTAGACGATTGGGGAAACATTAAGTACGTTAACACGAATCGCGGCAATAAACTGTTATTCTTTGAAGGACAACGTTTCATTAAGAACAATATTTACGGTTCAAATATTTATTGGAAATGCACAAAATGGCATAAAAATTGTAAGGCACGAGCTATTACCTCACTAGAAGTACCATCCAAATGTGTTATAAAAGGCGTACACAATCATCCTCTATTATCCGAAGACTGGATAGGTTATCCCAAGATCTTGAAATCGTAACTTGTTTGCAAATGAAAAAGAAAAAAAAAAAAAGAAAAAAAAAAAGTTAATCAATTAAAAAAAAAAAGGCAAAATAAATACTTAAATTAACATTAAATTAATAATTTTATTCAATTGAAAATGATTTTTCATTTTTTCAATGAGTTAGCCTCACAAGAACATATATATATATATCAATTTATTATACTTTCATTAATTGTTTCGCTTTTCTTCATTTTTATAGGTTTTCAAATCGATTTCATTGATTCGAAAAAGAACGGAGGCAAACTCTTAGTTATTAATGGTTTTCGCTTTTTCCGCAATAAAAAACATGGCTCCCGTCAATATTGGAAGTGCAGCAACTACTATAAGGAGAAATGCCCTGCCATTGCAATCTACGATGATATCACTTTGAATTTACGCTTATGCCATCAGCATCGTCACATCTCCAGCAATGATGTGAAATTCAAACCTTTCGTACCCAAAGAAATGAACATGATGGGCGAGCCGGCATTGGCAATGTTTAGAAATTAACAGAACGCAAGAATATTGTTTAGTTGTTTTTGGTTTTTTTCTTATTATCTATCATCATCAGTTTTTACATTACATGGAACACACAAACAGCAGGAAATTCATTACACCTGCAAATTCATCAACAAGTAAGCAAAATCTCTCTACGCACCTACAATTCACATATATATATACATATATATACTTATAAGTTTTTCCTTATCTCTTAAAAGTTTCGCCTCTTTCCCCCTTAAAAATCAAACGACATATCGAAGCTGTGTGAAAAAATTTTGAAAAAAGAACATCTGAAAATAATAATTAAAGGCGTACCTTATTAATAGATACGTAAATTGCAAGCCGTGTCGGAGACTTTGTATCTTATGAGTTCGCGCCCATTCGTATTTCGTTGCAATCGAATGCTTTTCTTCTTTTTTTCAGAAGTAAAGATATCATACACATAAAATGCTATGGACAGACGTTGGAGTGTGTGGCCAAACTTACTGTTCGTTCCCTGAAATATATGTACGAGTCAATATATATGTCACGAGTCAAAGTTGTACCATATGCATTGCATAGCTAAGAAACAAACACTATAATGCGATAATTATTCCAAAGAGAAAAAAGGGAAATGAATTTGGGATTCAGTTTTCAATAGTTAGTGAAAACTCTCCAACTTGTGTCACACGTATCCAGCAGTATTCATACATGACGTTTTTATGTCTTGTATCATTCGAAAATTTCGATTCTGATTCCTCCCACTTGAATGTGAAATCCAAAATTGCCGAAACGACAAAGTGTATATATCCAGTAGCTGATGTATAATTTCGTTGATCCCTTTCAGTCGCGGACATTCGTTACTTTTGCTAAATATTTCCATTGTCGATTTCTTTTATAGCGAGTGTATAGAGAGGTTTTTTACTTATCAAACAAATACAAAATGTACAAATTCTTTTACAGGATTTTTAAAATCGAATTTCTTTTAGTTTAGTAAATTTTTAAAAATAAAGTTGATAAAAAAACAAAAGAAAAATTACTGTAAAAATTTAATTAAGCATAAATAACAAGAATTTTAGTTATTTTCAAGAGTTTTTTTTCAAGAATTTATCATCTCATACAAGTTAACTAACAATTTTTTTGAAAATTTTTTATCCCCTTCAAGCACATGGTCAATACACCGGCAAAAAACCAAATATTCAATTTTCCGTTTCGAAAAGAGGCGGTCAACTGCTGTGGCTGGATGGTTTAAAATATTTTCGTAATAATGAGAACCGTTCAAATTTATATTGGCGTTGTCACTGGTACTACCGGCGCATACGTTGCCCCGTGCTTATATGTATGAACAAATATGACGTGAACGACTTCAGGCAAATACACAAACATTGCCACATCAAGTCGAGCAAAAAGCAAGCACAGCAAAAGCAATATCGGCCACAGGATATTGAAGAATTAAATAAAAATGCAACAACCATAATAACCGAGGAGAACCATGTGATAATAATGGAAGAGGAAGAAGACATTGCAGTGGACGAGGATGGGCAGCAGGAGGAGCAGGAGGAAGAGGAGGAGGAGCAGGAGAAAGTGAAAACCAATCGGCAGTAATTAATAACTAAAAACATTGTAGATAAGAAGAATTTGTTAAACTTAAACAATACTGGGTCTAAGGGCTTACAAGAAAGGGATAAAATTCTTCTTAAATTTTCGTAAAAACTGATTAGTTTGTATTTAAAAAATAATTTACTTAAATAAAAAAAGGTTTTAATTTTTTTTTGTAATTAATTAGTTCATTTAAAATTATATAAAAAAAGAAAGGAGAAAGAAAAACAAAAAACTTTTTCATTTCTTATAATTTTGTAATTTTTTTTACTAATTTATTTCTATTTCTTTCGCCTTTTTTTTGTTTCTCCATTTTTCTTATCCCACCGTTTAGTCTCACCCAATGACATGGTGAATAATCCTGAGGATGTTTTGGTCTTCTTTACGCAGTCACTACGTGGCAGACCAGCGATTATGGCCAATGGAGTGCGCTTTCTAATAATGAGCGAAAATAAAAAAAAAATCTTATGGCGTTGTTCGTCAATGGCTACGAAAAAAATCAAATGTCCAGCACGCATAACAATGCTGAAAGAAACTCCTCCAAAGTTTATTATCAATAAAGCGCAACACGTTCACGCCGAACTGAAGCGCAATAAATACGGTTCAAGCAAGCATCAACTGTTCAGCGTGGCGAAAATCGATGGCACAATGAATTATCAAATCTTGAATCCAGCGGGCAGTATTGTAACCACAGCCACAGCTCATTCAGCGCAAAGACCTACCCACCAGCAGGCGCATCACGATCATGATGGACAGTAATCAAAAAATTCTTGGCAAGCAAATAATCGTGTAATATTTAAAATTTGCATAGACGACTAACTAATATAACAACAATGGAAATTTTAATTTTAATATTCATCTCTAGTGAGGGAAGGAAAGGAAGGGTGAAATAAATTCTAGAAAGATAAATGGAACGCTCTACCTATGGGTTTGATTATTCTTAATAGAGCGCACTGAGAACATTTTGTTTCCTAAACTTGTTCTGTTGGGATTTGCTTCAGTTGTCCGATCTTTTATCGAACATTGAAAATTGTTTTCTTAAAAACATTTCAAAATTGTAAAAGATTTCCGAAAACGTGATTTAGATGGTTTTTCAAATTTTTTTCACCGTTTGCTTTCTTCCCCGCCCATCCTTGCAACGTTAGCGATAGCTGTACAACAATTTCAAAAATTTTGTTAAATAAAAATTGAAAAAAAGAAAGCAAAAAATGCAATAAATAAATAAAATTTATTGGGAAATGAATCTAAACTCTAATAATTACAAAATCCCAATGAATATTTATTTAATTTAGTTTTTTATGTACTAATATTTACTTAACTTTAAATCTCATTTTAGGTATAAAAGATGACCAAAAAAGTCCTTTGTTGCTGGATGAAATAAATTATGTTATTTCACAGAAAGGTCGGACGCAATTATCGCACAAAGGCTATTATTATGTGCGCGAAAAAAAGATACGTAATAAAGTGTATTGGCGCTGCACTCAATACACTACTTGGTTTCATTGTCATGGCCGTTTGCATACCGACGAGGGACGCATAGTTCATAGAAGTTTGCATAATCATAACTGTTTAGAGGGGGGCGAAAAGCCTAATATGCGTAAGTTAAAGAGAATGAACATGTTCGTTTACAATCAGGCACGACCATCTCAGGCCGCCGTAGCGACATCAGCAATCAAAAACGAGGACGACGATAGCATTGATGAAGCATTACCTTAAGGAAATGCAGCCTTATAGTTATTATTACTTCAAGAATTATTTATGTCACCCTAATAACAATAAATGAATAAAAAACCAAAAATTTCAATATTTTAAAAATTTCATTTATTTGAATTTTTTGTTTCATTTTACTTATAAGTTTTGAAAAAAGAAAAAAACAAATCTGCTTTTTTATGCTTATGCTTTTCACTAATACTAACTCTTTCTTAATTTTTATTTTTTCTTCCTTTCCCTCAAAACAGATATCAAATTCAATTTGGCCACTTTCAGCAGCACCAAAAAGAAAAACCGCAAACTCTTGATAGGCGATTATGAATACGTTATAGATCGTACATTAAAGCAGAGTACGAACTGGCGTTGTGCTCGGTATAAAAGCGCTCGATGCAGGGCGCGTGCTACCACGCGTATAAATGCCGACGGTTTGGAACTATTTTTCATACGCAATCCGGAGCATACCCACGACTAAGAAGAGGATGCAAAGAAAACAAAAAAAACTACTAGAATAAAATAAAGAAATGTTTAAGGCTAAGTAGTTGCTCGATATTAACAATTGTCGTACATAAGAATTAATTTGCAATGCTTAACCCCTTCCCGACGAAACAACGCAATGTGCATTATATAGATTTGAACCCACACTTATCCAGGATTGATATTATATACTATCCGCTTGTCATAACGAAAACAAATCGAAATTCTTAAATCATTTTAAAAGGAAAAGATGATCCTAAATTTAATATTTTAGCTAACCATGTTTGCAAAAAGAGTTGAAATTTTCTGCATTACTACCTTATACTTGTGAAAGATGCGCATCCCTGCCCACTTCCTGCAGGCAAAAGTAATCGCGAAAATTTCAAAAAACTGGTTGACCTTGAGTAGGATATTAGTGACTTTTCGAATGATTGTGTGAATATTCCCTGAAAATATTTGAATCAGCACTATGTCTGCATAGAAATAATTCACTTTTTTTATATGCTCTGACTAGACATCCTTTATTAAACCGGTCACTGTATTTGTCTGTTTCCACCAGATCTCTACAATCTCCGTCAAATCTCTACAATCTAAGATTAGCCCAATATTCTCCATGTCCGTTAAGTCTGTTTTCATAGTTGCCGGTCGACTTCTGTAGAAACCTGAAGTAGCGTGATCGCGACCGCGCGCCTATAATAAGCGAAACAGTATATTACAATTCACGTGAAACATGGTGCATAGGACGAACCATCCGAATTTTGTCTGAAACACGAATCGCGTAAATGGAACTCGTCTTTAGTAGATAGGAAAGGATGTAACTTACGACACGTCAGAAATGGCTTCGAACGCTCCACCGATACTCCTACTGTTAACGAAATATTTCGCGATTGTTCTGTATCGATCAAAGGTACCTTCTAAGGCGAATGTAATTTTTGTACTTGTTTTTTTTTTTTTCGGAATAGGTTATAAGCAATTATGGGCTAGTCTATCTATGAAGCGAAAGCCTAACGAGGTTCTTCGAAAGACATTTTAGATAGCTATACATGTGAACACGTAGAAACATGAAATCCTGAACAAAATTGAGTTTCTTTTTGTTTGATGGAACTTTTATGTTTTTTATTAAACTTGTTTTTAATTGATTTAATGATATGTTTCTAAACAATATTCATTCAACTTATTCGTTGTAAAGAAATATCGGAATAAGGATTTTTGAATTTAAATGAGTTGATTTAAGAGTTTAGTTCTAATATTTTTAAATGAATACATAATAAAAGAATCGATAAAAAACTGAAAATCTCAAAAATTTAGCTTTAGCTTAAAAAGACCAAATCTTGTTCTAGAAATTTACAATAAAGAGATGTTCGCGTGGTTGTTACAGCGGAATGCTTAGCATTCGTTTATTTTGAGTGAAGTAAAATTTCGTTTGCGCCTTTTTATTTTAAACGAAAAAAAAAAAAAATATTAATATATTTTTTTTTTAATTTTCTTCTTTATCGTGCATTAATATTTACTAACAATTGTTTTTGTTTCTTGAAACTTTTTTTCGTTTTGCAGACTTAGAGCAGTTGGCTCTTAAAAGGGGTATAATGATTACCCGTGGCAGCAAAGGTAAACCAAAGTTGATGTTGGCCGGTTACGCTTATTTCCAGAATAATCGTAAGGGTTCGAAAATTTACTGGCTTTGTGCTAAGAACCGTTACTGTCGTTGCAAAGCCAGAATTATTACCTGTTCTTTATCCGGAGAGTTGATGATTAAGAATCAGGACCATAACCATGAACCATGCACCGATCCTGACAAATACGAAAGCGATTAAATTAATAATAAGCATGAAGATGATCTCTGTGAGCATCTGTATCAAACAAAATTAGATATAAGATCGTATTACTCCTTATAATTTTTAGTTTACATAGAACTCTTTTTTAATCGAAGAAAATTAAACTGATTTCAGCAATTCCGGCATTGAATTATTTCCTAACTTATTTCAAGCATCTATTCGCACAAATATCTCCTTTGAGTTACAAATCTAATTTGCTGTTCTCTCGTTTCTCTTTTTTTTTATTTTTTTCTCTTTCTTCTTTTCTGCAGAATACATTTTATTTAATTATCCTTTAGAAAATCACATCTTTAATTCCATACGATATGTTAAAGGGCAACGAGGTTCACGTAAAATGGTTTGCGGTGGCTATTCGTACATTTGTGCTAACATAAAAAGGGGCCGCAAATATTGGGTTTGTGCCAAGCAGCGCAGTAAAAATTGTAAGGCTCGCCTTATTACCGACATGAACGAAGTGGAATTCAATTCCCGTAACATTACGCACAATCATGCTTCGGATGTAAATTTAATTAAACAACTGAAGGTCTTGAAAGACGATGTCAATGCCCATAGACATCTGGAGGAAAATATAACTTATGAGGTATCATTGGATGACGTTTGGTCCTAATTTTATACAAAAACAATCACAAATAAATAGCGGTCAAGTAAACGCCTCGAAATTACGATTTTCGTTAATCTTAATGACGCGTAATCAATTAGTCTGTTATGAGTTTTCGGCAAGTGTTTCAAGTGTTCCTCATCTCCTTTATCGAAGATTGCGATAAAAATTATCCTTTAGGGACTTAAGTTCAGTTTGAGCCGAAGACGATAACAAACAAAATGAAAAATGATGATCTTGAACCATCAAATCATAAACGTAGTGCAGTTTCACCAGAAGTGTCTAGACCTTAATTGGAAAATGTTCACCGTGTTGTTCAATATTAGTTAAGAAAGCAAAGGCAGAAATACTCTTACAACTACAATTAAAGAACGATATTTGGGGAAAGATGTTTTCACTATGAATAATCTTACCTTTAATGTAACCAATAATATGTAATCTTCTGTTTCATGACATCGATCTTTGTAATTATGTTTCGTTTCGTGAATCATTTGCTTTTAAGCAACGCGTCATTGGCAGTTAAAGTATCTTTTCCCTACATTTTTAAATTTATGCTCTTAATATTAAATAAATGAAGAGCTTACTGAGAATATATTCCATTGACACTAGATCAGTTTCAATTTTAATATAAAGGCATGCGTCAACCATTTCCGATGACTCATACAAGTGGAGAAATGATTTGGGTCTTCACACTTAATTTTCTATCACCAAAAAATTATCATATACCGCACCATGCCTACTTTTCGTAAAAGCTTGCAATTATTGACTTTGTTGTCGTCAGATGGCGACACATAGTGACGAAGGACTAAAGTTTGTTAAAGTTGCAGTTGACGAATGAGTTTGGGCTGTCCTCAAGTCCGTTAGTAGTAGATTCACTTTATTATTCGAACAATCTTGAAGGAGCGAAGCACATAAGGCTGCTATTAACAAGCAACGAGGCTTCAACGCAACTGTCTGGCACTGCTACAACCCAATCGTAAGCGTGATTGCGGGTCTATTGCATTTGCACACTGACTTGCCTTAAACGCTTAAGAAATTCCAGCCATTCCTCGCATAAAAGCTCAATTAATTCGCTTTCTTTATTGCCGCTTGGAGTAGAATTCCTGGCCGTTATTTGTATAACCATTACAGGCTTTATTCGATGCCGAGATTTTGGGCTAAGCGATAGTCGAGAGAAAGAGATTAACAAATGAAGCTGCTAAACGTGATAGCAATAAACGTAGGCGTAAAATTTCGACATCTCGTTGAAAGGCATTTTCACGCTCTGTGTGCAAAGCGAGTGACTAAATGAACTTACCTACGATATCATGGCTGTTTCAGTTTTGCTGCGTGTTGCCATACAAGATTACTAGATCAGATCGCATTGTTGGGCCTGTTGAGGATTCCAAAATGTCTAGACCGATTGCGCCGTTAAATCATTTGAAAAACTTAAACTGGTTGCGGTGTTTCTGATTAGCATTTCTGGATCTTATAAGAGTAGTGTATCTGCGTTCCTTGACGGTGAGTGGAAAAAAATGTACATACATATTTTGTTCGTATAAAATTACTTAATTCGTTTGTCATACAAAATGTATTTCCTCGAATCTCGCGTCGAAGTCGTAAACACTGATGGAAATGCAAATAAAAGAATTGCTTAAATTCCGCTTAATGCGTTTGGGGGGCGAGTATATATATATATAAACAACAACAATTGCAAAAAGCGAATATAAACAGTAGTGGTAGTCGTCAGAGAATTATAATAGACAGTAGAGAATAGAGAGACAATGAAAAAGACAAAAGTATATGATAATAAAAAATAAAACTCATATCTCGTGCATTATTTGAGCAATTAGCTATAATGAGAAAGCAACAGCAACAGCAACAGCAACGAGAGCGACAACAATAACAACAAGTGCGATATTTATGCAGATATGAAAAAACGAAAATCTTTCTTGTGCAGAGGTTTAAACACTTGCCAAAATACAAACATATCGCTATTGTATAGGAATAAAACAAGCGTCAGGCTGATCGGCCGTTAAGTTTCATTATGTCATTCATAAGACCGACAAACCAAGTAATCAGGCAACCAGTTAGTCAATAGCAGCAGCAGAAGCAAAAACAAAAACAACAACAACAACAACAAAAATAATAATAATAATACCTTCTTTATTACAAGATGCAGATGCTATTTTATGGGAAGCATCAAAATAAGTTAATGAGTAACAACAACAAGCGCACGAAGCTGAACAAACCAGCAAAGTGCCGTACTGGGTAAATTTAAGACTTACTGTCAAGCAGACAAAAGGGCGTATATGTGTGTTGGCTCTTGCAAGGAAACCCCAAGTTTACGATGACGGTGTATGTCGTGATGGTTGAAAAACAAAAAAAACAAAAAAAAACAAAAAAAACAAAAAAAAGAAACAAAAACAGTTCCGTCATTCCTCTTTCTTGTTGTTGTTTCTCATTTATATTCTTTTCTTTTTTTGTTGTTGCTCATCAAAAGTCTTCTGAGAAATCTGTGAAATTGTTTAAATAAAAGCAAAAACAAGTAAAATGTGAAATTGTTTTCTGTGGGGGGAACGACAGACAACGACGTGTGTTTGGTTTATGAGCTTTTTATGTGTGTATATGTGTTGGACACTGTGTGTGTCTACACTTTATTAAACACATTAAAGCCGACTTGAGAATATTTAAAGCAACAGGAATGTCAACTGATATGTTTTCTTTTTTGTTTAATCATTCACGTTTTGTTTGTCCATTCATGCATCCATCCAACAAATATTATCATCTATCTGTCCATCTATACTGTACATGTCGGTACATCATCACATCACATCTGTGCGTTCATTCTCTACATAGCTCTGAGCAGCTCATACTGTTTGTTTGCTTTCAGTAGCGCAGTTTATCTTATGGATGTGTGCAAGTATAAATATGTATATGTATGACGAGATCAACTTGCCTAAAGGCCAACTCATAGTTAAGTTGGTATTGACCAAGAAAGTAAATACGACTTATGAAAGCATAAATATAGCTATTCATCCACTCATTCCTTTATGGATACATATACACAATAAAATAAAACATTTGAAAATTTAAATTTAAACTGATTTAAAAGTGATATCGAGTAATACCGGTTATACAAGTTGTATTAACCGCACACACACATACATATACACACGAACAAAAGCGCATTTTCTACTTTTTCGCTCTAAATCCTGAAATCGACTGTATCCACTATCCTCCAGGCTTATGAACGTACAACTTAAGATGGACAGACAAAATTTCCTTAGTTACGAATTGTTTTACATTCAATTAAACTAAAACTCATTTTGCTCAACTCATATTGTGTAAAACAATAAGTGAAAATAATTAATTTAAGGACAATCATTAACATATACTCATTATTCCATTTTTTTTGGACTTCTTTTCCCTTTTGTTTCATATTTTTTTAATTTTGCAATTGATCCAAACCGTTTCCATTGTTATATAACGACGATGATGATGGTGACGGTAACGAAAATGAAATTTAAACGAAATATAAACGGAATCATAAAAGACATGTTCACGGAAGGGAGGGTAGATGCCTCGGCTATCTCTTAACGGCCCATATTGCTTGCAATTCACTTGAAATTAATTTCAAAGAAAATTTTATATATTAAAACAATTTAAAATTTAGATCACCTCAAGATTCCGTCTCATTTTAAGCAAATACAGACTTTGCCGACTCATTGTCGAAATTTTCTGCGTTGCAAGAAACTCTCATAGATGGATGCTTGAAAAACGAAATATTTATCTGCACAGTAGAACCGAATATTCATCACTGGGTAATGTGGTTAAGCTTCTCTTTACAACACTTAGAAATCCGCATTGGCGATCTCAAACACCATAGGTGTTCTTGATTTGCAATTCTAAAAATTGACATAGAACGATAGTATTTATATTCTGTAATGGATATATGCAGCAGGGAGCAAATATTTGTAAAGGCCATATTAAGTTTTAATATGCAGTGGCGGCAGCGGTCAACTAACCGTCTTTAAGAAATATTAAAGGTAATCGTAACAAGAGTATTTCCATAGTAGGTTGCGATCAACCATCCACTAATAGCAGAAATACTTTACAATGATTAGTTGTTGGGTTAATGAGCCGAGTACTAGAGATTCGTTATAAAGAGAACATGACGTTTTCATTTGCTTTTTGCTCGTGTAAGATTAATTTTCCATTACGGTATCATTAGACAGATACGATCGAAGTTATATATGTCTTGCACGCTCCAATATTCTAATGATACGTTCAGGAACTATTTGTTCGCCCCAAAAGCATATATTTCCTATTCTATCTGCCGCTACGATCATTTCCTGTCCAAAAATCGATCAAAGCATCTATCTGACTATGGCTGCAGAGTTTAGTGATAAGAAGTAGCGCATGTTCGTATATAAAGTCTGATCATAGATGTCATCAACCAATTGGTTGCAATAGCTGGAACACTGAGAATATTCTGAAGGGTGCATATTTTCAAAATACTTTTATATATATTTTAGTGCACACATAAAGTTCATTTAATACTTGTTTTGAAAATAGTTTCGATCAGTCACTTGATATGTCTACATTGTGTGTTTGCTTAAAAAGCTTAAATTTGTTGCAGGCATTTACCTCAAGCGGATATTGCAAACCCTATCGCTACATTTCTTATTAATCATATTCAATTTCTGTTATCATACTGTAAAGATAGAATAGGTGTTAGAAGACTCTCTTTACGCATTAATGTAGCGCTAAAATGCGTGTGCATGCATACATTTTTGATCAACTGTACAACAATAAGAGTGCATATCTTTGTTAGTGTATTCTCAAAGTGTTCTCTTTTATAACGTTCAAACTTCTAAATGTGTATATGCTTCCATAATATGTTGAAAGTTTGTCAATTCTTGAAAGGAATATAAAAAAATATTAGTTTTGCATAGCACTGCATTTAATTTAATGCTATGTTGATAAGTGTCTGAAATTGAAGTGGTAAAATCAATACTGGAAGAGATATGTTAGCAAGAGTAGAAGAGCGAATCGAGCGAATTGGAAATTGGAATAAAAACAAAAATATACGTTCATCTCTGTTCCGTTACTGGTGTGAACATAAGAGCGAAATACAGCTTTTGATGCTATTGCATTTCTCATATTGCTAAACACACATTTCCATACATTTATAAACACACAGTTCATAATCAGCGACCAAGACTTCCTTGCAATCGCCAGATAGTTAGTTAGTTAGCAGTAAAACTTCGCGGCACAGACACATATGATAATGTGAAGTAAAAATTGTATTCCGTGTATAATTAAAAAAAGGTTTTTTTCTTAGAGTGAAAAGTGAAGAAAAGTGTGTATATATATGTATAGCGTGAATATATATATGTATATAGATATATATATATATATATAAATAAATATGCATGCCTACGAATAGGTAGATACGCATGCATGAGTTTATATATATATATATAGATATATATATATATGTATATATATATATGTACATGCATATGCATATATTTATTGCACTAGAACTGGCTGAAAACCTGAGTTGTGTTCGTTTCCCCTCTCTGCCCGTCGAGATAACATAAGCAAACAAAGAAATATTTAAAAACGAAATAAAAAATTTTTTTTTATATTAACTAAATAGAATTTAAATAAAACGTACTTTGTATTAAAGGAAAAATGAAAATGCTTAAATATGTGAGAAAATTAAGTTTAATAAAAATTAAAAATAGTTTCTTCCCGTAAAATAAGTGAGAAAAAAGAAAAAAGTGGAAAAATGGAAAATTTTCGGCTGCTAAAACAGTATATAGAGTGTAAAATTTTTGTGTACCCTTAAAAAACCTTCTGTGCGCGCCGCCCTACGTCCTCTAGAATATGAAATAATTCGCTTAACAGCTATATATTTAATTTCTCACAATGCGTGTTTTTTTTTGAAAAATGAAAGTCAATCAAAAGGAGTTCGTTTGTTCCTGGCCGTCAATGTAAACATGGAATAAAATTTTATTAAAACTGAAGTGAAAAATTGCTAAAAAGAAAAATTGTTTTTTTTTTTTTTGGTCACATTAGCAAAAATTTCTAAAAAACAACAAACGATGAAGTAGGAAGAAAAAAGTTCGATATCTTTGAATTTTATCTAAACCCATTTTACTACTCATACACACTGTTGAAATAATTCTCATAGCATGGTTTAATTGGATCGAAGTTGTGTGTGAATGAGAACACAAAACTACTGAATATTTCTGTATTCTCAGAATTCGAAGGTGCAGGGAATTACAGCGAATTGATTTCAAAGTCAGACTGTGGCAGAGAGAAAAGAAGAAAGAAAGAGAGAGAGAGGGAGAGAATTTCTCCATAATATCGACAAGCGGAGTACAATTTCCAGTTGAAGAGAAGTTGAATTTGCACATCACGTCACATCTTCAGCACCAGAGTACTCTAAACTCATTCGCAACGTTATTATTGTGGCAACACCTCGTTCGCCTGTTTTTCCACTTTCTGATTGTGCATTTGAGAACGTTAACTCACCAGTCGCAAACTTGATTTCCACAAACGGCGGCTAGTGTTCATATAGCTTTGCGTAAGAATTTTCAATTTTTCATTCAACTGAAAATTCTGGCTTTCCTTCCGCTAACGTCTAACACCTTTTGAAGGGAAGAAGCAAAAGAACATCACAATAGCATCATCAAGCCAGTTTTTTTCTTGTTTGTTTTCCTTTTACGATTGTCCTCAGTTCTCGTCATCGTCTTCAGCATAATACCGTCAGCTTTAGTTTTACAACATTAACGCGTTTTTTTCCTGCCTGTATTAATTATTCTTCTATACAATTCTCAATCAAAATTATCGCGCCGTATATCACCCTTTCAATTCAATGGAGCACTACCCCATTAAGGTGAGTAAAAATTTCTAATGTATGTTTGTGTGTCTAACAGTGTTAGCAGTAGCAGTAGTGTACATAAGTGGAATACATTAAAAACTCTCTTTACTAGCCGATTAGTGCATCGGAGTGTACGTACAGAGTGAGCGCGTATGTATGTATGTATGTAAGTTTATATGTATGTATGATGTGTGTGATTGTATTATGAGATGGTTATGTGTTTAATTTTCTTATCGATCAAAAAGTGGGTAAAATTTCATGGCTTTTTTGAGTACACTTTTTTTGTTTTTCATTTTTTTTGTTTTGCTGGCTTGGCAAAAGCACAAACGCGCACATACATTGTACACACATGTAAACACATAAACAGATATAGACGAAAATAAATGGATAAATGCTATTATGCACATTTAATTAGCAAACCATAGACATAGGCATGTATGAGTATATTTTTGATGTCCTTTCAATGGAACCAAGCGCCATTTATGAAATAAAACCTAATAATCCTTAATATAAAAATTACTTTTCGTACTTTTTTTTACGAAATTCGTGTTCGAGCCTGAACATTATTCATGACGATAAACTAACATATTTACAAAAAGCTTGAAAGTTTTGTTTCTTCCTGAGATTATATCGGAGCAGTAACAGTTAGTTGTTCATGGGTTTGGTGAGTTTTCAAAATTTAATGGGCATAATTAAGCTAATAAACACGTATTCGATGTCGTAGTTTCCTACAGTTTTGTGACTGCCAAAGTCCAAACAGAAGGAGGAAGTGATCGAAATAAGTTTTACAATTACTCGGTTGTGAAAAGATCAAAACTCTTTTTCTATTTCTGCAGTTCTCCGATCAAGTTTTTCAAAAATTGATTGTCCTTCAGTACTAGGGTTGGGGCACATAATGACGCTTTCCGATATTGCAGTCGTTACATAACCGAAAAGAATAGACAGCTTCCTTCATGCTCTGTTATGGTCACGGCCAATTTGCCTAACATTCGCGCTGAGCTTGCTTATCGATGAAGCTGTATAGGTGCTACAGCGTTTTTTTCCCTTTCTATACCCTACACCCCTTTTAGTAAAAGGTATATTAGGTTTTTGCGGACGCATGTAACACGCAAAAAGCACTTAAGATAGGCAATGCCTTTTATTATACCGATCGATTCAGAATTATTTTCTAGTAAGTAAAGTGTTAGAGGTCTAATATTCAGTGCACAGTCCCATAATATCAAATTCCTATAAAAACATGGTATTATCTTTGTGTTCTATGGCGAAGATAAGAATTGTGTTAGATAATATGGCGTAGGGTATTTAATAGCGGGCCTAGTTTGATTATAATGTTTGCACTTCTTTGGGTTTTTCAAAGTTCTAATAACGAATAGGCGACGAACAAATACTCGATTAAATTCAAAGCATTATTCCATCCCGTAATTACTTTCTGATAAGCATTTTGGTGTTACATAATTAACATCCGTAGGAAACTGAACGGCAGCCGAGAGGTGGTATCGGAGATTGGAATAGCGAAAAGACGAAGAGCAAATAGTTGATTAAATTCAAAGTATTATTCCACGCTCTGTTTAATCGAATGATTCAGTTACAAAATTTTATTATCGTCCGTTTATTTTTATTATATGTATTATGCATAACTTGTGGAGGTTCCCTCAGTTCTAAATTTGAATCTCGACAAAGGAAATTCTTTAAAGTAAGGAAAAAGCCTTCCACACAAGACGCTTTAGCGCTGGCTCTAGTTGCGACGAATAGATGTACGATTGCGGTCTTTTTTCCTTAGCATTGAAACCATCGGAACATCGACGCTCTTAACATTCGACGGCAATAGAGGGAGCTATGTAGAATTCAAATGTAAATTTTAAGATTTGAAATCAAAAAAATTAACACTAATTTAATTACCAAATACAGATAATCAATTAAATAACCACTAACTTTTTCCCTTAATGGTGTTTGTTCGGGGAAAGATGAGAGAGTCGAAAAGATATTAAATGTGAAGCGTATACATTGATGATGTGAACAAGTGCGTTCTCTGTTTTATCAAATGTGTGCAGTGAACGAATAAATTAAAAGTAGAAACTAAACAAAGGTTTTCATTTTAGTGATATTCTTTTTTTTTATCATTTCCCATTTTAAGCTAACGTAAAAACGAGATATTTATATCCAGGCAACTGGTATCACTTGCATGTAGTAGCAGCACGTCGAATGAAAGCTTGCCGTAGGCGAATACCTATGAGACCGAATGTTTTTGTCTTTGCTCCCAGTGAGCCACAAGACACACAATATGCTTAGCATTACTTTCGCTCTAGTAATTCCGTCCAATATTTGACAATGTCCACCGAGGAGAATTGTCTGCTAGAGTAGAACTTTTTTCAATTGAATAACTTTACAAAGGGGACAAGAGAAAAAGACAGTTTTTATCCTTCCATTCATTTTCCCAATAATAACAACAACAACAACAACGTAATTTGCATTGATTAATTTTTATTTATTTTTATTTATTTATTTATTTTTTTTTGAAGATTTTATAACAACAACTTATAAGTTTGCGTTGCTTATAAAATAAAAGTGTTTTTAGTTATTCATAAATATTTAATAAAGTGAGTGCTTTGGACGAAAGGAATAACTTAAAAATATATTTTGGAATATAACTCTAAATTTATTTATTATTAATTCATAACCATTTTAATATTTATATGAGAATTGTGTTCACCAAATATTCTACAGTAAATTATACATACATTCGCAAACACATACAAACGTACACATGTACAATTATCCCATGTTTCAATATAAATATTTCATATTTATTCAAAATTAAAAATATGAATATTTATGTTGAAGTCATTTTTTTTTTTATGGGGAACATAGCATGGGATGAAGTGAAACAAATAGCGGTAGGAAGAATATATAAAACCCATTAAAAATATTAATTATGATATTTTAGATTTTTTTTTTTTCTCCGACGAATATGAATTAATGTCATATTCATATGACTTATTATTCATTGCTACCTATCTTGCATTGAAATGTTTTTAATTAATTTATTACGTTTACGCAACAGATACATATATATATATTTATTATTATTATAATTAAGGAGAGTGCGCGTACTTTTTTGAAAATTTAAAATTGACTTTATTCTCATCTATCACGTATTGAATGAGCCATCGAGTGACCAAGTCGAAATTAACGCATCCACGTCTCCCATATCCCATACGTTATTCTGTTATTAAGCTCTTTAAATTATACCTCAATATATGCAAGGTATTTCCTCATATATATGCAATATATATGTGATAACGCTCAGAATACTTGCATCTTGTAACTTTTTTTCAATTACGAAAAACCAATATAAGTCCACGAAATGTTACATTATGTGCATTATTGATACGTATTCTTGTTTTCATTTTTTTGAATATTTGTAGAGAAGATTTATTAGCCAATCGAGCATTAATTCTTATTCCTATAAAGTCGACAGAAATTCTCGGGAAACTTTAGTTTTTCAAAACAAGAGCGATCACTGCTTCACTGCTTTCCGGACTTGCATAATTCTTGTCCGATGACGAACTTGTGCACACCGCCATGTTTTGTTAGGTAAACAACTAATATCGGACGCACTTCCTGGAATTCAGCTTCCCGGAAGTTCGGGCCACAATTAAGTGAATCAACTCAGCAATTCACTAGTGGCTCTGCATGGGCATTGAAGTGACGTTCACTAGGTGATTACAGTTTTTTTGACCGAGACGGTACACTCAACTCAACAAAACGAAATAGCGTCTGTCTGACAAAATTTTCTGAGTGAATATACTGTAAAAAATTGGAAAATTTTCCGCTGAATATGTCAGATTCATGGCCTATATGACAATACATATTGCATATAACAGATCCTAGCAAATTTTTTTACGAGGATAATAGCCAACGAGTTTGTTCGAATCTTTAAATAAGTCTCGTTACTTGGTAGTGTGAATTTTTTATCCCCTTAAGTGTAATTCCACACTATTAAATAGTAAAAGAATATTTTGGTAAGTTTATGTGATGCGTGAGTTTGTAGAGTGACGCAATGAAACGTTATATCAAACCTGAGTTGAAATCTAATTAATTTAATTACGAGGCGCCGTAATTGCCTTAATGCAAATAGCATTCCTGAAAGATATTTTCACAATAATGTCAACATATGTACTTACCGCTCTACCTTGGGGCTGTGAGTGGCCTTTAAGCATAAGAGAAACGAGCGACGTCTCCGACGACGTTGCTCAACACACAGCCATAGGATCGTAGGATAGAAGGTTTTTCTGTGCAATTTGCAATTTTCACTGTGTTTTCACACGACGAACAGCCGAGATGAACTCAAATTTATTTAGGAAGCGTTCGCACATTTTAAGCGTAACATGTCTTCACTTTTGGGACATTCTACAATGCATCGTAACCAACCGAACAGATTTCGTTTAAAATGAACTTAGATTTCTCTTTGTATGTGCTTCTCCCTTCCCTGCCACAGCCGATTAAGATCGATTTTGAACTTCTTTTGAAAGATAAGGTAATTAACAGTTCCTGAGTTATTTAAAAATGATATGAGAAGAGATTACCAGATGATTAGCAAGAATTGCTGGTTAAAAGATAATTTTTGCTTTAATTCATTGTTTGTTCGCTTGTTATTAATATACTGGTGTCTAGTCAGCATTCAATCTTTCAGTGCTTCTCCATTGAATACAATCGCTCGAAACGAACACCTGTACGACAAGTTTGCGTTGTTGCAGTTCGCAAAGTCTCGCTTGTTTAATATGCAAATGCTGTTGAAAATATACGACATAAATTGAACAAATGTGCAAATGTGTTTGTCCACACGCAAGTACATTTATGGTTAATGGCAATAAAATATTTAATGAATATATCATTGGCATCGGCGTATCCAAACAATAGTATTAATGAATGAAAACTTTTTGCAAAATAACTAAAAGAAGAAAAAAGAAAAAATATGGGAAAAAGAAAGAGAATAAAGTTCACATTATCATATTAATGATAGAATTATAAAATATTCATTGCGCGTAAACAACAATATTTACACCAAAAAAAAAATAAAATATATATATATATATATATATGTATAGGCGGTCAAGGCAAAAAATGGCTATAAACAATTTAACCTAATAACTTATTCACTTATGCAAAACAATTAATAAAATCGGTAGTGGATAAAATGAATACTTTATGAAAATAGATAAAAGAAAAGTCATGTGAAATGAACGTGATAGGTAGCACAGCAAGAGTGAGAAATTTGGCGTGTAAAAAATTATTATAAGTGGGAGATTTCATCCGCTGAATGAGTAGGACGCAGCGTATCAGCCAAGCAGCTAATAGTTAGCTTTAGTTGTTATGTACCCGTGGGACCTTTGGAATGCTTGCTGGACATTAATCTTTGAACGAGCTACACTACTGTATAACTACGGATATTGGACTATAGAGAATTGTAAGCGTGCATGTGTGCGCTTATGTGCAAATTTACAAATAATAACAACACTAAAGTTATATAGGCGAGTGTGTGCCTAAGTTTATATTTAAGAGAAGAAATTGTATATTATAAAAAAGGTAAAAGTATGCTCTGTTACTTGCTAAAAACTTATGAGCATGAACTTATGTACACAGGTGTACTTACCAGGTATGTCTAGTTTCACATTTTTGTATCCTTTCACATAAAATTTGACTCTTTACGTGTTTTATGAGCCCCCGTATATACCTTATGTGTATATCGCATGTGTGTGTGTGTTTATGTGTTTATGTGTTTATGTGTATATTTGTACGTCTACATGGGCGATTTAAGCCAACATTTTATGAGAGCGTTTCACTCAAGACAAAACACATATCCCAACATTCTCCGCAACCCCGTTCCTGTGTGAACGTGTGTTTGCATACCCCGGCCTCTGCGCGGCTACACGTTACATTTTTCGTAACTTTATAAAATATATAAATTGCAGATAAACATGCAAACATAAATTTTCACCCTGTCAGGTGGTCTTTCGGTTCTTGTTGTCGGTGTTGTTGTTTTCACTACGTACTCATAACAACAAAATTTCACAGACCGACCATTGGTTTGCTGTTACCATCACTGTTACCATTTGCTGGACTCGATTTAGTTTTGGTCCCATTTCACAATCATAATACATTGCTTATGTTACGGCTTTGTATTGTGTGTGCTGGCAATTTTTCTTGCTTTTTTTTTTTTTCCAACAATTTTTCATCTTTAGGCCTTTAGGCATCTATATTTATATACACATTTATATGTATGCATATATCTAAACAGAATATATTAAATTATTCATACTCTTTCTTAGGTTATGATGATAGTTTTAACTATATTTCTCCTCTTCATTAATTTTTGATACTTTCCTTCTTTCCCTCTTTCTTTCTTTCTTCATTTTCTTTTTTTTTTTTCTGAATTTCATGTTACGCTTTTGCTAGTGGCCCTTTCGCTTAATCTGCTTTAATATTAAATTGTTAAGTTTCAAATTTTATAAAAGATATCTAATAAATTATAAATGAAATTAAATACCAATTAATTTTCAAAAGATTTACTGAAATGCCTCATTTCTTATATGGCATCTATCACCAGCCATCACCTTTTATAAAAAAATTCTTGTGGGAGGGGGGGATGAAAACTTCTTTAAGAGACTAAATGCGACAAAGAAAAAAAAATTATTTTACATTTGAAAATCTCTTAAATCTATTTCTTTATGACTCGAAATTCTTCACATGATTTATATTTTTCTGCCTTGGAAAAGTTTTGAAATAAAAAAATTACTATAATAAAAATACACATTGTTTTTTTTTATGGAATTTTAAAGTGTTAAATTGAATGTGTTTACATGGTTATGAAGACATTAGTCTCATTATAAATATGAGTGCGTGAGTCTGTTTTTGTTTTTTTTCTATTCTTCAAATCCACATATTTTAAAGGCATATCTCATTTCAAACATTTAAAATTTCGTGAAACAAAGGCGAGGGGTTCCAAACCGTTTCTCGAATAGTCACATAGTGACAAATTTCTTTGGAAAAATATGTTTTTTCTTCCTTCTCTTGTACAAACATGAGGAAAATATCATTTCGGAAATATTGGAAGGTCCATGTACGACAAATCCCGATCGCATATCCAATAAAATGATAATTTTTTTTTTCGATTCACGTATTTGTCGCCCTGTTGGAATAAGAATCGTCTTGACCTAAGTGTAAGTCTAAGAGAGACGAGAGTCAGCTTTACATATATTTTTTTTTGCAATTTTCTTTGGTATGGACGGGTAGCGGTATTAACGCTAAGACATTCCTTTCTTACTACAGTCAGATCAATATGCATTGAAAATAGATGAAGTGTGTTGGTAAGCACGCGGGAAATGAATGTTATCTTGGTTATTTAGATGAATGTGCTTATTTTAATGACTGGCCAGAAACACCAAGTTTCACTTGAGATTTATTATTACATAAAGTAAGAGCACGCTGGTCCGGTTTTAGTTAATCATACTCACACACACCTTATTAACATGCTTGTCCTATCATTTCGATTGACTTTGTTCTTTGGCTGTAGCAGCCCATCGGCCAAATCATTCAATTTTTCGCGACCACAAAGTCCGCGTTCGACATAGGTTATCCCTCCCAGTTTCATTTGAAGATGTATAGCTTAGCGTATTCGCAAGTTTGCGTATTTAGAGAATATTTGTTCTCGTCTAGATTTGTAGTTATTTTTTTTGCATAGCTTAGTAAAGTTTTTTACAACGTTCAGGTATAGAGCTTTTTTACTGAGTCTTATAACTTAAAGTTGGAAAATTCATAATTAGTGTTGTAACGAATTGTGCACAAAGGACATGAAAAGGAGTGTTTTTTTTTTTTAATACAAAAAAAAAGGCTAAACTTTGAGCTTGTCGACAGCAAACACTCCATGCCGCTTGAAGCCTTCATTAGCAAAATTAATGAAATTACCTTAGAATGTTCGAGGATAAAATTCAAACTTTATCATTTCAACTGACTAATTTTTTGAAGTCTTCATCAACATCAACAGCCAAGCTAATCGTGCCAAGCATGGAGCAGTTTGTTTCTTTCTTGTTTGCCTTAACCTTTGCCTTAATAACCTTAAAGTCTTGTCAAATAGAAAGTAAATTGTAAAAAATCAAGGCGTACATGTGTCTGTGTTCGAAAAGGATCTAGGTGCCAGTTTTAGCTCGCGAAGAATGCATGATAAGAATAACAAAACAAAAGCTTAACTTACACTGATGTCAAAGTTTCTTTTTCTGTGACTTTTATCAGATGATAGTGAAAATCATGTCAACCACTTTCCGTTTTTCTAATCGCTATGGGAAAGTTTTCGATCTTCGAAGGCGTCTTCTTGAACGTTATGCGACCAATTGCCCAGTCATTAAGTAATTTAAGAAACGGGGAATGAAAAAAGTCGCGAATGTAACCTAATCGATCCCTAATTGAACGTTGGTAAAAAATATAAATAATTGGTAGTGTTCCTAAGGTCCATTTTTTTCGGTGACAAAACCCCTAGCCCTTCCTCCGGGGATCGATATAAAAAGAATGCTCACGATAACCTTGCTTGGGTTAAAGGTAATACTATGGTGATATATTGTATACACGATAATGTAAATTAAACGAACACCCCGAGCAGTCAATTTATTTAAAAAAGTTCCATTACTCACCGCATTTTGAGGTCTTTATTAAAGGCACATTGATAAAATTGCTGCAAAGATAAAAAAGGACTTTGTTTGTCGTTTGGTTTCTTTTTTGCTTTTTGAAAAATTTCAACTCATTTATATTTAATGTCTTTACTTATTCTTTATTTTTATATGCGTGTATTTTTTCTTTTTTCCTTTCAGTATTCGGAGCACGCAGCCAGTAGATCTACAGCTATAACTACACAAATGAGAGCAACATTAATATATTTAGCGCCTTTTTTGCATCCGTGTAAGAACGTTGTTCCTGGCATAGCACAAGTAAATGAACAAACAGCACATTCGCCGACACTGACAGCGATACAGGCACGAACGTCTATCGTAGTCAAGGCACAAGACGAAGGAACTGTAAAAAATATTCAAACACATGTGACCCGCAATAATGTCATAAATGATAACGGTGGCCGTAATACCAGACGTTGCAGTATGAGCGCCAGCAATAGCAGCTGTTGTCAGAATTTTTTCTATAAGCAGCATAACAGACAACAACAACAACAACAACAAGAACAACAGCAGCAGCAGTCGCAGCAAAAGCAAAAGCAACAGAAACAACAACTACAACTACAGTCGGTGAAGGAAGAGTTTTATGAAAATTATGAAATGCCTGCCTTAGAGACCACAACAACGTTATTTTCTAATGTAATAAGAAAACAAAAACAAGAGCAAAAAGAAGTGCAGCAACAAACGACCCAAGCGGTAGTAGTAGTAAAAGCCGTAGAAAATATAGTAGAAATACCAGAAGATAATTCAACAGCATACTATACGAACAGAAGTACAAAAAATTTACGTGAACGTGGTCACAGGATTATTCAAACACATACACAACTACAAAAACAAATGCAAACACATGGTCTCAATGCCAGCATTTTAAAACCATTTGCACAACCGTCACTACAACTACAACGAAAAACACCGTGTGGTCGTTGTCTAGCTATTGATAACTGCAATAACGGTAATATGCGAATGGACACGACCGAAAGCAACAACAATGACATCTTTAATGCCACGTCATCATTATTATTGTCAAGATGTCATTGTTTAAATAATACGTTTAGCAATGCGGAGGATCAACTGCAACAACTACAATATTTACAAAAACAACATCCAAACATCAATTCAACGGCAATAATTGATGATGAGAACGCTGACGTTGATGGTGTTACATGTGGTTTAATATTAAAGAATTCCATTTATAATTCCCGCGACCAAAATCAACAAATGCCGTCACATTCAGTGACGGTAGCGCAGCAAAAACAAAAGCGCCAATGTAGCAACAGTAACAATTGCAACAACAATAATAACAACAACAACAACAACAGTTCTCTGACATCAACTAACTCGTACACATCCTCCTCTTCGGTATCATCCATTTCCATAATACCATCAACTTCATCAACATTTTTTTTATCATCGCCAACACCATCATCATTATCACTATCACCATTATCATCATCATCATTATCATCATCATCATCATCGCCATCATCCTCATCCTCATCAACACCAATAACTTATTCCACACACACAACCCTCTACAATTCGCATACAACGACAACGCTTGAATGTACTCGTAGGTGCTTTAGGAAAAATCGTGATATTAATGGCATCGAACTACAAAATCCCAATTTGGCGGTAGTAGCAGGTGTAAGCGATTATGTGATCAATGGTATTAGGAATGCTTTAGAACAAGAAAAAAGAAATCTTCCTAGTTCAACTTTATCCACATCAACATCAACATCAACACCAACATCAACGTCATTCGTATCCACATTGCCATCATCGTCATTATCTGTTTCTTTATTATCGACATTATCATTACTAGTATTAGGATCATCATCGGCTGTAAAAAGAGGGTTAAACGATAGAAAACCGGCGGCGCATTTAAACATATGGTTGCAAAGGATGACAGTTGTACTTGGCTGTTTACACTTAAACAAAACGGTTTCGGTTTCAAAGTGGTTGTTAATGTGGCTGTTATTGACTATGTTTTCTTCAACGGCCCACGGATGGGTGGGACGTAATGACGGTAAGTTTTCGCTACAACTTTTTGCTATACACAATACGCACAAAAGCTACGCGCACTTTAGAATGAATTAGCGAAAGTTCCACCTAAAGCATATTTTGAATGTGAAATCGTGTGCATAGTGTGCGATGAATTCTGTTTAGGGAATTAATTTTATGCGGAACCGACGATATTGGGGCAAATAAGTGTATAGGCCTATGTATAATATTACCAACATCCGAGATTAGATTTTATGCAGTTCATGAACTATGGACATATTTAATCTCGAAAGACATCTATTGGGGCAGGAATCAGATATTCTTCTTCTTTCTTTATGCGATGACATCATTTGAGATAGAAAAGGGATAAATTACGATCAATAATCTCACATCGATTTATAATTTGGTGCGTGCTTGCTCAACCAGCATAAAGTTCGAAGCGAAAATTCTTCGAGCCGAATAATAAATACGGTTAGGGTTATTTGAGATTTGCCCCAAGGTCTTATGTGAAGTACATGTAGAATTGTTTGTCGCTGCAGACAATAGAAAAAGCAAAACGAAATTATAAACCATGCATAATGTGGTCTTTACAAATTTTTAGAAAGTATCACATAGCAAAACCACAGTTCAATACTTCTTCTCCTTTCGAAGATCGCGAATGAAGTGCTTTTAACGCTGCATTAAAAGAACGATTTTTAACTGCTGCCGTTTAATGACTTACGCACACATGTACATGGAGGCATTGGAAAGGAATTTTTTAAACACTAAATACACGATTCTCACATAGCGACTCACTTAACACTAAACAACACATAAAGTGTTTGTTCTTTAGTTTAAAGCAAAAAAAAAAAAAGGAAAAAAAAAATTAAATCTCTTTTGTACACATCTTTGCTTTAACATATAGATTAGGTATGCAAGAGCACACAATCCCATGTACACGTAATTTGTATTTGTATGACAATAAACCACCACCACCGTGTGGTCACCCTCCGCTTATAGAAGAACTTAACAATAAGAGGCTTTGACTCTACGCAGTAGGCTCTAAGCAGTACATTTTTATTGCATTCTCATTTTGAGAACCACCCGTCTGTCTGTGCGCGTTTTTTTTTTTAATTTTTATTTATACGTACATTTAAAAAAGCACAAAAACATAAAATGTTATTTAAATTTCTTTTATCGCTTTTTTCCTTCCGGTTATATATAGAAATTACAATACAATCAATGGTTGGCACACACTTGAAGGTCATGTATGCATTCGTTCAGTGTTCTATTCATCCAACGGTCACATTCAATTGTGCGCTTAAGTGTGGTCGTTTCAAATCGTTTCAAATAAAAAACCCACAAATCTTAATAAAAACCGTAAGAGAAACTCATAAACTTTAATACAATGGCCGTAATTAGATTGTTTAGAATTTATGATTGCGCCGATTCTTTTTTAGGCCACATGAATATGTTGTATATTTTACTTATTTAGACTGGCCTCTCATAACGTAGAAGAAAAAATCAGATTGTCAAACAATGCTCCTTTTCATGACAATAATTGCGTGTATAAGTAAAACTGCGCTCAATCCACAAGTGATTATCGTCAGCGATATTCATCAGAACCATTAGGATGTTTGGTCCAAAAATAGACCCTATCGGTTTACTAATACTAAAGTCCATGAGTAGCGACAACACTCCAATTACAATTTACATCCAATTTACTTGAAGGCGCTCTATCATGTTCTTTACCCAATCGCAAACATCTATCATTGTCCCCATAATCACACGTTAATCCCCCCTAATTACATTAGCATAAGGGAAGTGTTGTTTTACAATACGAAGCAGAGTTTCCCAAAATGTGTCTAGTTGCACGCTTACATTCAGTGCGTTTAAGTATGGACTGACAGAACGAAATTGAACGCGGACAGTTACGATCTATTCATTATATTATTCGTACTGTTTAATAAATGGATTCAGCGGTTTGGAAAAGGGGGCCTCTACCAATTGTAGCAATCCGTTGCCTTAGTTGATAGATGAGCTATTACCGCGAGTTTGCGTAACATTGCCACCAAAAATGGAGAAGCAGAAAGTTCAGACATCCAATGCATGTTCTTAGGCGCGCAAATGCAGAGTTAGTCGATCTTAAGTTCACGTACGAATGCGAATTCAACCGACTTGCATAAAATTTATAACTTATATTTAACAAAATCTAGGATCGCTTCAAGACAACGCTATCCCTTTACTGGCGATAGGAATATAAGCAAAAATAGATCTATTACACAAGATAGATATAAATAAAAATATGAATGGATTTCATTAAGTGTTGTTTTGCATTTTGTTTTTTTTTTCGTTTTGCTTTATTCAATTACTAGTGCCCACGAATTGTACATTTCCTGCGCGTTGGGAAGGCTCATGGTTCCTATCTGGCTATCAGCAATCCATACACATCAAAGGTTCACAATTCAGTTATCGCGGGAGATGTGCCGCCTCGGATGGTAACAAGTATTTAATCGTTGACGAGTAAGTTTTTACCATAACCAATTTTTTTGATTACATTTTGCGTTTTCCATTACTACCCACTTCCCTTACGTTTTCGAACAAAAAAAAATTTAAGCCACGAATCGAGCACACAATTGTCTTCGAATTTTAATTGATTACAGTCAAGTGTTAAACCAAGCTAAAAAGCGATTTTCTCCCTTTGATTTTTTCCCCCTTTTTATTTAGAACATAATTTAATGCTGAGGTAGTATATGTACGAAAAAAAAGAGAAAAAACTCTGAATGAAACTAAAGTAGCTTTTTTTTTTATTTCAATTTCTCGGCAAAAGGAAAAAACAATATATTTAGTTATTTTTTGTAATTTGATTTGTCAAATATGACGGCTGGGATGTTGAGAAAAAAATGATAAAACAGCGGAGTGAAACCTATAACAAATTCCAGACCGAAAAACGCATTTACAGTAAATGCCTTTAGAACGAGCGCGAGATACAGTACATACGGTCAACTTAAATAAAAAAAAAACAAATATTTTAAAAAATAAAAAAAGAAAGAACAGGAAAACAATAGTAGACAGAATTCTCCGGAACGTATTTATTTCATATACATAAAAGTCCACCTGACCACCAACTAACTAACCGAAGTTGACTGCAATTAATATATGACCGGACTTAGGTTGACGACCTACTATTAACGTCATTATTACTGCTGCGACATAACCATCTACCACTACAACAACAACAACTACTACTACTACTACTGCTATAACCGAACGAGCTAATGAAAATGAAATGTGTATATGTTTACGAGTAGAGTCGTTAAAAAAAAAAAAAAAAAAGCATAAAAAAAAAATAATGAAAAATGCAAAGGAAACCAACCAACCATACAACAAACTAACCAACCATCAACTCAACTAACTAAGCCAACACCAACTTTTGCGATTGGGTGCAGTACGACTAAACGAAAGTCATTTGGTTTTTTAATTATTTCTTCTTGTTTTGTTTGTTATATATTTCTCCATTCATAAAAAAATGGAATGAAGACAGCAACAAATAAATTCTAAGCATATAGTATGGATTTAATACAATGTCGTGTCTCTTTTTATTGATTTAATATCCGTAATGGATCACATGTATCGAATAGCTAGCTGGCCTCCTTTTATCTATGTATTGTAATTACCTATATAAACAAAACAACTTTAGGGACTCTCGTTGTTTTATTAACTCTTATTAATTATTTGTCATGTGCAATCATCTTTATTGCTTCGGCACTAATTTCTTAAATGCGTTTAATTACATCAAAAACGTAATACTATAGCTTAAAGTGAAATTTACTTTACGAAAAAGAGAGAGAGAGAGAGAGAGAGAGAGAGAGAGAGAATATTTGAAATTTCAGCTTAAATTACTTCTTATGGTCATAAAATGAAATAATGCTAATGAAACCGTGCGCATAGCTTGAAATAGTAAGCTCACGATACTCATTAATAGCATGCAGTGGATTTCAGAGCTTATATGGCCTGAATCGAAGTGTGCATAGCATACTCTTAAGGAGAAGCAGTAAATGCTAAAGTTACCTAAAGTGAAAACAACACCACTTGTTCTACCCAGCCATACTAACACCACAAGCATTGCAGTTATTCCACTCTGATTGAATCTTTCTTGCGCAATTATTTTCAAACGTTCTGCACACTTAATGACGGTTAAGAACGTGAGTACACATGCTGAACGTATAAAAAGTTTATTCAACTAATCTGATACACTAAAAGTCTCGAGATGTGAAAAAAATCTAAAAAACACCCGATCGGACTCTGATCCACTCATAACATTCAGACAGACAGAAGCTCATGTGGAAGAATAAGAAGAGGCCTTCTTCGCACCAATTTAAATGGCCATGCCATAGAGTCGCCCTCATAATGCGATCGACCATTTCCATGTTACATAAATCCGTATTGCACGGCCTACTTAGTTTATACAAAGACGGTTTTCACGCCCACTATTATTGTTTCCATAATTAATTTGAGCGGAGACATAGACTCAGAGTAAAGCCTTAAAGCTTTATTGAAAACTTTGCGGCACTTGAGATTTGAACCCACGACGATTCAATTGTTGGTCGAGATCTTCAGCCCACTCAGTCAGTCAGGCGAATGGCCTTGAATAAGGTCTTTTATCTTTCCTACCTTTTTTACTTCAACGAAAATAAAAGCGTTACGGCTGCTTCATTGTTGTAGAATGTTATATACGAAGACAAATCCGTCTTATCTGAAGACATGTTGTAGGGCAGTCTACTGTAAGTGCATACGTTCATTAGCAAACTTTGCATAAGAAGATAAACTGAACTCATTCAAGCCGGTGCAACGTAAGAACAATTATTTTCGAGGAAATTCCGCATAAAGAGTTCTCATCGAAATTAGAAATTTTTTAACGCAAGAATTTCTTCCGCACAAAGACGATGCAGTTTATACACCAGAAAAATATTTCAATTTGCTTAGTGAAAGGAATAAGTTTTTTCAGCAATTACTCCGAACATGCCAAGCTTAGAAGATCGCTACTCGCCGATTGACACAATTTTAGAAACATTTCCGTAGATGGATATTACTTTCTTGAAAATTTTCAAAATCCTCTTGCTGCCACCTACAAACTACGCCGGCTGGTTCGAAAGCTACGCCTTCTATTTTGTTGAAATATGAATATGTCAAGCGTAAAAGCGATTTGTATAGGCGTCAAACGGCTTTACAAATTTCATATTTATTTGTTCTTCGAATATACGAAATACTCTTGATGTGAGAGATTTGTTTAAGTTTACCGTACGACAACGTGAAGAACCACTCACAGCATATATTAAATCCATACTCTGGAATATGTTTAATTTTTCAATTATAGTTTTCTTTCCTTTGTTTTTAATTTTACTTCATGTGTTCTTTGGGTTTCTTAATGATGATGACTCTTACTGCATAACATTAATTGTACAAATATTTCATATTGGTTTACTCATCCGATTACTTTGGGTGTAGAAGGCAAAGACTAAAAAATTAAAAAAATAAAAACGAAAAAAATGCAAATAAAAAGAGAAGGAAATATGTAAGAAAAAAAAAAAAAAAAAAAAAGAAAAAAGGAATTTATCGTGCAAAAATAAATCTTATAAGTTTGCGTGTTATTTTGTGCTTAAGAAGAATTCAATTTTACTTTTTATTCCATTTTTGCTTTCATTCATTCTATGATGTATGGCGTAAAGTGTTTTTTCCACTTGTATTTGTTTTCGTTTTTCGGTTGTTTATCCAACACAACTAGTACTACTGCTACTACTGCTACTACTACTACTACTACTACTACTACTACTATACTATATACCCCTTATTAAGCTCGGAGAAATACGCTACTTTTTTATGTTTTTGTTTTTTCTCGTTTAATTTCTGGCATTGTTTGCGTTCTTTTCAATAAAACTTCTTTTCATTTGTCTCACATAATGACCATAAAGTGTAATTAAAAAGTGTTTTCAAGCCGAGAAAAAATGATTAATTTTCATATTTTCGTCTTCATTCATTAACTCATAACGGAGAATGTGATATTTTGCTTATTTCTCTCTTTTACGTTAACTCCACGCTATGTTTAATTTCATCATATGTATTTTGTATGGATTTGTGTTTTCATTTCCAGTGATTTTAAAAGCAGTTTAATGCATTCACTATATTCAGAATTTTTCGTTTACATATTTCATTTTACGGACAGTTGGTTACTTTCAGTTGTAGCTGTTATGTGATTTTCAGTTAGTTTTCGTATATATTGTATGTGTTTGATGTGTCATATTTACATATATATATATAAAAAAGAAAAATAAAAAAAAAACCAAAGATTAATTATTACTGAAATGAAAAATATAAGAAAATCTCATAGAATATTTTGCAATTTCTTTCAAAATCATAAATAAAGCCGCCCTTGAATTTTGCTTTCATATTTAAACAAAGAAACTAGACAATCCCTTAAATACTCCTTTCTTTCATTATTAAAATTAATTTCTTTATTAAATTAAATTTCTCTTCTCTTTACTTAAACAAATTCTTTTAAATTTCATTTTTAATATAATTTTTTATGATTTCCTTTCATTCATTGAAAATATATTTACCTAAGTAAAATCGTTGAAAATTGAAAAAAAGGAAAAACTCTAAAGGATAAAAATATACAAAACATTCCAATTAGTTATCAAGCTTTTGCTAATTGTCCTTAATCACCACCATCTCGACTAGTGGATATTCATTTCCCCTAGTACCCCTAGAATCATATACGTAAATATATTTATAATTCCGTTAGAAGAGCATATATAAGCGATAAGCGTGAGGGTACGAGTCGATTTATCATTACCTTTCGTATAACGTTCGTCTAGCTGCGCAAAGTCGAAAAAAATGAGATAAAAAAAGTACGTTCACTTAGAAACGGAATCGATCGGCCATTGAGAACCAGCAATGACAAAAACGAGGATGCTGCTATTAAATAACAACAATTGTTATCACAATAGTTCAGATCTCTAACAATTCCGATTTAACATTCGCTGCAAATATGCGGCGGCAATTAAAAGCTTCCTAAGAATGCATGTAACGAATAATGCAACGGGTGAATGTAAAAAGTGCGTTTAGCGCCTTATGTCGACTTTTTTCAAATTTGCTCAAGCTTGAAAGCCTTTGTTCTTCGCAGAGGTGAAACCTATGGATTGGAAGATTGGTAGGCAATTTGATGCTCAGAATTCAAGTCTGAAAGTCTGTCTTTGGCCTGTTCTAGCGACTGTTAAGATCGCGAAAATTGGGATGGAAAGTTAATATTATAGGTATGGTTCTAGTTGGCTATAACTAAACTGTATGTGATCGCAATAGACATCCAGTCATAAAAAATGTACGCAGAAGAAGTTATGATGCAAAGTTAATTTCTCTTGCGTGATTAGCACGAACCTAATGAATCTACTCTATATATGTAGAGGTTTGCGATTGTAGGCATTTTTGTTGCTTTAACGTGTCTTCAGGAATGTTTTGTGCATTACTTTATCCTCTCGCAATGAATGGAAATAAATAAATTTTGTGATCACTTTTTCTGGAAATGCGTATATCTTAATAAAATTTTATTTACATATCTATACATATATATTAGCTATATCCATTAAAGAGAGAAGAAAAATGGAAACACTAACATTAACAAAAAAAAAAAAAAAAGAAGCATTTTTAGAGAATATATTTTTAAAAGTATATAATTTACTTACTTACTTTTTTGTTCTTTGGTTTGCGTGTCCACAATGAATATGACATAATTGTGTTTGTATTTCTTTTATACTTTGCCACCAAAAAACGAAATCTCATGCTATAAATATTATGACATGAAAAAAATTAATGAAACAATAACAAATCGTAACGTAATGCGATATTTTAGGAAAGGATGTCATCGATGCCTGGTTATCTATGAAAAGCATAAAAATGTACTGCAGTATAAAGAAAGTGAGTGCGAAGGTGATAGTATGTATATGCATCAATCGAATCCATCCGCAATGGCGATGCGTAGCGTTTTAAATCAAAAGAACAGTGATCATAGGGGGGGAGCTCATCCCAATTTGAACGGGCATTCAAGATTATCCTCATCGGATCAATACATTATGAGATCCAATGATGATATGAATGATTGTAAGCATTTTTTATTACTACTACATATCTAAATAAAACTCTGAAACAAAAACGAAAAAAAGAAAAATATATATATATATATATATTTTTTTTTATTTTTCTTACATATTCTTATTTGAAAATTTCATTTTATTTACCATTTAATTTATAAAATGTTTGCGTTCGTTTAAGTTTAAGTATTTTCCTTTCGATTATTTAACATTTAATTTACGTTTTCTCGTCTTCAAGATAATGATTTCATTTCATTTCATTTAGTAATTTTTTAATTTCAAAAATCTTCGAAACTCATAAAAACACATCATTTCATTTCGATATTTTATTTATGTATAATTATTATTATTTTCTTCTTTTTTTTTTCTAAAGCAAAAAATACTGCTTTTCTCCTACTATTACGATTATTTTTGTTCATTTTGAGTTTTTTTTTTTCAAATTTTTCAATTTATTTATTAATAAAAGACACCTGAAAAAGGAAAATAATCCTAAAACAACCAATTCTGTAAATAGTTTTATGCATTTCTTTTAAGCTTAACCCATTGAAGCGTTATATATTATTATTATTATGTTTGCATTCATTTTAACAACAACAAAAAAAAAAAAAAGAAAGTCAAGGGTCCTCTTCTTTTCTAATTAAATAATTTATTATTACTCGGTAGAGAGTAAAAAAGCAAAAAGAAAAAGGAAAGAAAAAATCTGAGTGAAATGTTGAAAAACAAAAACACTCAAACGAGAACCATTTTCTAAGCGTAAACGGAAATACTCTCACTTTGAAATGAAAAGAAGAAATTTAAGCAACGTATTAGCGGAATAGCAGATTAACCCGTCCCAACTTTTGTATAATTTTTTTTTTTTTTTTTTCAAACTAAACTTCGAAAAACCAAAGATTCCTCATACAAAGCTAAAAAAGTTTTTTTTTTTTTTTTTTTTTTTTTTTTTTTTTTTTTT
>NW_023998417.1:14744372-14746384 GCF_014805625.2 Glossina fuscipes
TTTTTTTTTTTTTTTTTTTTTTTTTTTTTTTTTTTTTTTAAATTAAAAAAAGGTGAAGAAATATTATTAACAACTTAATAATTATGAAAAGAAATTGTTTGGTATTTATCACCTTTTCAGTTGAATTATTGATCGATTCTTTATAAATATTTAATTATTTTATTGTTTTGATTTTTCAACTGTAAATAATTATTAAAAAAAAAAAAAAAACAAATTTTTGTAAATATTTATATAATTATATGACAAAAAAATAATATAAATTAAAATCAATAAATTCTTGTTTGTTTATATATAAATATATATAATTTTTCTCTATTAATTTTCCATAATTGCAAACTATTATACATATATTTATTTATTTGGTTTTATGTTTGTGTACAATTATTAACGAAATATTATTAAAAATGAATTATTTACTTATTTATCCTTCTTCCTTTTTTTCCTTTTTTTTTTTTTGTCTATTTTGTTTCGTTTTTAATAAATTTCTCAGTTCGTGTTCTACTGTTAATATGTAAAATATATTTATTATTGAATTTAACAAACATCTACAAAGCATATAAAATTATTTTTTTTCTTTTTGAAAAAACGATAATAATTAAAAAATTAAATGTGCTTTTTTTAAATAGTGAATTAAAAGTTTCAATGAAAAAAAAAAAAAAAAAAACCAAAAATTTCTCTTTAAATTCTCATCTGTAAATAGCCATCAATTTAACTTAATATTTATAATAAATTACAACAACAATTAAGTCACTTGCAAACTTAGTTTAACTTAAAGTTTTCTTTTGAATTTTTTGTCCTTTTCTCACATTTTTTCTTTTGTGAAAGCCTTCACGTAATCTGATTTAAGTTTTCCATGGAAAACATTTATCTCTATCTCTCTCTCTCTCTCTCTCTCTCTCTCTCTCTCTCTCTCTCTCTCTTGCTCTATATCTATATATTTTATGTATATATTCATTTTTTATGGTTTAATTACTTATTTGGGTTTTTTGATCTCAATTTTATGTTCATTGCGTTTAAAATGAAATTTTGTTTTTTGGTTTTTCTTTTTTTATAGCGCATTATATATACATATACATATATTTCAATTATTTATTCGCCTTTGGCCATTTTTTGCTTTGTTAATTAAAAATTGAAAGTTATCTTTCTCTCCTCTCAAGTCCGCCACTCTTCACATTTTCACTCTGATTACTGATTTATATGGAATTTTCATACTCACCATCGAACAACGGAGCGAAGCATATTCATTTCCAAGCAACGTTTGCAACAGCAGGACATGTAGGCCAACATACGGGAAAACTAGATTTAGTTATTTTCCGCATTTTTTCTGGACAGACGAAGCTTGAAAGCAATACTGACCAACCTTGAAGAAGACCAAATAGTTCACATTGTTCACAATGAGGAAAAATTTACCTCAGAAATTTATTTAACACTTATGTTTTGTTCGAAACTAGAGTTGATATGTTTTGCAGGAAGATTGGCTGCAAAAGTTGTTGGGTGCCGTATATAAATATATATATATATATATATATATATATATGTGTGTTTTCATTTTGTTGGCTTGTCCAATCTTGATAAAAGCCGAACAATTTCGGTACGGGTATCTTAGCTGGTGGTGGGCATGCAAGATTCGTCCTAAGGACACTGGAATACATCTGCGTTATTCTTTGTATGCACATACATTTTTTACTAGGTTTTCGTGGTTACTTTTGAAAATATTTCTTTTTTTCCGTTTGGTTCATTTTCATATTAATATTATGATTTAACGATAATTTCTCGTTAAAATAATTTCCTTTTCCACACAACTTAATTTACACATTCAATCACATACGTATGCAATTTGTTTGCGTGCGTGCATTTATGTATATATATATATAAATATATATATATATATATATATGTATGTGTATGTACGCGTATTTGCGTATATATTATATAAGATCATTATTGTGATTATTTTTGTTTATTTTATTTTTATATATTGATTATTGATTTTTAATTTTTTTTTTTTTTTT
>NW_023998417.1:14746394-14757097 GCF_014805625.2 Glossina fuscipes
TAATAAAAAAATGCCACATATGAAAATTATCCCACAATCATTTTTTTTTAAACAATACATTGTATAACATTATACTTAGCGGTGTGTATGTGCGCAGATGCACTTTTATATTTCAGTATTCCTTGGCGTAGGCTACAAATCATTTTTCAAATCAAAAAAAAAAAAAAGTATGCGGCGTTATATAAAAACTCTTGACTACATATATTATAGTTTATGTGTAACAAACGTTCATCCATTAATTATACCATTTTTCGATGAGGACATGCGGACGAGGGTCGAAAAGCATTTGTGTACCACAATAAGAGCTGTGTACAAAAGCATTCCCTTAATTAATGGTGATTAAACGCCGTTCTACCGATCCTGGATATGCTTTCGGCTCGACTTAACCCAACCTCTCTGTCTAAACTTGTGTTCATGAATTTTAAATTTTAAAATAAGCGAATCTCTGTTACCATATGAATTAATAACAATGCAGACAAACACAAGCGTACATTTTTACCCTAAACATTAAACAGAATGTTGCGTAATGCTCTCTGGAATGGTGGATTGATGGAATAATGATATTGAGCGACCTATTCGCAAACTTAAGTAAAATTCCAACAATTTTTGTATATACAAGCTCCAAGCCGCTGAAACAATTTTCCGAAAAACGTTTGATTTCCGAAGACAAAATTTGTAATAATTTCACTATTGATATAATGTAATTGAAAGCAACACCAATGATGGTTTTAAAATGTTCATTTTTGAAGTGAAAAGTTAATATGAAGTACTTCGTCTATCCTACCGAATACGATGTTCTAAAAACACAGATCGGAATCGAGGTCGAAGCAAACAGCAAACGAAAGGAACAAAATGACTTTTACATCTATGTACATATGTGTGTCCAATTTCAACTCAAATCTTCCCTTTCTTATCTAGGTTAGCTTAGTTGTTTCTCTTACTCTCATTCTTCAGCTTACTTTGTGAAATCATTTTAACGGTTTATGAATCAAATTTCAAAAAGTTTCACCTCAACTGCAAGAGAGCTGAGTCCAAAATTTCTATTTTCTAATTTTGCTCAACTCTTTTACGGAATCTAAATGGTAAACAAGCCCAATTCACGGCCGATGCTTAAAGAGAGCAAAACAATTTGATTTTTTTCAAAAACGAAGTTAGGAGCTTTTTATAATTTCCCTTTTCAATCGGAAGCGTACTCATTAAAGTTGAATTGCATTCGACAATTCCGCGGCCTGTCAGCTGTTTGTTCATTAATCTTATCACTTAACCATCAGTTGCTTTCATCGACCAGAAACGGGCATTTTATACACCCTGAGCCTTACAGACTTATTCAATAACAGAAGCAATTTTTGAGGATTTAATTTGTTAACCTTTCCCCCCTAAGCCTAATTGACCAACTGATTTGCTTTCTGAAAAGTGCTTTTCTGAAAGCAACCTTAGTTAAAACGAAAGGATGGACAGCGTATAGGATGTATGGAAAGGTTGCTTCTTTTTTAAGATACGGTTTATAAAGGATATAAGCGAACGTTGCGTGCTCTAGTTGGCATTTTAGACAATTAAAAAAATATATGTGAATGCTAGGGAAACTATCGTGTCAACTGATAGCATCGAAAAGAAGAAAAAAATTGATGCATCTGGTTAAGTGTGTAACTTTTCGTTCAGCAAGAGCGCGTAACGCGTAAATTGCTCTTGATTAGAGATAATATAATAAAACTATTAAACACTTAATAGGACGATGACCAGCGCAATTGATATTTCTTTTACTCGTGTCTATAGTGGACATATGCTATTACATAAAAAAATTGTTGATTTCCATTGAAATAATTAAATAATAAAATTTAGGTATGCGCACATACGCATATGGCATATGTCATATGTCATATATGTATATGAATGTATGTTTATATGTATGGATGTATATATGTATTTATTACATATATGGATGTCGTAAATAGATTGTGGGATAATTTAATTTTAACATATGTTTTAATTTGATTTCATTCTATATTCTGTTTTTCTTCGCTTATTTGTAAATCATTTAAATCTAAAAATATAATGAAAGACGAACAACAACATATAAAAAATAAGACATTATATAAATTAACAAGTATTACCCGAGTTTTCAGCAAGTTCTTTGTTATGTAGCAAAGCGACAACATACCAGGCGTTAAAAGAAAAAAGGAAAAACAAATAAGAAAAGAAAAGTTGTCGTGTTGTGTAAATGCAACAACGCTCACAATTTTTATGTAGACATTTAATCAAATTTAAGAATAG
Source organism: Glossina fuscipes (assembly GCF_014805625.2). Taxonomy (NCBI): domain Eukaryota; kingdom Metazoa; phylum Arthropoda; class Insecta; order Diptera; family Glossinidae; genus Glossina; species Glossina fuscipes. The sequence continues at coordinate 14,748,666 of NW_023998417.1, forward strand.
TTTAATTAAAATGCTTAAATAATATCTGTGTGTGCGGAGAACGTAATAGTCTATCTTTTATGCATATTGCGTTATAGTGCGAGTGCAGACAAATTAGTATACGAAGAAGATAGACTGGCACATACAAAAACGTACATCTGGGTGAAGCGGAATGCCTTCTCTTCACTTTATACAAATCCTAAAATAAATTTAGAGCCTTCGTACCGCATGAATCAAATCAAACCAAACCCATATACGTGTATGTTTGGCTGTATGAAAAAAAACTCTGCATAATATGGCATTTCGTGCATATACACATACACTTACACAAAAATAAAGCATTATTTTAGTTAGGGAAGCAGCTGTATGAGCTGCAATAAAATATAAAAATTACACAAACAAATATTGCACAACAGGAGAAAAAAAGAAATATTTGCAAGAACGAAGATACGTAAAGCCAGCCATAATTGGTCGATATGTGTATATAAACATACGCAGGCTATTCATTCCCCCTTCACCCGTATAAGAATAAAACAGACGACTTGATAGAGCTGTCATTACCTTCGTAATACAAACAATGATATATCTTAAGCACTTAACGGACACATTTCAAACATGTTTTCAAAAATCTTTTACGCTCCCAGATATCGGAAGTATATATATAAAACTTAGATTTGATCAAAGTAATGAACTATTAGATTTTTATTTCGAGTTTTGTTTTCTCCAATTAGTTCAAAAATTTATAATAATATAACAATAATATATAGCTTTGTTCGATGAACAATTAGTTTTTTACTGTAGAAAAAGCCAAGATTCATCTAAAGACGTAGAGTATAGTATATAGTTTTCTTAGTTTCTTGTCACTAAATACATGGCAAGGCAAGGCATTGACGTTAGATGATCGAGAGCCCGAACTTTATATCTATTTCATATTCATTCAGTTCATCCTCTTCCATGGTGGTATAAGAAATCGCTTCAATCGTTTCCCACAAAATAACATTTTTCACTTTAAATAGCATTCATTTTCTTATTTCCATAACCCAAAATTATTGCCAAATCAAATGATTTTTAGTACCTTTCCCTAGTACTTGTGAGACTTCTTCTTCTTTTTGTGCCGATGTGCAGGAAAGTTATAAAACAATTTCTAGCGAATATAGTAATCGTAGTAGGATTCCAAGCCTTTCGATTCTTGTGAAAGTCTAATCAATCTGTAACCATTTGCTTTTAAAGCCTAGATGTGTTAGATATTCGAACGAACTTCGCGAAACCTTAATGTCATGTAATGGAGCTCCACAACAATTTCACATTACATAGCGTGTAGTCAAATATCGATTTACGCTGGACCGTGTACTATAGCTATTACGCTTAACATGTTACGTTTACAGTACCGTTACGTTTCTTTTACACGACGCGAAATATTATTTGAACTGTGAAGGTTATTTTTGAAGAAGAAATAAGAGGGAAGCAAACAGTGGGTATCAAAGGATTCGGACTACGTTAATCAAATAGTAGAAATGGACACAGCCGCGTACATGAATACATGTTCATTTAAGTCTATTTATCATTAAAGAATATTTGCTAAAGAGAAGATTGCAAGGCTGCATTACCGTTAAAGAAAAATAATTAAATAAATAAATAAATAAATAAATAAATAAATAAAAGAACGAAGCTAGAAATGTTATGTGAAAATTGTCGGATTATTTTTATGATCGTTTTGTTGATTTTAACTTAAACGACAAATTGAATAAAAGTTGAATAAGGCATCCGTCAGCCTACAAATGGCACAAGAAACTTAATACACTGTCAACTAACTCTTTGACAAAAAATAATATAAAAATGAAATGTACCGTTGCGTATATATATTTTAGTTTACATGCATTTGTATGTTTATTTTCGTGAAACTTCAGTATGTGCTCAATTAATGTTAAATAAACTTTGACTTTTGATGACATTCTGTGTATTATGTCAACCAGTCAACAGGGTATGTACAATAGCGCATTTTAGTGTATGTGTAAGTGTGGGGGTCCATACATTAAATTAAGTTATAATTATCAAGAGCGCACTTTTTACTTTGCCATAACCCCTCCCTCTCTGCCTCTCTGTCTCACTCTCTTATGCTGGCATACGGCTGAGCAACATCCATATCAACGCGTTTACGTATTCCGCACAACAAATTGTTGCAGCAGCACAAAAAAAAAAAAAGAAGAAAAAAAAACAACAAAACAAAAAACAAGGAGAAAGAAGCCCTAAATGCTTTTGGTATTTTTCTTGCTTTTGTTTCCCTTTCAAGTGGGCGGTCATTTTAGTTTTGTAAGTGAATTTTCGCTTTACACAAAACACAAGCAACGATAAAAAAAGAAGCAAAAATTGACTTAAATTGAATAAATTTTAAAGCAATTTTCCAAATTAGTCTTATGTTCTTTTCACAATCACATCGCAGCAGCTCCTTTGCCTGACTCTAACTCGTGGTGCCAGGGAGTTTCGTATATATAAATTTTATATGTAGGCGTTCATATACACTCTTGCTCAATACTTAACTATGCACTTATGACAGTCAGTCATTAATCATTTAGCAGGATTTACTAGTTGAGTGCTAGTAGAGCAACTTTATAGTAACAGCAGCCAGATAAGCTTATTATTAGTACTAGCTGCCTTCCTAACTGTTTACTGATACATATCTACCTATTAATCACCTGTATCCACAATAACAACAGGAATGATAATAACAATAATAATAATAATAATAATAATAATAATAATAATACCAACCATGCACAAGCAGTCTTTAAATAATACATTATGAGGTAATTAGCAAAAACACAAGCGTATAATGCTTCTATATATTTACACATAAATTAATTTAATAATCTCGGCATATATATATGCATAAAGTGAGCTTAAAGGAACTCCGTAAAAAAGCAAACAAAAAAAAGAAAGCAAAAAAAGAAAAATCGTTTTAAATAAAACAAAGATTTAATGGATTAATGTATTTAGTAAATGAATTCATTAAAGCAGGTGCCGGACAAGAGATTCTGACAATTTTTTACATGGGCGATATAATATTGAAAATGGTATTCTATTAATTGTTATTGTTGTTGTATGTTTGTTTGGTTAATTAATTTAAAACAATTACGTTAATTATGGAAGATTGTTTCGTGTCTTAGGAAACCGTAAAAAGCTATTCACAACTCTCAACTTGTAGATTGATATATAGAAGCCAATGAAAGAATACTTTTCCAATTTAACATGACTTATAACAAAACACTTTCTTATCATGAGGTCGTTTCTCTTCTTTTCTCTTTTGCACTTTACTACTCTGATGCATTTTTCTTAAATTTCTCGTTTTCCTGAACATCCTGCAGTAGTTACTATAGTAGTTCTATATTTATACATATATATATATACATATCAATATTGTAGGTGTCCAATTTTGCAAGGAATATTGGAATACCTTAGTTGGACAAGCTTGCTTTCTTGGATGTGTGATAAGCGGGATGTGCGTGTGGTTAATAAAAATTCGATTCGATACCGATAATTGTTTTTTATTTTCGGAATTGATTACATTTTGTACTCTCAACATGTTCGCGAGCTCTAAGTAGAGTCATTTCCAATAGAAAATATTTAATAGCGAGTGTATGCCTCATTTCGTATTAAAGTGATTTTGTTCATAACCATTTTTTTACTACCCCGTTTTTCGTGAAGCATGTTCCTGCTTTTCCGGCTCTTGTAAATAATGTGATCGATTGAATGATGAGAATAAGAAAAGAAGATTTAGCAAATTGTATGTTGTTACAGCTTAATGGTGAACACTCGTGATTAAGATTTTCTCATAAGTGAGTGTAGCTTTCGGATTAAGTCTGTAAAATATATAAAAAAATGCAATTCCGTTTTCACAGCAAGTGCTTTCGAGTTTTTAGGACAATTTTCTTTTAACGAATGCTATGCTTTTAAGCTTTTCATATGAATTCTTATTTCCCTGCATATGTATATGTATATGTATATGTATATGAATATATGTAAGCATAAAAGTCCCGGTTGGTTAAAATGTAGTTTAAGTGTTCACCTCCAAATTGAAACATTTATATATGCATATGTGCGTGTATACGATATACATGCATTCACCTGCTCATTTACTTGAGCACCTAAGCATATAAGTTGTTGTGAAAAAAACTTCGTTTGTAAGGATGTTTTAGAAATTTTTAAAATGAAATTAAAAGTATTTTAGAAAAGTCGTACACAGAAGAGGAAATTTAAAAAATTAAAGAAATCTTTAAATTCAATTGCGATATAATTCCATTTTCTATGAGCTTCGCTGAAAAGCGTAAGGAGAAGAGGAACAACAAGTAAAAAAAAAAAGTAGGAGGAGCAGGACATTCTGGGGTGTGCAACACAATAATAATCATAATAATCTGTACATTAGCATAATTTCATTTCGCATAACTGCAAGCTGCCCCCATCCCCTTGGCGCCTTATCCGTTCTTACCGCAATTTGTGCGTCCTCCACTTCAATCCACTTCAAGTATTTTTAATATAAAAGAAAAGCTCTGATATAACATGACATGGTTTATGCTTTTAAAGAATTTATATTATTATCATTTTCAACAACAACAACAACAACAACAACAATAACAACAATAATAATAATGACAGGAATAACGGCAACAACAACCACCACTACCACTACCACTACCACCACTACGACCACCACCATTACCACCATCACCACCACTAAAAAGAATGAAGAAAATCTTGTCTATTATGTAATAAAATAATGACATTTTATGCTTTGTTTCTTTGTTTGTTCATACATAAACCAGGTCATAGCCATTCATACACTTTTTACATACATATATGCAGACTCTCGTGCATAGATAACATACTTAGCTCTTAACAAAAAATTCAAATAACTTTAAACAAGTCAATTACCTCTAATTTTTTTCTTCTTCGTTTCTTTCTGAATTTTTATGAATATATCAAAGTTTCTTGCAAGCAGAGTGACAGGATAAACCCTTTATTTCTTCTATTGAATGAAGTCTACATACATATATAATATATATGATGCATATATGTGCGCACATATATGCATGAAGCTTGCGAGCGAACCGGGTATTATAGACACAAGTAGAAGGAACAATAACAAGTTATATTTATTTTGTATAAAGCATTTTCAATAAAAAATGAAAAACTCTCTCAAACCAAGCCAAAGAGTTTAAAAACTGGGGAAAGAAATAAATGTTAAGTAAACTCTTAAATGAAAAGAAATTTGTTATGAAAAGCAGAACAAGCAGAAGCCAGTTTGAAAACGAAGGCACTTAGTTCTTAAGGCAAGCATAGCACCACCAAGTAGGATTTTAAGATAGTGACATGAGGACGATAATAAGAGTAAAGCGAAAAAAGAAGTCAAGCTTCAACAAAATAATAATTAATTAAAATTAAAATAAGAGAGGCAACAAAATGTGCTTTAATTAATGTACACAAACACATGAGAGAAATCTTCCTCTTATTCCTTTTTTATGAGGATAAAAATCGGAATATATTTTTAAATCCTTCATGTTTGCTTTTGTTGCTGCGGCCATATAGGAAGCTAGAATATCTCTTCTTTTTTTTTTTTTTTTTTTTTTTCCTTACCGTATCAATTGTTGTTGTTGTACATCCAGCATGCGAAGGTGCTTTCATATTCATGCACAGGCATAGCCGACGCATTGTTATTCCAATTACAGCAACCAAAATACGCAGCCAGAAATCTTCTCATGTAATTTCAGATCAGCATAAAAATATGCTTTACATCTAATTATGTCAATGGATGATCCATCCATTGATGTGTGGCTTACAGTTTAAAAAATTGAAAGAAAAAACTGAAACGTGGCATATGTATTTTTAAAGGATGGTCACGGGGTTAGTTGGAAAATTAGCACAATCCTGCAACAGGCACGTACGTAACTGGCAATAAACAGCAATTTAAAATCTGTGTCAGATGCTGGTACAAAACTTGATATAGACACTGATGTATATCAAGATTATCTGAAGGGTCACAGCGGAAAGGAAGGGGTATTTCTTTTTTGCCGTGGTTTGCATAGGGATGGCATTGCTTTGCCCCAAGGCAGTTATAACTTTCTTATTTGGTCATCCATTGGGTATCCGATGGTCGCAATAGCACGAACTAGTGTTCGGGAAATAGTCACTAGAATGAATAATATTCAAATGAAATAAATATTCATACATTCTAAACGAATTTATTTCCAATCTTACGTCCGTCTTCTTGATCCAAATTTGACAAATAAAACCTGGTTTATGCATACACCTTTAATATATCTTTTAAAACCACGTGATGCACGTCGTTATTGGTATTGGTCATCAATGGACGAACGGAAGGGTGATTCAACACTTAGCGAACTAACATTGATCAAAAGTCCATACTTCCTTGAGAATCGCACTTTGGCGTATTTGCACTTTTGCATATTAAGCTCACTTTAAAGTGAATAGAAATTTTGTTGAAAGCGCTTTCGCTTTTTTTCGCTGACTTCTTTTGGCTTGTTATTGGGAAAAAATAATTGCAAGTGATTTCCAATTGTTGCGGGAAAAACGCAATGAAAAAAAGTTTCTATTCAACTCGCTTCCATAATAACACACTTTCATGTAGAGTATTAGTAATTGCTAAAGTTTATGCCCAACCAGTTGCTCGAATTTCTTGCGGTGTGAGTAAAAATTTATGCACAACATGGGCTCTTTCGAATTCGAATGTCAAGAATATCTATCTGACCGAGTTTGAGTTAACGAGAATATCGTATCGAACATCTATCTATGCGAAGACACGTACGTATATATGTGCGCATGTAACGAGGGACAAACAAACGAAAGATACGAACAATATAGCGTAGCAATCATTGATTTATATGATTGTTTGTGCGTAAATGTCTGACTGTCAGATATTTGATTAGAGCTGCTCCTCATCATTTGGTTGCCTTCGGTTTCACGTAAGAAGCGACCTTACGATGGAGTTGTAAGTTTTTAGCAATTTTTCTTCAGTTTTGCAAAGTAAAACAAAATTATTTTGATATTTTATTTTATTTAGTTATGTCTTAAAAGATTTTTGTGTGTTTTTTTTTTTTTTTTTTTTTTTTTTTTTTTTTTTTTTTTTTTTTTTAGTTTATATTTATGTGTGACATTTAAAGTCAAACAAATTGAGACGGGTTAAATTTGCTTCCCCTACCACACCATAAAATAAAAAAAACAATAAGATAATAATCGTAATGAATAACAAAAATCATAAAGTAAAAGATTATCTTAAATGCCTAAAACACACACACGCACACACAAACACACATACACATTGAAAATTGAACACTTTTTTTCTTAATTTTCTAGCAACAAATAGACAAAAATGTTGATTTCTAACCTAAAAAATTTTTGTGTTAGAAATTTTCATCTGCATACATACACATGCATAAATATTATTACACTCATAACAAACCAAGCATAATGAGTACATATACATATGTAAACATCTATATATATATATATGTACAATTGTATCAAAATCATAGTTTGTTAAGACCAGAGAAAACAAGAATTGCTTTTAACATCTAACAACATTCAATAGAGTGCATAAGGTGGAAAAAGGATGTAAGATTAAACTAAAAAAAAAAAGAAGAGAAATCTCACTGCTTATCTTATTGATGATGACGATAAGAGGCAGTAGTTGCAGCAGTAGTTACAGCAGCAGTAATAAGAACAACGGCAACAACAGTAACAACAATATGAACAACGACAACAATAATGGCAATGGCAACTAAACACGGCGTTAAACAATAACATAAACTTTCATTATTTTATTATTATTGTTGCTGTGCAACGAATTCCTAAACGAAATACGAGAGTGCAGAGCAGTGAAAAGCAATATAAAGTTTTCCCGCATATCTCTAAACTTGTGCATAGTTCACACAACAAAATTTCGTTGTTTATATCGGTTTGTATATACTAATGTGCACACATTTAAACACACAAACACGCGCGCGCTTGTTTATATATATATGTATATATATATATATATACGGGCACTGAAATGTGTTACACTTCTATACATTACAATTACATGTACGTATGAACTGTAACCGAAATTGCAACTGCAATTGCAACGACATATACACATACATACATACATACATACATACATACATACATACATACATACACATATACACATTTGTTAAACATAGTTGTGAATGTGTCCTCTTTATTTGTTTGGCTGTGTGTGCTCGCGTTTTTGTCTATTTTTATTTTATCTGTTCTTTTTTATACATTTATACGTAAATACATATATTTTTATATTATTGCCACCACCGCAAATTTATTTTTCTTGTTCATGTTTGTTTTTGCGAAGCGCATTCACTACACAATTGCAATCGCCACGGAGCAATACACAAATACATCCAAATATACATATATATATATAT
>NW_023998417.1:14757107-14770309 GCF_014805625.2 Glossina fuscipes
ACACACACACACACACACACACACACACACACACACACACACACACAACATTAAAGAAACTACATCCATATAACCATACGTACGTACATAGGTTCACGTATTCATACAAAGATGCATAAAAGTTGAAAATAAAATAAGAAGAAAATGATAACATTTGCACGTTCATATTGTGTGCGCAAATATAATTTTTCGTCATATTTTTGATATGTTTGCGGCTTTCTACGTTTTATATGCACACACACATATATATTTATGCATATATATATATTATATGCATATATATAAACATTGTGGATAACTTTAGTACAAAAAAAAAAAAAAAAAAGAAAAAAAAATCAACTTTTAAAGATTAAACTGCACAATGATTTAATGTTTTAAAACTCGTATTCAAAAAGAAATGAGAAAACTTTCGTTCATGTTACGGCTTATCTTGGATATGCACCGTCACGATCCTAAATATTTTATTTATTAAATCAAACACATTTATTGATTATTATTGTACCCAGGATAAAAGAAGAAGGGGCACAAGACATGTTATTAGAGCACTGCTTTTCTAACATTTAAAAATGTGCTTCAGCCATGTGTGTGCTGTAAAGTGCAGATTTTCTTGATCTCACCCAGTCTTTCCGAAAATATATATATAAAAATGTGTATAAAAATGTAGCTAACGATCTTTTCCATGTTTTGTGATTGAAAAACGAAGAAGAAAAATCTCACTGCGGCTGCTTTTCGCCCCATCGCGATAAATTAAACGTACACCAGGGCGATGATGCCAAGCTTTGAACTTTTACAACTCTTTTTAGCGAAAAGATAATAATGAAGGGAACGACATTATCGTAATGCAACTTTCCCGGGAATGTTTAACGGGCTGGAAAGTACGAGTATATCGCACTGATTGGGTTTCAGATGGTTTCTCATCTCAACTTGCTCAAGTTTGTGAGCGGGAACAGTTTCTCTTCCAGCATTTCCCAACTAAATCGCTTCCATCTTCGCGAATCGTTCGAAACGTGTTTGAATTTTACTTTGCAATGAAAATGTTCTAACTAGTTAAGTACTCTGACTTTAATTAATTTGTTCTGTCCATATTTTAAAACTGACAGACTATGAAATATCGGATTTCATTCTTGTTAAACAAAGTGCTTCCTTCCATTTCAAAAGAGGCTCACTTTCAGAAAACGTATGTTTTATTTATGAGTTTGCTTCTTTTTGTCTTTTTGCTTCAAAAAGATAGATGTACAAGGGTGAGAGAGACAGAGAGGGAGGCAGAGAGAGAACATTTATGGTTGGAAAGCTTACGCACAAATTTTTTCATTTTATTTTAATAAAAGTGCAAATTTTATATTAATGTCAGTTTTTTTTTTTTTTAAGCATATCAAAGACAGACAGACTTTAAGGCTTCTCTTATGCAATGAATTTTTGATAAATTCAATGAAAAATTCAAAGCTGAAATGAATGCATTGTGAGCACGCAAACAACATGTACATCTACGTGGAACTCATTTATCGGGGCATATTAATATTTTCAATCTGGTTGTAACACACAACGCCCTGATTGGGGTAGGAGCTAAAGCGGCCGTACATTGGTCTTGCATTAGAGAACTCATAATAAAAAACACAAACTCAAGGAAATGGATGTAAAGCGTCCACAGTGAATAAAAACTTGACATTTTTGGAGAAAAAGCGGAGAACTTTCAAGTATTTGCCTCGCTAACCATTTCACTGCTACAATAGGCATCGTCGTCCGTAAGACAAGTGTAGAATAAGTTCATTTAATGCCCTTACCACCCATACCACCTCACAAGGGCTAACTATGATTCTCTCCCTTCAACCGGAACGTGTTCAAAATTCGGCTACCAGGGAGAACACCTTGGTTAGTTGTTTTTTTATAACCCATCTACACTTTAACTGCTATTATTGTTATTATTATTCTGTTCGTGTGCCATAAAATTTAATCCAGTTCAATTAATTTCGAAAAAACATACTTTGACTGCCATATACATATCCTGTTTTCCATATGCGTATTAACCTAATTTAAAAAAAAAAAAAAAAAACAAAAAAAAGGAATTAATAATAATAGTGATTAAATAAAATGTAGAAAATAAAGTGAAAAGAAAGAAAAACTAAATATCTCCTGGATACTATAATAATAATAGTAATAATAATAAACCATAAAAGTTTAAAGGATTTGCGAAATAATAACTTTTTTGCATGATAAACCAAGCAGACGGGCGACAGTTAAGTGCTCCATATTTCGAATAGAAAGCAAAATCAGATACAAATTAAATGCATTGTGTAAATAGAAAAGAAGTTTTTTCTTATTAAGCACTAATTGCTTGCTTTCACTCAACATTATTGTGTACACACGGAACACATAATAGAATTTCCCACAAGCATAAAGACTTTCGAGACGAAATTTCGAAAAGTGAAGACTCTTGTACATAAAAAAAACATCTCGGTCGAATCCCGTCCATCAGATCCCATCAGCATTGTATGCGCGAAGCCCTTTGACGGAAAATGCAGGTCCATGTTCGAAAAACGAAACCTCGCTCAAGTCTTTTTAGAACACGATTCCCGCCATTTCTTGAATATATTCGTTAATGCAGTTTCCACCTCGAGTGATACAATCAGTCAAAAACTTTCCCGATATTTCGATGTCATTTTTAGAGAACGACCTTCGGTTTGCGTAATGATCTCAGCAGTTGGCTTTTCTCCCTTAGATCATATCTTGCATATCTTGCGTTGTTGGTCCATAGCGAGTAAATGCGTCATCCGTTTCTAAAGCACTTTTCCGGACTGGCCCCACTGTCATGCAATATAATAAATGTTATGTCTTTTGCCAGCCTCTGTCTCTTGCGAGTTAATTTTTTAACTATCGAAACTGACTTCCAAATTATGATGAGAAACAACACTTTGAGCCAAGTTCCGCCTTCTTACCAAGCATGTCAGATCGCGGGTGTCATATTGGTGCCGGGCCAGTAAATAAACAGATGTACACATACATATATACACCTCGTCGATTCGCTCATCAACGTCTTACAAACGTTTGACGGACCAAATCTATCCCCTGTAGTGATAGCCTATATAGCAAAGCACAACTAATCGAAATTATTATTATATATAAAAATTCATTGAAATATTTTTTTTGTCTGTGAATTACAAACTTTCACGTTGTCACAATAAAAGATCTCAACATAGAGATAAGCTTTTAAATATTCATGTACGTAGAGAGTTGAACATGCAAAATACATTTATATATGTGTGTGCTCTGGGTTAAAAACTAAGTTAAAATACAAGTTTTTCTATTGCCTGCTTTACTAAAGAAATCGATAATAAGAGAGAAACCACATGAACTGAACGAACAAATAATAAACTTTGAATACTTGTAGTTTTACAATAAATCGAAAACTATAGTCATAACCTAAGTTGATACTACTGCTGCTGTTATTATTATTGTGGTTGATTTTCTTTTTCTTTTTTTTTTTTTTTTTTGTTATTTATTTAGGGGTTAGAGTTTACCTAAACGGAGAGACAGAGTGATAATGGTGGTAGTTTTTATGCACATAAATTAATAATGAAAATATTGGGGTGTATTATAACATTATTTTAAAATTGTTCTCGCTATTGTTGTTGTCATCGCTATTACTATTATTATTGTTATTATTATTATTATTATTATTATTATTATTATTATTATCAATCTCGCTGCTGTTGCTGATGTTATTGTCCTTAATGCTGCTGTTGGCGCCGCCATTGTCATCATCAATGTAAGGTTACATGTTAAATTTAATATTTCCCAAAATAGCAAAAAGAAAAATAAAAAAGAGGACAACATTTTTCCCCTAGCTTTTTATTTCCCATCATATCCATAGCCAATATTTGACTGGTATGCGAACTCTACAATTTATTAAACTTCTTTATCATACTTAATTCAAATACTATGCAGGGATCCTTAAACTGTTGTAACAAGTTTGCCCGTCAGATCGGGTGACTGACGTATGTCATAAGCATCAATCAAAAAAAAAAGAATTGGACGGGTTTTCCAAGCGTAGAGTACAACTTGCATCTAATTCACAGAATATTTTCTTACTAACCATGCCTTGTTACTTTTCGTCACGCTAAAGTGCACGCATTATTAAGTTTTGACTAAAAATCAAATGTTACTCAGAGATTCGTTGGCGCTTTGCCTTAGATTTTCATTGATAAATACAATCTAACGAAAGCTATACGCTATACGTATTCGGGCATCGGGTTCTTTATTTTCTTCGAATTTTATAACCCGAAGGCAAAAGATGGAGCCGAGTAATCCTTGTACTATTTTCCTATTATGTATTTCACCTGCTCCAACACCTTTGCAGTTTATTCTTATCTTACACGAATTAAGCTTTAGCAGCTGAAGTGCTCTCGCAGATACGGTCTCTGCCGTACGCAGTTTTCTTTTCTTTTTGCTTCTATTTTCAATTAGAAAGAGCCTTCACAACGCGTACACGATTAGCGCACATCAAGTACACGAATATATCCTCGCAAACGTTTTCATGGATTATGCAATTAAATTAAAAATTTTTTTTAAAAATATCATGCACTCGTTTGGTTTCTCTTTTTTTTTTAAATGCAGCACAACTACTCGGCGTATAGAAGTCAGCAATTAATAATAATGCGCTGAACACCGTGTTTTGTTTGAACATTATATTCACTAATTTCTATGTAAATATATTTTATTTTGGTTTTGTTTTTTATTTTTTATTTATTTATTTTTATTTATTTTTGTCTATATACCCGTTTTGATTACTACATGTTTTTTACATATATATATATATACATACGATATATTTATTTATTTATATAAATGAATATATGTTTTATACACAAGCAAAAACCAACAAACTCATAACCACACTTTGTAAATAACTTCCAACGACATATCCATAAAAATCGAAATAGGAAAACATATGAATTTTCTTTGTAAAATAATTTCTATGTAAGCATTTTTATTGTTTATTTTTTATTTTTCGTAAGAGTAAGCAGAAAAAAGAAAAGTTATTTTCTTCCCACTTCTTAATTTTTTTTTATTTATTTTTCTTCTTTTTTATCTACTTATGGTTTTGTCATTTTCATGTAAAATAAATTATCAACTTTACTTTCTTCTTTTTTATAATTAAATATTATATAATTATTACGTAATTATCATCATTATTTTTAACTGTTAGAATGATGACTTGTGCATCAGTTCGGTTTTTGCTCTTCTATCCTCTATTCAGTTCTGCTCAACTGCTTTCTTTTCCCCTTTTCTTTATATCCATTTGTCATTCAATTGGGTTTTCTTTTGTTAAACTTTATAAGATAAGCAAACTAAAAAAAGAAACAAAGAAGAACATTAAATGAGTGGAAGTGGACTGCTTTGCCTTCTATAGCAAAACGAAGCGTTCTCATACGAAGCATACGATGATTTTTCCCGAATTAAATAGAAATTTGCTTTGGCCGATAATTGATACAAACATTTAAACGCTCGTCTATCAAGTGGACTGACTTTTGTCGTCTGCAGTTACTTTCAGATAATAGTTTTGTCTTACGGTAAACGCTTATGTCTACTGTCCGCTGAGGCGTTTATTTCTGATTCAAGAAGAAGGTGCTTTGCTTGAAATTTGCTAAAACTTGTTTGCGTGCATCGAAAATTCATTATATTAACAACAGGATATAATAACAAAGGAACAAAGAGATTTGCAAGCATATATAATTTTAGTTAGATTGATAGATGGAATCCATTAAGACATCTCGGTCTGTTTTCTTAACAACACCTCTATGACCTAAATCGGATCAACGATTATCGATTACATAGATGTATCACAATATACTTTGAATAGTAAGTAATCTTATACGATTACCGCAGATCGCAGGCAGTTGTTAGGATGAAAATCACGTACACACACGTATTCAAAAGGTATGCGATATAAACGATATAAAGCGTTTATGAGTGAACGGTCTTGCAATCCGATATCGTAGATATCAGCTAGGGGGCTAGGAATTAAAGTATTCGCATTATTTGCTTTTTGCATTTTTACTTTCGCTTTGCTGTTTCGTTACTCATACGTCTCGGTGCACGATCAAACATTAAATTGACACTGTTGAGCTCACAAATGTTTTGCGAGCGTATCGCTCAAGGGACGACAAGGAACGAAGGCTTTTCGTCGGACTAACATACAGCTTCATATAGAATAAAAATTTGCAAAAATATCTCTGAACAAGAACTCATTTAATGTTTCTCTAAACGACTTATCAAAATTATATCCTTCTTCTCTTTCTTTCCCTATAATTTGATATTTGCCACATGTGTTTTGTTTTTGTAAATATATATTGAAAGATTGTGTAAAATAGAAAAAAAAGGCAGAAACACTGTTTATAAACTACAATTATTTTAATGTTTTCTTTTAAAATTATTCTTCTCCTGCTCCAAAAAAAAAAAAAAATTACAAAATTTATTGAAAAAAACAACTGCGCTTTTTTATATTCACTTTGGTTCTCCACTAATTTATAAAACTAAAATTTATCCATATTTTTTACATGTGATAAATAAAACAAATAGAACTTTTAAATGTTAAAGTTTAAAAAATTTTGTACAAAAAAGCAAAAAAAAAAAAAAACAATGATTATGAAACTAGATAAAAATTCAAGTAGAAAAAAGCGAAAAAAACAAGAAGAAAAAGAAAAAAGAAACAGTGAAGAGCGCTTTATAAACGTATTGTTTTAAGGTTATAAGGCTCCTCTATCTGTCATATGTGTTTTTCTCTTCTGTTTTATAATAATTAATATTGTCAATATAAAAAACACGAAATGTTGGGATGGGCTGCCCGGTGACCGCTAGTATTGTATTAAAAAATTATCTCATTTATTAATTAATTCAACATTATTGTTATTATTATTACAATTATTATTATATTATTATTATTTGTTTTTAGTTTTTTATACTTATTACAAATTCTTATTTTTGCGTTGTTCTACTGTTGTTGTGGTTGTTAGTTTTGAAAATTACTTTTATTGCAAAGTAAAAAAAAATTAAGTGAAAAACTCAACAATTTCTGTTTAATTCTATTGCTATTGTTATTCTAATTTAATCATTATTATAAATGCTGTTCGAATTGTTTTTTTATTGTTGTTACATATATATAAATATATATATATATATATATATATTTATATATATATATATATTATACCGGATTCTGCGAAATTTTGTGTGTTTGCTTTATTTATGCTCCCAGATTTTGTAGTTGTTTTGTAATTAAATTTAAATAATTTTATATTGATTGTGATTATAAAAAAAAATAAATAAATAAATAAAAATAAAAAAAGCAAACTCCTTCTCTTTACACTTTGTTATACTCCTTAAATTGTTACTATTATTGTTATTGTTGTTGTGTTGTTGCTGTTATTGTCGTTACTGTTGTTGTTACTGCATTTGTGCGTGAATTTCTATATTTCTGTGTGTCTTTGGGTGTGTATGTGTGTATATGTGTATGTATGCAAATGCTAGTGTTGCTTTTTGTTTGCTAATACAAATATAAATATTAAGCTTAAATATTTTTGTTGTTGTTCTTGCTGTTGTCGCTATTGTGTTTTGCTATTATTGTAGTTTGTTTAGTTTTTTTTCTAGTTCTTTATTTTTTCCAGGGTCTTATTTTTCTGCTTTTTACTTGAGAAGAACTTTCATTTAAATTACGAACAACAGCAACAACAAATTTCAATTATATGTATATATGTATGCATGTGTGTACAAAATGAATGTTTGTATAAACATATATGTGTGCTTTATATATGTGTTCATATAAACTTATATATATACATATATATATATATATATATATATATTTGTATATTTTATTTTGATTGAAATGTAGTTTTGCTTTTGAGATTTCCGAAACTACTCCTCATGCACACGATTATGTACATATAAACGGAAAATGTGAGAAAGAGAGCGAAAGAGAGAAAGGAAGAAGAAAAAGCCATCTAACCATCCATTACATGAACATAACTGAATATGTATATACATATGTATTAACATTTGTATATATATTATTTTATTTAAAATCAACTATTGCATACCTGTGTGCTGTTGTTGTTGCTGCTGCTCTGTTCGCTTATTTCAGATCAACCAACATTCCAGGCATTCATTCATTCATTCATACATTCATTCAGGCAGCGAGTGCGCTCTTTTATCGAGCCACATATATATATATAACTAGTCATTTATACGGGCTCTACACGTTTGATATTTCATTCCAATAGCACCTTCACCACCGTCCCCTCCCTCGTCCCCCATTTGCCATCACCCATCTCTTGCCTTCGACCACCCATCAACTCTCTGTACGTTCACATCCTTTTAGTTAAGTGTAACTTTGTGTTGCTTTTAACCTTTTTAAAAGATGCCTGCCTGCCTGCCTGTGTTTTTATGTTTTATTAGAAAAACATTTTATTGTAATAATTTCGTCTTTCTTTACTTTTTTGTACTCATTTTAATATTCCATCACAAAAAGTACATACAAAGCGTATAAAGTATGACTAATGTGTGCAAAGTACTTATAGTTCTTCTCCTCTCTAATATTAATACTTCTGCAGGATCATGTTACACTTTTCCTACATTAAGTTTATATATATATATAATACAACTTTGAAGGTCTTCAAGCAATTTCATTTATATTTCACGATTCGAGCTCATTAAAATTCATGAAAGATATTCTCTTAAATCAGACCCCTTATTATTGCATAATTTAAGACTGTTATTTTCCTTTCCCCATAGCCCCATATTCCAACGAAAATTCGAATATTAAGCCCCTTTAATAGGACTCTTCCAATCGAGCTAAACACATTCGATTCCAATCAACTTTGTTTGTTTAGCTTAGATTTAACCTCGATTCAGATTGAAATGCGTTTCCGCCATTTAAGATACGTAGCGTAAGGTTCCAGAACATAACTTACTTCCTGTTCCCTCCAAGATTATATAACGACATGCATTTCTATGCTATGTGCGTATATAGTCATTCGAATTATCCAGAGTCATAGAAGGCGTTGGACTTCTTTTGAAAAATAGACCGAAGAAATATAAGAAACGAAGAAGGACTTAAGATAACAACACACAGTGTATGGCGTCTGCAGAACTCCCGTTTCGGGCACAAGTTTGGCGAAGACTTGTATCTGCATGAAAACAGCATCGAATTGTTGGTGACTAAATGGAACGATGTCGCAAGTACATGCTCGACTCAACAATTTCATTCACGACGAAAATCGGCGCATTTAGTTAATTCAGCAAATCTTACGTCCAAAATCCCGTATGCGAAACCCTCCCTCCGCCATGACCAACAATTCAAGGGAAGTTTAAAACAGCTAGCGAAGCTAAGACAGAAACTGGCCTAAGCTACACTGCAGCTACTGTCCGTCCGTACTTACCATAGCTGCTCTTTTTCTTTTGACATGACATGCAAATCAACCATCAAGTGCAACAAAAGAGAAGTTAAAGACGGCTAGGGAACCTCCTGCCACCCACCGGCATAACGTTGGGGGCAGAGAGTGGCCTAAGCTACGCTGCAGCTACTATCCGTCCGTACTTACCATAGTTGCTCTTTTTCGTTCGCTCGATTAGATGAGGAGCACTGTGCTCCTCTCGTTTGTGTTGTCAATCCACTGACTAGTTTAATAGTATTGAAGTTGTTGTTGTTGTTGTTATATTGCTTTCTTTGAAATTGCTGTTTACATGTGTGCTTTCATTTCGAATACAAAACGAAATGAAAATAAATAAATAAATTAGAAATAAAATAAAGCATTTACTAAAAAGAAATTCAATTTTATAAATGAGTTAGAGATAGATGCCTTCATATTTTCTTCCTTTTGTATTCTCGCTCCTTTTGATTTCTCCTATTTAATTTCTTGTTTACGTTAACGAAAAATAAAAGAAACACAAAAAGAAGAAGAAAGGAAATAGAGAAACTTGTACAATTCAATTTTTAATAATATTTGCCACCGAGCCTTTGTGTCGGCATGCAAGCTTTCCTTGTACGTATTCTTCTTTTTTCTGATTGTAATTAAGAATTTTTTTATTTTTATTTTTTTTCATTTTATAAAGAATAATGACAAAGATAACCTTTAAAGAATAAACATAAATGTTTTCTTTTTACATGTTTCTCAACAATATTCTCATCTTTAAATAGTGCCTTTAACATGAACACGAAAACAAAACATGAAAAAAAAAAAAAAAAACAGAGAAGAGGATCCTTTACATTTTACTCATAGCATAATATGAAAATTAAAACTTTTTCATAATTTTAGTGAAAATTGTAGCTTTATTTTTCATTAATCTAATTATTATAAAGTGTTTGCCTTTCTTCTTTTTCGTCCATTAAAGAATAGATGTTTGCATAAAAATTCGAATTTTTCCACTTTTCCCGAATACAAATCCAAAACTCTAACTCTCGAATTGATTTCATACGAAATGAAGACATCTCCTTGCTTTTGGGGCTCTGAAAGGTCTCCCTTTAAGGGAACATTGTCCCTCACCCCGTTTCAAATCGTTACTAGACGCACCGGTTGCTCTTTCAAAACGCAAAGAAATCGTTCACAATGAACGAATGAAGAATTTTCCTTCATTTTTTGGCCGTGCTTGCACTTCTCGCTCCATTTGGAGTGTAATCAATTTACGCGAGAGGTCTAAGGTGGAAGAGAGCAAAACTGTTAGTAGCAGCAACAACGGTATCCGTTCACAGTTTTCAACCTGACTTACTCCTATCGTTTTTAGGCTTATAGGCCAGTATTAAAAAAAAAAAAATGAAAAAGTCTAAAGTTAAGCAAAAGGTTTTGCTTATATGGCCACGTTTCTATAAACGGTTTAATTAAATTTAAATAAACAAATTCACTAATGAAAAGAAAATAATTCACACACACAAAGACCTTGCCCGGGATAATCCTTAATAAGGCAATCACTAAAAGTGTTTCTCTGACGGATTGAGAGCATTCTTTGCAAAGTAATTTTCGCGTAATTTAAACAGTGCAATCAAAAAAGAAGATTACAAATAGCCTAACACCCTCCCCCCTTCTCAGAGGGTGTGTCACAGTATAACGGAATATATTTATTATTATTACTGCAGAGTAGTGCCTTAAAAACTGCATCATAAAGTTGATTAAAACATTGACAATTTAAAAATGTTTTTTTAAATATTCTTTCCCCGAGTAAGAATGAAGTTGTTTGAAAATGATTTGGAATTGCAAAAAGTTCAATCAGTTCAAGTAACGAACATAACTGTACCCCTTGTTCTATATTCAACTTAAACTAAACGTTTCGTACACCTGATTATACGCGCATGTAATTGAAAATGTATTTTCCCCAGCATATTCCACATTCGTGTTACGGTCAGCAGTAGATAACCACCGGTATTGACATAATTGCTCTCATTCTGCCTTTCTTAATCTTCGATAATATTATTGCTGTAAAAACTGATTTAAAAATTCTTGGCCCGATCTTTCCTTCACGTGAATGCGATTAATGCAAAAGAAGGGACACTTCACTTATGGTTCGATAAAGCAAGCGGGACTCTAAGTTTCGTAATAAAATTAAAATTTCAAATCGATCTTTTAATCTGTTTGCTTATTTCTCTCTATCGTATCGCACTTCACAACACTCATTGTCGACATGAATGTTCACCGACGTCGACCAACGTACCACTAATGCGGCGGCTGAACGCAGCTAAAGCGAAGCAGTTAATATTTATTCTTTGTTAATGTAAAAGAATTGAAAAAAAACTCTAAAAAATTTAAATAAATTTCAAAAACAAATAGTTAAACGTGTTAGTGTTAGTGTTTTATGCAAACATTTGCTTTGCAAACATGTTTTTTATTAATCTAAATGTGCATCAATTATTAAATATTTTTATAATTTTTTGTTTTAGTTTCACGCGTGAGTTTCTGCAACACTTCGTACTCCCGGTTAAATAAATACAAATGTTTAATATTCGATTTAATTATTAAAACGTAATAAAATAATATAGAAAAAGTTAAGAAGAATAAACAAAACTTTTTTTCTTACTTTTTATTACGTTGTTTGTAATTTTTGCAAACGATTTCATTTAAACACATAAATGAAATAATGAGCCGTAGACTCATCACTTCCACCAAACAAGCAAACAAACTACATTTTCACTACAAGTGATGCTCGGTGAATATAAAGCGGAGCCGAGAAAGATAAACGCTTGTAAAGTCATGTCGATGTTAAAGGACGTCTGCATCTGCCTGGGATCACTTGAAATAAGTTGTTTCGTTGCTCCAGCTTATATTTTTCTAAAATCTTAAGAAAATCATGGCAAAAGAGATCCGCGTCACGTCTTCACCTCAGCGAAACGAGAACGAGTCCCAGATTTACTTTTCAATAAGAAAGGGGACAACGTCACGGTTGCAAAGTCAAATCGCATGTTCGAGTGTTTCAATTACCTCACAACAGCAGCAAACATGTATTTATTAAACAGATTAGTTTTCCTCTTCCCGCTAATTCTGGAAAACAAATGTCCAAAGGCATCGTCATCATCATTGTCCTCAAATATCCAATCTTTTCCTCCCATCAATGAAAATAATAACATAGACAGACAAAAAGGTACTTTCAGTCATAGGATCCAACCTGTTTGTATTCCTTAATATGCTTTTAGTGTCGAAGGATACTTTTTATTTGCCCTTAAACCTTTAAAAAGTTGGTTGTAATTGATAACGACGTTTATTTTTTTTATTTTTATTTTTAATTTTAATTTTTTTTTTTTTTTTTTTTTTTTTTCTCTTTTACATTTTAAGTAAAAAGGCAATGACATTGTCGCGTCATTTAATGCCCATTAACGATTACAAATAAGTTATGATGGTCGTCGTATACAATACAATGACTGATTGGGCAATTTGTCGTGCTCGCGAGTCTTTTTTGTAGCCTGCCGTAGATTGATATTAATAACAACAACAAAAATTTAAGCTTGTACGGCAAAATGTTTATTTGTTCACTCGTATGGTCGTTTGTTTGCTTGTTTGCGCTTGGTAAAGTAAAGTAAAGTAGAGTCTACGAAGAGCACGCCGCGATTGGAAAAACAAGACCTGTCCACATAGTCGTATGCGTATTGAAAACATGCATCGGATTCAATGCAAGCAACACACAATGCAATTGTGTTTACTTTAATGATTATTATTTTAAAAATA